>NW_028318515.1:3362500-3680000 GCF_062004578.1 Staurois parvus | reverse complement strand
CTTCTTCTCCTCCTTCTTCTTCTTCTTCTTCTTCTCCTCCTTCTTCTTCTTCTTCTTCTTCTCCTCCTTCTTCTCCTCCTTCTTCTTCTTCTTCTTCTTCTTCTTCTTCTTCTCCTCCTTCTTCTTCTTCTTCTTCTTCTTCTTCTTCTTCTTCTTCTCCTTCTTCTTCTTCTCCTCCTCCTTCTTCTTCTCCTCCTCCTTCTTCTTCTTCTCCTCCTTCTTCTTCTTCTCCTCCTTCTTCTTCTTCTTCTCCTTCTCCTTCTTCTTCTCCTCCTCCAAATCGCCCGCATAACTTCCACACAGACCAAATATACAACAATTGGGACTATTTTTACCAAAGCAATGTAGCCGTATACATTTTGGCCAAAATTTATGAAGAAAAATTACTTATTTGCAACATTTTATAACAGAAACAGTGTGGTGTTTGTGTTTTTTTAATTTGCAGCGCAAAAAATAAAAAAACACACTGCTAATTAAATTCCACCAAAATAAAGCTCTATTTGTGTGAAAAAAGGACAATTTCAGTTGGGTACAGTGTTGCATGAGTAATTATCATTCAAAGTGTGAGCGCTGAAAGCTTAAAATTGGTCTGGGGAGCAAGGGGGTAAAAGTGCCATGTATTGAGGTGGTTAAGACAGGGAAACCATTGCAGATTTTAAAAAGTAGTTTCCCTTGTAATATGTTATGGTTGTTTAGTAAGTCGCATACTTGTGTTGCTTGTTGAGTATGCTTTTTATTTTAAAGTGACCATTGCTTATACTATTCTATCAATCAACTGCACTAAGACTGTCATAAGTTTTTCAGTTCTGCTTCTCAGGTCAGTTCTCTTGCAGAATTTTCATAGCTGCTATCTAGGGGACTGCTAAACTCACTTTTACAAGTGTTCAATGTGCAGATCCTGATTACATGAAGACCTCATGCACACAGGGTGTCAGCTTAGCTCCTCTGACTGCCTTTTTTCCTGGCAGGAGAAAAGCTGCTTAAAGCAGCGGTACAAGCTACATATTGCACACACGTTTATGCATATCTGCTCGTTGATGTGTTCTGTTGGCGTCTAGCATTTATGCTCGCTCTGTTTGTGGTGGTGTGTTTTTTTGGGGGGGGGGGGGGGGGGGGTTACGCCTCAAGCTTCTGTGTGTGTGTGTGTGTTTATAATTTTGTGTTTCATATTAGAGGCAGAAAAAGAAAAAAACTGTAGCACAGGCTCAATGTAGAAAGGGTAAAATCAGTAAATAATATAGCCATCTTCTCTGAATTAACAATTGTATACACACTCTCCACACAAAATAAGAAGTTTTGTACTTCTACTGCTTCAAACAATCTGACCATTTTTAAATACAAATATTTTCGAGATAGAAATCTTTGTGATATCATGACAATCTCAATGATAAATATTGAACTGTGTTCTGACATGCATAATTTGTTTTTATTTGGTAAATATTTTTGTTCATGGCCAGTACTTCACACCATCTTCAGATCCTTATAGTGTAAATAATCATATCCCCATCACTGTAAAAGTATAGGCCTAACATTAAGGTGAGCCGTCACTTTGTACAAAGTGGAAACTGCAGTGCAATGCTTCTAAATGTAAAATAATGCACCTAGGTAAAAAATCTCTTGAGAGAATACAACATTGGGGGTACAATAGTGGCCAGCACTATGGAGGAAAAGTATTTGCTCATTTTGCAATCATCTGAAATAAGTACTTCAAACAGTGTGACCAGGCAGTGGGGAAAGCAAAGAGGATTTTAGGATGCCTCACTAGCGGGATCACCAGCAGGAGGAAGGAGATCCTGATTCCCCTATATCAGGGGTAGGCAACTGTGGCCCTCCAGCTGTTGAACTACAAGTCCCATCATGCCATGCTTGTAACTGTCAGTTTTGCAATGCCTCATGGGACTTGTAGTTCTACAACAGCTGGAAGGCCACAGTTGCCCACCCCTGCCCTATATTGATCTTTAGTTAGACCTAATTTAGAATACGGTGTCCAGTTCTGGGGACCTCACTTACAATAAGATAGTGGTAAGATAGAACTTGTCCAGAAACTGGTAACAAAAATGGTAAAAGGTCTGGGAGATAAAACAAAACCTATCGGGAGCGACTTCAGGAATTTAGAGTTAGTAAACCCCACCAAGAAGAAAAAAAATGGTCCCCTGGGCTGTTTGTCATAATGTGCTATTATTATTATTATTATTATTCAGGATTTATATAGCACCAACAGTTTGCACAGCCCTTTACAATATAAGGGAGACAGTACAATTACAATACATTTCAGTACAGAAGGAATATGAGGGCCCTGCTCGTGGAGCTTACAATCTAAAGGAAAGGGGAAGGTGATAGCTGCAGGGGAAGATCTGGCAGAGGTGATTCAAGTACAGTTCTTAGGTGGAGGTGGGGTAGGCTTCCCTGAAGTGCGTTTTCAAAGATTGCCTAAAGGCAGACAGGGTAGGGGCTGACCCGACATGCTGTGGTACGGAGTTCCAGAGGATGGGAGAGGCTCTGGTGAAGTTCTGGAGGCGAGCGTGGGAGGAGGTGATGAGGGAACTAGAGAGGAGGATATCATGGGAGGAACGGAGTGGGCGATTTGGGCGGTATCTGTGGATGAGGATGGTGATGTAGCTAGGGGCAGTGTTGTGGATGGCTTTGTAAGCTGTGGTTAGTATTTTGAATTTTATACGTTGGGTTAGTGGAAGCCAGTGGAGGGATTGGCAGAAAGGGGTAGCAATCGCTGATCGGTAAGGTGTATGAGTCTAGCAGCAGCATTTATAATAGACTGAAGGGGGGGATAGCCTGTGTAACGGTAGACCAGTGAGGAGGGAGTTGCAGTAATCAAGGCGGGATATAACCAAGGCGTGGATAGGGTTTTTTTTTTTTGTTTTGTTTTGTTTTTTTTTTTGTGTCATTGGTCAGGAAGGGGCGGATTTTGGAAATATTCCAGAGGTTGAGGCAGCAGGATTTAGCCAGGAGAGGTCAGAGTCTAGGATTACGCCTACCACCCTGGCATGAGGGGAAGGACCAATGGTAGTGCTGTTGATCTTAATAGTAAAGTCATGAGTGGGGGATCGGGGAGGAGGAAATATTACAAGCTCAGTTTTTGAAAGATTGAGTTTAAGGTAGTCATGTGACATCCATGCTGATATGTCGCTTCGTAGATTTGTGATACTTGAGGAGGTGAGCTGGGGAGTGGAGAGATAGATCTGGGGGTCATCAGCATAGAGGTGGTATTGGAAGCCATAGGAGGTTATCAGTTGGCCCACGGAGGAGGTATAGAGAGAGAAAAGGAGGGGCCCAAGAACAGAACCTTGGGGTACCCCAACAGAAAGAGGAGGAGTTGTATGTGACACTGAAAGTGCGCTGAGAAAGGTAAGAGGAGAACCAGGAGAGAACAGAGTCACGGAGGCCGATGGAGTGGAATTTACTGAGGAGGAGCGGGTGGTCGACTGTGTCAAAGACAGCGGAAAGGTCAAGGAGTATGAGATTGGAGTAATGGCCGTTTGGTTTTAGCAGTTAATAGGTCATTAGTGAGTTTTAGTAGGGCACATTACTACCACATTATAACAGACTTTGCTAAAAATGAATCCCTCCTGCGAAACCGACGCTTCCATCTTCACCCAGTCTCCCTTCCATGTTCATGGGCTTTGGCCGTATGAAAGGCTGAACAGCGATGACATCACTCCCATGCATGCACGTGTGAGGCGCTGCCACAGCACAGAGCTCTGAAAGAATGGTACAAGTATGCGTTCCTTCAGAGTGCATGCGCCGGTGACGACACTGGCTGCTGCTAAAGCAAATGTCTCACACAGTGAAGCACACACCCCCTGCCCCCTAGTAACACTCCCATCACACAGTTAACCCTTTGATCGTCCCTCGTTAACCCCTACCTGCCCAGTGCCATTAGTACAGTGTCTGTGCTTTTTTTTTTTTTTTTTTCTGCACTAATCACTGTATTGATGTCACTAGGGATGTCAGTGATTGTCAGTTCCCCTCAGTGTGAGAATGCACTGATCGCCGCCATTATTTATTTATTTTTTTTGGAAAGACATGTTGCAGAATACATTTTAGCCTAAATTTGACAATTTTATTTTTTGAAAAATCTTTTTACTGGACACGTTTTAATGGCATAAAGTCTAATAAATATATATAATATTCACAAAAAAATGCACAGGTGATCAAATGTCACCAAAAAGCTCAATTCAAGGGAAAAAAGGACATGCATTTAATTTGGGTGCAGGGTTATATGACCGCCCAGTTGTCAGTTAAAGTAACACAAACCATTTTAACTGCTTCCTGACCACCCTATAGCAGAAATACTGCTACAGGGTGGCATGGGTGCGCAAAGTCACCTGTGTATGGTATGTATGATTCGCGCTCCTGTGGTTTTCACGCCCCTCCCAGATAGTGTCAGATTGCCCGACAGTACACCAGTAATCACATTTTAACCTCTTGATTGTCAGGAACACGTTCATACACCATAAACCTCCATTGCAAATATAGTGTCTGAACGGATCAATATCTTTGATCAGATCAGCACTATACCAGTGTTCACATTAGTATAGTGTCCCGAAAAACACCATGTTAGCGGGATCAGCCCCAGCACCTGCATTTAGCCCCCACGCTTAACCCCCCCCCCTTCTCCCCCAGAAAGTGCGGTGTCAGTAGGTCACTGTTGCTTGATACATTGCACACAAAACCGCAGTGTTCGCAGAATCAGGCCTGATCTCTGTTGCATATGAGTCATCAAAATGTACCGGCAAGTGCTAGAGTGCCAGTACTAGTGCCGCTCTAACTTTTGGTGAACTGGCGAGCACCAGCAGCCTAGTACATCTTGGTCTTTCACATACCAGCACTGCAGTATCACTTGGTGACGTGGCAAGTCCCATAAGTGCAGTATAAGATCGTGGCGAGCACAAGTCTTGTCCTGCAACCACCAATAATTCACACACAGGCCCATAGAGCTCCAAGTATCCTTCCGGATCTGCTTGCAAATCCGGATTGGCAGCCCACAAATTCTGCAGCACCCGTCCTTCCCCCATTTACTGCCCAACCTGGAATTCGGGTGGAAACCGCAAATGTAACTATTCCCCTTGATTATTTTTTTTAGAGCTGTTTTTCACAGAAGATCTGTATGCATTGATTGTGGATCAAAGCCTTTTATATGAACAACTATTTATCACCCCCAACCCAAATTCAAACCTTGCCAGACCATTCGCATGGAAACTCATTCTGGTTTACTAATTTAAAATTTTTTTTTTTTTTTTTGGGCCCAACCCTCTAAATGGGCATTACTAAAAAAAATGAATTGCGGTTATATTTTTTTCACAGACCCGATTCATCATATTCCCGTGTTCTCTGCTGTCATGGCCAGGCGTAGATATGAGTATAATGTGTTTTATGCATTTCAACAACTATACGCTCTGTCGTCCTCGGGCTGGCTCCACAAATTTCGGCCCCTTGTAAATTGCCTTAACCAAAAATTTACAGATGTCTGTACTCCCCAGAAAAAAATCTGCGTTGATGAGTACCTCAAAGTTTTCTGGCCCCCTTGCATTCAAACAATTTCTCCCCAGCAAGCGTGCCAGATATGGGGTCAAGATGTAGAAGATCTGTGAGGACAACATGCTATACATGGAATTGGTGCATGTGGCACTGTGTGACCTAATGTGTGCCTACCATTAGAAGTGGGTGGATGCAGGGCGGTATATTCTAATGGTGGGCATACCACACACTTTTTCTGGCAGATTTCTTCTTTTTTTCATTCAGCCCATAGGCAGCATACAATAAACCCCAAAAACTTAGCATATACCCAACAAGGACCAGCGACGTACTGGTACATCACTGGACTTTGGTTATACCAGGATAATGCCTACAGCTACAGGCATCATCCTGGTATAATTTTTTTCAGCTGGCGATTTGCTTTCATGTAAAAGCAATCCTAGTGGCTAATTAGCAGCAGGATTGCTTTTACAAGCAGCGGGTGGCTATACCCGCCTCACCCGCTGCCTTCCACGGCCTTTTCAGGCAGTCTTGTGCCATTGGGGAAACCTGAGAATGCAGCTGGCCATTGAGCTGATTGGAGACCGATATGGTGCCAATCATCTCTTTAGTCTAAGAAATCGGAAGCTACGAACATTTCATCACTTCAGTTTCGCAAGATATAAACGGCGCCATTTTTAAATTGGGAAAGCATCTGATCACACAGATCTTAGTGAGATTAGATAATGTAAGGATAGAGAAGATATCTAGAGTCTGATGGACCCCAGATTTCTCAAAAAAGAATGACAATGCCCATTTGAAGTTATAGGGGATATTTGCATTCCCTGTGATAGCATTAAGTGATCAAAAAAAATAAATAGGGATAGTGTAAAAATCAAAATAACTTAAAACAAAACAAGTACCCTCGCCTCCAATCCAATAAGCACCTTCAGGATTTTAAAAGGCTTTATTTCCTCATTACACTTCCTGACTACCTATCACAGTTTTTGAGGCCCTGAAATGCCAGGATAGCACCAAACCCCCCCCAATGACCCCTTTTTTGGAAAGTGGACACTTCAATTAATTTTATAAGAAGCATGGTGCAGGTCTCATTTTTTCTTTTTCTTTTTTATATTTCAAAATCTTTTGAGAAAAAATTAGATTTTCAAAATACTCACCATGTCTGTTGTTTTTTAAATTCCTTGGGGTTTCTACTTTACAAAAAGGGTCATTTGGGGGGGGGGGGGGGTGTTGGTGCTATCCTGGCATTTCAGGGCCTCTGAAACTGTGATAGATAATGAGGAAGTTGCCCGCCTTCAGGTTTTCAAAGTGGTCATTTGACTTTTGTATGCGGCTAGGCTCCCAAAAAGTCTCACATATGGTATCCCCATACACGGTAGAAGTAGCAGAATTTATTTTGGGGTGTAATTCCACATATACCCATGGCTTGTGTGAGAAATATATAATTTAAAAAAAACAAAACTGTTTTTGTAATTTTCCAGAAACTTGTGGAAAAAAATTTTTTTTCCATATATTCAATATGCCTCTCAGCAGATGGCATAGGGTGTCTACTTTCCAAAAAGGGGTCATTTGGGGGTGTTTGTATTGTTCTGGTATTTTAGCACCTCAAGAAATGTGATGGGCAGTCTGAAAGTAAAAGCTTTGTAAATTCCATTATCTATACCATAGTTTGTAGATGCTGTAAATTTCACACAAAGCAATCAATATACACTTATTGGGATTTTTTTTATCCAAAAACGTAGCAGAATACATTTTGGCCTAAATTTTATGATGAAATTTGAAGGTTTTTTTGGGATATTTTTTATGACCTAAATGAGAAAATATCGGGTTCTTTTAAATTTTTTTTAAAATCTTTCTTTATAGCGGCAAAAATAAAAAGCGCACTGGTAATCAAATACCACCGAAAGCTCTATTTGTGTGAAAAAGGGACATCAATTTCATTTTATGTAACGCATTGCATGACCGCTCAATTGTCAGTTAAACTAGTGAAGTGCTGTATAGCAAAAAAAAGGTGTGAATTGCAGTATCTATACCAGGGGTGGGCAACTGTGGCCTTCCAGCTGTTGTAATTGTCAGTTTTGCAATGCCTCATGGGACTTATAGTTCTACAAGCTTGACTCCCAAAGGCAGAGGCATGATGGGACTTGTAGTTATCCAACAGCTGGAGGGCCACAGTTGTCCACCCCTGATCTATACCATAGTTTGTAGACACTATAACTTTCACACAAAGCAATCAATATACATTTACTGGGATTTTATTTTACCAAAAACATGTAGCAGAATACATTTTGGCCTAAATTTATAACTAACATTTTGAGATATATACAGTGGGGCAATAAAGTATTTAGTCACCACCAATTGTACAAGTTCTCCCACTTACAAAGATGAGAGAGGCCTGTAATTGGCATCATAGGGAGACCTCAACTATGAGAGACAAAATGAGAAAACAAATCCAGACAATCACATTGGCTGATCTGGAAAGAATTTATTTGCAAATTATGGTGGAAAATAAGTATTTGGTGAATATGAAAAGTTCATGTCAATACTTTGTTATATATCCTTTGTTGGCAATGACAGAGGTCAGACGTTTCCTGGAAGTCTTCACAAGGTTGGCACACACTGTTGCTGGTATGTTGGCCCATCCTCCATGCAGATCTCCTCTAGAGCAGTGATGTTTTGGGGCTTTCGCTGGGCAACACGGACTTTCAACTCCCTCCAAAGGTTTTCTATGGGGTTGAGATCTGGAGACTGTCTAGGCCACTCCAGGACCTTGAAATGCTTCTTACGAAGCCACTCCTTTGTTACCCGGGGCGGTATGTTTGGGATCATTGTCATGTTGGAAGACCCAGCCACATTTCATCCTCAATGCCCTTGCTGATGGAAGGAGGTTTGCACTCAAAATCTCACGATACATGGCCCCATTCATTCTGTCCTGTACATGGATCAGTCGTCCTGGTCCCTTTGCGGAGAAACAGCCCCAAAGCATGATGTTGCCACCCCCATGCTTCACAGTAGGTATGGTGTTCTTTGGATGCAACTCGGCATTCTCTCTCCTCCAAACACGATGAGTTGTGTTTCTACCAAACAGTTCTATTTTGGTTTCATCTGACCATATGACATTCTCCCAATCCTCTTCTGGATCATCCAAATGCTCTCTAGCAAACCTCAGACGGGCCCGGACATGTACTGGCTTAAGCAGGGGGACACGTCTGACACTGCAGGATCTGAGTCCCTGGCGGCGTAGTGTGTTACTGATGGTAGCCTTTGTTACGCTGGTCCCAGCTCTCTGCAGGTCATTCACTAGGTCCCCCCGTGTGGTCCTGGGATTTTTGCTCACCGTTCTTGTGATCATTTTGACCCCACGGGGTGAGATCTTGCGTGGAGCCCCAGATCGAGGGAGATTATCAGTGGTCTTGTATGTCTTCCGTTTTCTAATTATTTCTCCCACAGTTGATTTGTTCACACCAAGCTGCTTGCCTATTGCAGATTCAGTCTTCCCAGCCTGGTGCAGGTCTACAATTTTGTTTCTGGTGTACTTCGACAGCTCTTTGGTCTTCACCATAGTGGAGCTTGGAGTGTGACTGTTTGAGGTTGTGGACAGGTGTCTTTTATACTGATAACAAGTTCAAACAGGTGCCATTGATTCAGGTAATGAGTGCAGGACAGAGGAGCCTCTTAAAGAAGAAGGTACAGGTCTGTGAGAGCCAGAAATCTTGCTTGTTTGTAGGTGACAAAATACTTATTTTCCACCATAATTTGCAAATAAATTCTTTCCAGATCAGCCAATGTGATTGTCTGGATTTGTTTTCTCATTTTGTCTCTCATAGTTGAGGTCTACCTATGATGCCAATTACAGGCCTCTCTCATCTTTGTAAGTGGGAGAACTTGCACAATTGGTGGCTGACTAAATACTTTTTTGCATACATATATATATATATATATATATATATATATATATATATATATATATATTATATAATATAATTTTTTTTTTTATATATATTTTTTTTTTTTTTTTATAGCCGAGACTAAAAAAAAATTTCCGTCAAAATTTTCAGGCTTTTTGTTCATAGCACGAACAATAAAAAGCGCCCAGATGATCAAATACCACCAAAAGAAAGCTTGCTTTTGTGTGAAAAAAAGGATGTAAATTTTGTTTAGGTACAGCATTACTTGATCGCGCAATTATCAGTAGAAATAGTACAGCACCAAATGGCAAAAAGAGACCTGGTCATTAAGGGGGGTAAATCCTCTGGATGGCAAGTGGTTAAGGAATGTTAGAATCGCTTACGCTTCATTATGGAGCACAGAATATCCACACCAAACTTGTTGACTGAAAATTTGTGTGTGGGATACTGCGGGAATATTTAATTTCTGAGAAAAGATGGCCATATAACGTGGGGAATACATCTTGTATTGTTAGAAATTTGATAAGAAAGTGCTTTTTATTAGGTCTAGGTATCATGCTACCCTGTTAAAGCTGCAAGTAAAATAATGCAGGCATTCCAAAAAGAAAATGTAGGTAAAAAAAATTTAAATATGCCTCCAAAACTGTCTTTCCTGCATCAGTTTTACATTTTGTAGATGGATATCCATACAGGTCAAAAAGGGACTTGTACATGGGAGAATTTCAGTTGGGAGCATTTTTCTTTTGTTCATGTTCCAAGTACTTGAGATCCTTTTTGGTGCATAATATGAGCATTAAGTGGATATGCAAACACTGAAACCAACATTTTGATGACAGCAACTAGAAATTTTTAAATGGGTGGTTTGCTGACCGTACATCAGTGTAGCATCTTGCAGTTCATCTCCTAATCTTAGAATGTTAGTCATGAGCTCAATTGGTTTTAACGTCTGAACACGGTCAGGAAAATATAGGCACTAGTTTGAGTTTGGTAAATGTTTATCTACAGCTATTTGTCAGTAAGTAGAAATATGTAAAAGTAACTTTAGGCCTTATGCACACAGATATTTAGAGGCTCAAATATGCTGAAAAATAAAATTCCCAGAGATTTTCCGTGCCTAGGGAGCTATAAAAGGCATTTAGTTAGCCATACAAATACATGGCTGTATTTACATAAATCCTGATTATCCTGTGCATTGCCATTAAGCCACACACCATGCACGTATTTTCATAAACCGAACACTAGCTTGAGTATGCACAGGATTATTGGCATCTACACGAGTGTGGCTGCGTGCAGCCATTCACTTGTATGGCCAGCTGTATGCACCATTTGTACCTTCCTGTATAGTTGAAAATGACCATTTTAGGCTAGGTTCACACTTGTGTGGGTTGGGAACACTTTCAAAGTCATTTTTCTTGTCCCGCAGGCAAAGCACGCTGCTATTTAGTAGACTTGCACATATTCCTTAATGGCTCTCCCACGTGTAGACAAACGCAGTGCATTATTATTATACAGGAATTATATAGCGCCAACAGTTTGCTCAGTGCTTTACAATATAATGGGAGACAATACAGTTCAGTACAAGAGGGTTAGGAGGGCCCTGCTCCTTGGAGCTTACAATCCTAAGAGATTTTTGTTTGTGCCACAATATGCCTTGATCAGGATGCAGGAAGATGCCTCCCTCTTCTGCTGCTCTGCTCATTCCCTTGATCAAGCTCCCACTCTGCATTTGTAGAATTTTGAGCTCTGCTGGTGTAGTTATACAGGGCTGATACTGGTGGAGCCGACACACTAAAAGCTTGATCCACGCCTTTTCTCTACCAGGTTGCCATGGCACCCCTAAAGACCTCAAGCAGCACCCCAGTTGAGAGAGGTGGGCTAGATTACAAACCGTGTGGATACATTTGGTCCGGCTGGGTAAAGTCTCTAAATCTTTTTACATAGACAGCCATTTTTCTAAGATTTGAGGAAGGGGCGGGTGTGACATTTGTGGTATAAGGGTAACTGATAAACGTAGGATTATTAAATAAGGCTGGTCAGAGAAATGTGAGGTGTGGGAAATGTGCTGTAGCCCATGGCAACCATTCCTCTTTTAGGTTATTTGAATCTGGTTGTTAAAACTTATTTGTAAACCACTTCTTTACAGTAGAACACTAAATGAGGGCTTGAACATTGCTCAAATTTCTTATTAATGATTTTATTTTCTTACACACAACCAAAATGTTTTTTGCATAAACAAAAGGAAATGGTCATCTTGTTTTTTGCATAAACAAAAGGAATCTGGCTCCCCTTCTTCCTCTCCTCTGAGCTACCGACCATCATCCTCGGGGACTTCAACATCCCCATCAACGACAACACCCCGGCTACTTCCCAATTCCTCCACCTAACCTCCTCCTTCGCGCTCACACAGCACACTCAATCCTCCACCCACTTCGGAGGGAACACCCTGGACCTTGTCTTCTCCCACCTCTGTACCCTCAACCAGTTCTCGAACACCCCCTTCCCTCTCTCCGACCACCACCTCCTCACCTTCTCCATCTTCCCTTCCCCCAACTCC
Source organism: Staurois parvus (assembly GCF_062004578.1). Taxonomy (NCBI): domain Eukaryota; kingdom Metazoa; phylum Chordata; class Amphibia; order Anura; family Ranidae; genus Staurois; species Staurois parvus. Next base: position 3,668,045 of record NW_028318515.1, on the reverse strand, counting down.
CCCCCTCAAAAACGCCAAACCATCACCAGCCGCAACCTCCGCAACCTGAACCCGGCCCCCCTCCACTCTGCCGCCGACTGCCTACACGACAGCATCCTCCCACTGTCATGTCCTGACTTAGCCACCACCTTGTACAATGACTCACTGTCAGCTGCCCTAGACTCTCTGGCACACCCTAACCACACGCATCATCAAACCCAGACCGCTTCAACCCTGGCAGACCGACAGCACTAAACGCCTCAAACGTCGCAGTCGCGCACTGGAGAGACTGTGGCGCAAAACCAGGTCCCCTCATACTTTCTCCCTCTACAAATCTGCATTTCTTATCTACACCTCCTCCCTCCACGCCGCCAAGCAGGCCTACTTTGTTAACCTAATAAACACCTTCTCCTCCTGCCCCCGCCGACTCTTCTCCACCTTCAACTCCCTGCTCTCCCCCCCCCCCCCCTCCTCCACTCAGTACCTCTCTCACCGCCCACGAGATTGCCACCCATTTCCACAACAAGATTGACGCTATCCGTAAGGACATCGTCAACTTGCAATCTACCTCCCCACCTAGCCTCCTCGCCCCCGTCACCCCTTCATCTCCCCCCTCCTCTGCCCTCACAACTGCACTGTCCCCCTCCTCTCCCAATGCCCCGCCCACCATAACCCCCCCCCCCGCACTGCACTCCCTCAGCCCTGTCACTACTGAGGAAGTCGCCAAAGTCCTCTCAAAAGCCCGCCTCACTACCTGCCCCCTGGACCCTATCCCCTCTCAACTCCTCCGGTCACCCCCCTCTTCCCTCATCCGCTCCCTCACCCACATCTTCAATCTCTCCCTCTCTACTGGCGTATTCCCCTCCCCCCTAAAGCACTCGCATATCACCCCCATCCTCAAAAAGCCCTCCCTGGATCCCGCGGACCCCAACAACCTCAGACCCATCTCCCTGCTGCCACTCACCTCCAAGCTCCTTGAACGCATAGTCTACGATCGCCTAAGCGCCCACCTTACAGACAATAACCTCCTTGACCCTCTACAGTCCGGCTTCCGTCCCCTACACTCCACTGAAACTGCCCTCCTCAAAATCACTAACGACCTACTCAACGCCAAAGCCAAGGGCGACTACTCTGTCCTCCTTCTCCTGGACCTCTCTGCGGCCTTCGACACAGTTGACCACCCCCTCCTCCTTAATAAACTACTCTCCCTTGGCATCGGAGATACTGCTCTCTCTTGGTTCTCATCCTACCTATCCCGACGCTCCTTCAGTGTCACCTACAATGGTGCCACCTCCCCCTCCCTCCCCCTCTCTGTTGGGGTCCCCCAAGGCTCTGTCCTTGGACCCCTTCTCTTCTCCATCTACACCTCCTCCCTGGGCAAACTCATACAATCTCACGGCTTCAACTATCACCTCTATGCTGACGACACCCAAATCTACCTCTCCACCCCTCACCTCACCCCCACTATCTCCGCCCGCATCACTCACCTCCTAAATGACATCTCAGACTGGATGTCGCTACATTTCCTCAAGCTCAACCTCTCCAAAACCGAGCTCCTCATCTTTCCCCCTGCCAACACCCCCCCCCCCCCCATCCTATCCATCATCGCCAACAACTCCACTATCACTCCCGCCCCCCAAGCCAAAGTCCTTGGCGTCATTCTTGACGCGAACCTCTCCCTCCAACCGCATGTCAAATCACTCACAAACACATGCAGGCTCCATCTTCGCAACATTGCCAAGATACGCTCCTTCCTCACCCCAGACACCACCAAACTTCTAGTACACTCCCTCATCTCACGCCTTGACTACTGCAACTCCCTCCTCACTGGCCTTCCCAAGTGCAGGATCTCCCCGCTCCAGACCATCCTGAACTCAGCTGCCAGACTCATCCACCTCACCACCCGCTCCACCTCTGCCACCCCCCTCTGTCTCTCCCTCCACTGGCTCCCGATTGCCCAATGCATCAAATTTAAACTCCTAACCCTGACCTACAAAGCCGTTCACAACACTGCCCCTGACTACCTCACCAACCTGATCACCAAGTACCACCCTACCCGTACACTTCGCTCCTCACAGGACCTCCTTCTATCCTGCTCCCTGGTCTCCTCCTCCCATGCACGACTGCAGGACTTCTCCAGGTCCTCCCCCATCCTCTGGAACTCACTGCCCCAATCCATCAGACTGTCGCCTTCCCTATTCACATTCAGGCGCTCCCTCAAAACCCATCTCTTCAGGGAAGCCTACCCCTCCCTCACCTAACGGCCATCCTCCCTCATTCCTCCCACCACTTCATCCCCCTCAGCCACTTCCTACTGTACCTTTACCCCCTCCCTCCTAGATTGTAAGCTTGTAAGAGTAGGGCCCTCTTACCCCTCGTACGTTGTTTGTTGTTGTACTGTGCCATGTATTGTCCCCCCTATTGTACAGCGCTGAGCAAACCCTTTGGCGCTATGTAAACTCGTAGTAATAATAATAATAATAATAATCTTCCCTTTTTTGTATGCGATTGGTTTTCAACCAAGACAAAAGCTAAATTCATGGACATTAAGGACCTCCATGCACCATATGGGAATATGCAGATCTTTGAACTGCCAGCAAGATCCATTTTTGTGTATGGTCAGCTGTGCAAATATGCTTTAATCCTGGTTAAATTATTTGGAATTTAACAAATGTAAACTTTTTGGTTTCACCAGGTGCTCCCTTGTTTCTATCCTTTCCTCATTTCTACAATGCGGATCCTGGATTTGTGGATGCTGTGGATGGACTACACCCAAGTGAAGAGCTGCATTCCTTATTCCTAGATCTGCATCCAGTAGGTTTATTTCATATATTTTTTTATTTTGTCTTTCCTTTTGTTCTTTAAAACGCAACTTAACTGAGATGCCACCTTCTGATCTTTCTGGAAACACAGACTGGGGAATTTAATAAAGCATTAGCCCTGCCCTGTGGCTAGTTTCACTAGCTTTAGTGAAAAGTACAAAGCATTATCTCCAGTTTGTAGGTAATTAGGAAACCTCTAATGTGGTGTCTAGGCCTGTCTTTGTACTTTGTGTAGCAACTTGGCATGAATTTGGGGCAAACACCAAAATTTGTCTTTACAACACTTTAGAAATATGACAAATGCCACACTCTTTATGAACTGCATAGAGAATCTAGCTGTCCTTATGATCCAGTAGCCTTAGGACTTTGTATTCTTGTTCTTGGGCAGGGACTAAAATTGACTTCTGACTTCATTGGCTGTGTGCCTATTCTTGGTCAGCAACTTGTAAAATTGATGGGAGGATCAGCCAGGCAACTTTTTTTTTTTTTTTTTAAATTTACAGGTGGTCAGCAATACCACCCACTTAATTCTGTCATGCTGATCAAATGGTTTTAGTATATTAAGCCACTGACCAAAGGCCAATGGCAGCTTCCATACAACTTTAGTATCATTATTATTATTACACAGGATTTATATAGCGCCAACAGTTTGCTCAGCGCTTTACAATATAACGGGAGACAATACAGCAACAATACAGTTCAATACAAGAGGGTAGGCGCTTACAATCTAGGAGTACACCTTCCCTTTAAAAGTCCGCGTATAAAACTCACTAGTATTATAGCTTAAAGACTGCATATTGAGACCCCTGCATTTTTCTGCTTTTGCAGTTCTAATTGTTTCCCTTTTTTTATTTTTTTTTGGCCAAGGCCCTGTTCACATGTAGCTATTTTGGGATTGCGGGCGCAGAATTACTGCGGTTCTACCCACAATTTCAGATATCACTGCAATGCTGGCAAAATGCTTTTTTGTTTTTCATTTTTAATGGCACCTGAACTGTGATGTTTAGTTTTTTTTTTTTTGTTTTTTTTAATGTGGCAGTCAAGGCAAACCACATCACATTTTTAAACGCTATTAAAATGTGTTTTTCCAGCATTGCAGTGCGAATTGGCCTGCAATCCCAAATCACTAGTTATGAACGGGGCCTAATGGTTGATTAAAGTGAATAAAGTGAAATTGTCAAATATATGTAAGCATGATGGCAGATAAACTTCTAGTGGTGGTTGGCAGAGCCATAAAGTCTGGGAAAGTCAAGCCCACCAAGCAAAATGAAAGCAAATCTGAGAGTCACAAAAAGATTTTCAGGCTAACAAACATTTCCCAGTATGTTGTATTGTCTGCTCTGAAGCAGGAATATATATATATATATATATATATATATATATATATATATATATATATATATATATATATATATATAATTTTTTTATTTATTTTTTTTTTTAAATGGGGCACCAGAACATAGTATAGTAGGGGCCAGCAGATTGAACTGTAGCACACAGCTGAAGATCCTTTAGTGGCTGTAGCTCTTCAACTGACTGGAGATCAGAGGAACTGCATTCAGGAGAGGCATGTATTCCTCCTTTAATTGCAGGGTGATTAAAAATAAAAATTCAGGACATTGCAGGGTTGCTTTTAAAGGAAACAAATATGGAGAGGCTTTGAGGTAGCCGTTGCTTGTTCTGAAAGTGCTGTTGGTTTATCTGTCATGCAGATCTAGTGGCTTTATTTATCTGGAGCAAATGGGCAGATTGGGATAGCCAGGCAGCTAGCATTTTAAAGAGGGTTAGCAATAGCAGCCCTTGTATTAAATTGCACTTGGCTTTCTTCTGGGGATCAGAGTGTTGATACGTGAGTTTTTTTAGTTACTACTGCAAGCAAAAGAGAAATTTTTTTTTTTTTTGCTTGTGATTGAGTATTCTTTGCAAAGAATATTTTTCACCATATTCCCTAAAGTAAATGAAAACTCCCTTGTAAAGTGAACAACCTGTTTGCCTTTAGGGAATCCCTTGGCCTGCGTTCCCTATTAGCCAGCTTCAATTCTTCTCTCCTGTGCTGGTGCAGAGCAGCTTCTGCACAGGAAATAAGGATGGATGTTGAATTGTGAGGATCCAGGCTGCTGTGTCACTACGTGTTCAACCCCCCCACTCCCCCCTTTCTAGTTGTAGTTTGTGTATTTTCCTTTTTCTTTTCCCTGGAGGCTACACAATCCTACTTTTAAGCCTATCCATTCATATTATGAGATCTGCCAATTTGTGACACGTAGGGTGAATTAAAACCTGATTATTGTATGCCTGGATTGTCAAGTAAAATTCTTTTGAATCCATGTAGACTGACTAATTTTCTGTTCTGTTCGATAACTTAATGATTTATATGGTAGCCTAGTAAGTGTAACCAAGTGTCTTCTCTCCCTGGTTAGGAGAGTAGCTGGCATTACTTTGTTACCATGTGGTGGGTAGTCTCCAGGCACATTTTTCAGCTGTTCATTTGAGTTGTGTATTTTATATACAGTAGATGCATTATATTGTATGTAGTAAAGCACTGAGAAGTGCAGTCTGTTGGTGAAGGGGATTCCGTTGCTAGAAAATAGGATTCATTCAGAACATCTGGAAACACTCTCTGGGAACGCAGTGGCACAAGAGATGTTTTTTTCTAGGTGGGGCGAATCCCATGGGACAACGGAAAGTCTTTCTGTGGCTTAATAAAAGCAGCAATTCTTCTGTTTCTGAATGGAGAACGTGGTATGAAAAAAATGTTTAGAAAGGGGCATGCTCAAGGCAGTTACAGAACAGTGTAGGAGGCAGGGGGATGCCTACACTTTAATGGAACTATTCTGGTTTTGTTTTTGCTGTCGAACATGAATAAAGTATTTTGCTGTGGAGGCACTAGAGATCCGTACAAATGTTTTTTTGACTGTCACTGAGCAGTAGGCTACTTCCAGTAACCTATATTATACAGAACTGATGGAACAATGAGGCAAGGTGAAAAACTAGCAATGACTAGAATTAGCTTGTAGCCCAACTCCATGCACTGTAAAGGTTCCAATACACATTACAATCTGGCCATAAAATGTTCGTCATAATTTTAGTAAATCTAAAGTTGTACAGAGATTAACTATAAAATTGGAGAATCTGGTGCAGCTGTCCATAGTGAGGAATCTGCTTCTAAATTCAGCTTTTTCAATGACGTTTTGACAGCAACACCTAGTAGCTGGTTACTAGGCGGAGCTGCGCCATATTCTGTGTGCTCCAATTTTAGTAAATCTTCCCCACCCCAATGTAGTGAGGACATACCTAAATTATCCAGTCACTCACGAAGTCCATAGCATTGCGGGGTGGTGATGTTGGTTGGTGGTTTTGATTGTGGTGGTGCTGGTCGGTGGTATTGGTGGTTGTTTCTAAAGTTTGGTGTGTGTGTGTTCGTTTCTAATTAGCAGGTAGGAATTGGTAATAAACACCTGGTAACCTTTAACATGACATGCAGTATTTATTTTAAATACCTGGGTAATAAACCTGCGATCATTCTCATACATGGATGGAGATACAGTTTAATGTTTGCATTAGGGTTATGGAGTAATTGTGTGCTGGAGAACTACTGTCATTCTAGAAAAATGGCAATAATACCCATCATAATTAGAACTCTAAATTCTAAGCCCTTCTACCACCACAGCAAGCAAGTGCTGGAAGAGGTCGTTTATGATTTTAACCACTTGCCTACAGGGCACTTCTACCCCCTTCCTGCCCAGGCCAATTTCCAGCTCTCAGCACTGTCACACTTTGACAATTGCGCGGTCATGCAACACTGTACCCATATGAAATTTTTATAATTTTTTTGTGACAGAGCTTTATTTTGGTGGTTTTTAATCACCTCTGGGTTTTTTTGTTTTTCTTAAACCAAAAACTGCTGAAAATTTTGAAGGAAAAAAAAAGTTTTTTCTTAGTTTTTGTTGTAAAATTTTGTAAAGTGATTTTTCTCCTGCAGTGATGGGCACTGATAGGCGGCACTGGTAGGTGGCACTGATGGGCATTGACAGCCATCTCTGGTGGGCACTGACTGGCGGCACTGAAAGGCAGCTCAGATTGGCACTGATATGTGGCACTAATGGGCACTGGCACGTGGCACTGTTCAGCACTGACAACTGGCACTGATGGACACTGACAGGTGGCACTTCTGGGGCGACACTGATCATCAGGGTACACTGATTATCAGTGCCCTGATGATCCGTGTACATGTCCCCTCAGCGGAATGCCGATTACCGGCTCTCCTCTCCTCTCGAGCTGTCAGCGTGACAGCTCGTGAGGAGAGAAATGCCGATAACCGGCATTTCCCTGTTTACATGTGATCAGCTGTGATTGGACACAGCTGATCACATGACCGAGTCGACATCTTTGGCTCTTTCCGTAGATCGGTGATCCGCTGTGTCCGAGGGACACAGCGCACCGCTGATCGCCGCGCTGTGCACTCCCTGAGCTGCGCATGCGTGGTGAGAATGGGAGGACGTCATATGACGTCCCCCAGAACGAGAGAACCACCTTGTGCCCGTCATTAGACTGTATGGCGGGTGGGAGGTGGTTAAACACTGGTCCTGAGGTCTGGGATGCTGAAAAACTGAACTACTGAGGACAGATTGGATAACTGGAAAGTTTTAAAATGTTAGAGTTCCCTTTGTCTGAGAACGTATTTACACAGCACTGTTCCTAGTAATGTACTGACTATGTGGACAACTCTACTTCTACCTGTCCTTGACTTGGACATTATTTTAAGATTAATGATAGCAAGGAGGGCCCATCAAATGTTTGCTGTAGGCATCTATAATCTAGTTGTATTTATGCCCCTGCACAATTTTCTATAAAGATTTTATGTGAGAGAGGTGCCAGATATCTGATGGAATCAAGAGAAGTGCAAATTAACATTTTATATATGAAACCAAAAACAATTAAAGATTGGTGCTACTCCTAAGATACGTGATATCAGTGATCTACTAACTGACATAAAATGCCAAAAAATCTATAAAAAGTGATCAATGCGTATCTGATTCAGATTCATAAACCTGTCCATAATCATAGTGTCCACAAAGAACCTGTGCACCCTGTTCACCAAAACCAATGGCGAATGTTCATTCTAATGACCAAATCCAGTGATCCACCAGGTGGGATTAGGTTGGCAACTTAGCAGATACAACAGAACAGGTAACATCACGATCCTCTCATGAACAATCTCTCCATAGATGGGAAATGACACACCATATAAGCTTTTTCTTTGGGTGTGTATTTGATTAAGAAGGAAATCTCATTAAAACTGCTTGCACTCGCATTCAATTGTGCCTGACTTTCACTAGCATAAAGCATAGGGTAGGATCAAACACCGTCCTTGAGTCGGCGTGCATTCCACGGACCAGCACTAGCTCACCGGAAGCTCTTGGTGATGCGGTTCTGCAAAATGCAAGGACTGCGTGTTGATGCATGGTGTTTGATCCTACCTTATGCTTTGTGCTAGTGTTGGTCAGGCACAACTGAATGTGTGCATGCAATCAGTTTTATTATTTTTACTGTTAAATCAAACGTGCATGTGGTGTTTTTTTTTTTTTTTTTTTTGTTTGTGGTTTTTTTTTTTTTTTTTTTTTTTTTTTTTTTTCATTATCAACAGTCACACTTTTTTTCATGCTTTGCATTTATTCTCCGTAGGCCACATAATGTACATTGATGGGCAACAGATTAACACATCACACAGTTGTGATCTTGCACCATTTAAAGCAATAGCGAACAACCTATGAAGATGCTTTTAAAATGTGTGCATTTTGGTGGACTTTATTTTTAGGCCTTTAGAATCGCTTTACACCAGCGTTCTTTATTGAATGCAGTGGGTAATGTTTGATACTGTATCTTTTGTGTAGTGTTAATTTCATAGTCTGCCTACAGGAATATGAAATAGAATTTATCCTTTTCAGGACACCAGATGTTAACTTTTTATATATAAATAGATCATATTCTAATAAAGCGTACGTTGGACTTGTCCCATTTTTGCTTATCACAGTTAGTACCAAAGTTTAATGTCGTAACACTGGCCATAAAATAAATGAGCAAATAAAAACAGAAGGTAATCTTTAACTTAGGAAGATGGTCCTTGTTTGCAGGTTTATCTCCAAGTACTAATTGAGCCTAATGAATTTATGACTTTAATAGCCTCTTATCTAAATACATATTTTTGTAGCAAGGTGAAATGTTTGCACTATGGAATTTTAAAAACACACGCAACAGTCTGTGCAAGAACAGATAGCCTAATAATTTCTCCAGTTATAAACCGATTCGCTTCTATTGATTGTAAGGTGCAACTCCCCAGCCTAGCTGTATAGACTGTATTGTATATTATGCTCCAAAAACGATTGTTGACGCATTAAGCAGCCCTGACAGTTCTGTGTTTTTTCAGCTACTAAATTGCACAGCAGTCATAGGGTATTGCTTGTGCTTGCTAAAAAAAAAAAAAAAAAAAAAATCTGTGATATTGCATATAAACAGGTCAGTGGAGTATTTAAATCCTTATTGCTGTACCTAGCTGATAAAAAAAAAGAGTAACAGAATTGGACACACTACCTAGGTCAGTCAAGGACCTTTTGTATGCAAAGCACCTCTCTAGTTCCTCTCTAGGTGACATTCTAGTATAGAGTCTTCCCTTCCTCCAGAAATTGTTCAAAGCCCAATTTTTAAATCTGGCAAAACTTGACATTTAAATAGTAGTGACCAAAATGTTTGAAGGGGAAGTAGGCAGGGCACCTAATGGCAAATCTAATCTGTACTGCACCGATAAACATTGTTACCAACATACCCTCAAACTGGGGAATGCACTGTAGTTCATTTTCATGACTTTCTTGGCTGTGGTGTAAAGTATGGAGTTCTGTATCACTGAATGTTAGGTCAAAATGTCCCTTATTAATAACCTTGCTTATCAACCTGGATTACCCAGATTGACTGACTGTAAAATTACGAAATCTCTAGTCATGCCCACAGAGCAGGTCTTCCTAAGAGGAGGCAAATGCACTTTACTACTTGTGTATATAATTGAGGTGGTTGTGAGTTACCGGAGTCCTCTCCAATCCAGTGTTGTGCCCATCTGCAGCATTGCTGCTCTATTCCTGATCTATGGATGCAGTGCTGTGCCCATCTGCAGCATCGCTGCTCTATTCCTGGTCTATGGATGCACACAGCCCAGCTCAGATCACCTGCATGGGTACCCCCTCAGCACACTGCTTGCTAACAGGACAGCTGCAGGGAAGAAGGCGCAGACTGTGCTGGCAGGGGGTGCCAGAAGAGGTGATAAGAGCCACTCTGTGCCATACTATTGTGCATAGCAGGTAAGTATAGCCTGTGTGGCTTTTTTTTTCCCTTTTTTTTTTTTTTGGTGGGGGGGGGGGGGGGGGGGGGTTGTTTTCTTAAGTCTAGCCTTTACAGCTACTTTAAAGCTATAGTCTACATCAATTAGAGAATAAACTGCAGTGGACCCAAATGATGTGCATCAGATCTTTGCAAAACTGAGAAATAACATCCCATTACAAATACTGTATAAAAAAAAGTACATTCAATCAAATTCTAAAAAAAGGTATGTATGTTGGCATATCCGTCATTTATTGAAATATGCATACATGGCAAAAAAGTACAACCCCAATTCCAAAAGTTGGGATGCTGTGTAAAATCTACATAAAAACAGAATGTAATGATCGGCAAATCTCAAACCCATATTTTATTCAAAATCGAAAAACTTCATTTAGACGGAGAATGTCCCATTTTAAGAAAAAAAAAAGGAAATTTGATAATGATGGCAGCAATACATTGCCAGCTTTTTGTTGCTCCCTACCCCAAAGTGGTACTAACAAGGAAGAACAGTTGGCATCAGATCCGTAATATGAGTGGGTATAAAAAGAGCATCTTAGAGTCAGTGGACAAAGGTTCCTCAATCTGTGAAAAGCTGCATCCTAAAAATTGTCACACAATTTCAGAATAATCATCCTGAACAAAAAATTGCAAGACTTTAAATAATCTACAATAAATAATGGCAAACGATTCTGAGAATATAGAGAAATCTCTGTGACGGGACAAAATTCAGTATTGGATGCCCATTATCTTTGGGCCCTCACTGTAATGCATTAAAACAGGAATGTTTCTGTGATGGACATCATTGTGTAGGCTCAGGAATACTTTTAAGGTTCTATCATGCAAAGAAGCCATATCTGAACATGATCCAGAAACGGGACTTTGTAACAGACCATTTTAAAATGCGCTTTGGTTCAGATACCAAGTTGATAACTCTTCCATGGCAAACATGGGAGCGGTGTCCTCTGGACTAAAGAAGAGTGGGACCTTCTTGCTTGTTTTCAGTGCTCTGTTCAAAAGCCTGTATCTCTGATGGCATGGGGGTGCATTGGTGCCATTCTAGATGTGCCAGCTGCCCATTCCACATGCACTATCAAGGCTGAAAGATGTATATCCAGGTTTTAGAACAGCATATGCTCCCATCCAGTCAGGGAAGGCCTTGAATATTTCAGCAGGACAATGCTAAACCACATACTGCATCTATGACAACTGCATGGCTTCGTAGTTAAGTATGGGAATATGAAAAGAAAAAAATCATACTCTTCTTCTAGATGGCTGCAGCAACGATCTCAGCTGTAGCTGTCCCCTGCCGGCTCTCCCCCAAGGAGAGCAAGCAAAACACCACTAATTGATCAGTTCTCCCCTCTGTTCTGTGCAGAGTGGTGACTTGTCGGTCAACGGCTCTGTGGTCTGCCCCTCCAGTGCTCACTGGAGCACTGGGCTGTGGAGGGGACGAAATGGGTTGGCTCAAGGCTCTCGGCAGCATGCCGAGGCTGAGCCAGCTTCCAGTTAAGGCCCCACCAAGCCTGGATCAACTGAGTAAAGCTCTGCTGTTGGCTGAAAACCACTACTTTCTTTTTTTTTTTTTTTTTTTCTTTCCCTCTTCCCTTCACGACTTCGTCTCCCAATTTATCTTTCTCTATATTACTCTCCCTATATATCTTTTTCCCCTCCAGTTTCTTAAACATTTTTTCCAGTTTATCCTCTTCACTAAGGGTAGAATAAATTTATAGGATGGAGGAATTATACCAGGGTAACCAATCTTTTACTTTTGTTATCTCCTGGACCCACCAGAACTTTTGGATCAATCCCTTTGCCGCATTTTAAAAATGAAAAATCATTGTATTCTTGTACTGTTTCACTGTTAACTCAGTATTATGGAATAAACCACCCCATGGGTCCTTTTTAAGATTTTAACTCCTGAGATCTCTTGTATTTGTTTGTACTATGTCCTGCCAATATTCCTGTATTCTACAGCATTCCCACCATGTGTGCCATAGTTCCCTTTATCCCACATTTTCTCAACAGACTGGTGAACTCTCTGTTCCATGTGCTACACTAGGTGTAATATAACATCTTGCCCAGCATTTGTAATTTTCTGCAATTTTCATATATTTGGAGCATCTTGAAATGAAAATTGACAAACAAGACCTGAGACTGTTGAGTAGTTAGATTCCTATATCAGGCAGGAATGGGGCAGCATTCCTCTCCCAAAACTCCAGTAACTGTTCTCCCAGACATTTGTGGAGTGTTTAAAGGAATAGGGGATGCTACACTGTGGTAAACGACCCAGTCTCAACCTTTTGAGACTTGTTCTTGCCATCAATTTCAAAATTACCTTTTTTTTTTTTGTCTGAAAATGTACCATTTTCCTACTTTAAATATTTGATATGCTTTCTATTTTCTATTGTGAATAAAATATGGGTTTGAGATTTGTGTAAAATCTACATAAAAACAAAATGCGATGATTTGCAAGAGTCCCAACTGTTTTGGAATTGGGGTTGTAATTGCTTTGAATGTTGTTAAGAGTAGGATAGGATTAGCAACACCCCCCCCCCCCTCCCCATCCTGACCTTCCGGTCAGGTTTCACCAGACCGTAACGAAGTGAAAATATGCAACAATACAGAAAATCTGATGGGTTCTAAAACTGGCCATAGACAATGCGAAAAACTAACAATTCAAAAATTTTGTTCAGTTTTTGCATACTCGGTGTGCCAGCTGTGACATATGATTTTCGTGCCACAGCAAGCCATTCATTTTGATGGGCTGCTGTACCTGTTTCCTGTAGGAAAAAGCATGCATGGTGTGTTTGTGTATGGGAAACTGCACCTCCTCTTTCAGTGCAGGGGGGAGTGCCGTTAACAGTTAATGGCACCCCTACACATTTTTAAAGCGGCATGTTTTTAGTGCATTTGCATGTAAAATCACAGGTGTTCCTGCACCATGTAATCTTGCACCCTCACATATGTGAATCTAGTCTAACCTTCCTCTTTAATAAAGTGTTTTGGGAATTCTGCTCTCAAAACCATCAGCAGGACAGGTAGTGAGGGTAAATCTCGATTAGCATTAAAAACCAAACACGAGGACTGTAATCCTTCCCTACTCTGCATAACTAAAGCTTTTTGGCTTGATGCAGCTGCACACTGAATGGTTGGTTGGAAAGGTAGATGAATCTGGCAGCAGCAGTCATGATGGCCTGAAGGTGGGATAGCCTGTGTACAGGTTGGACAAACAGAGTTGCAGCAGTTGAGTTGAAAAATAATAAAGGAGTGAATTGGAAACTTTTTTTGTTGAGAAAGGGCTTATTTTGGAAGTATTATGGAGGTTAAGGTGGTAAGATTTGTATGTGGGGCTGACAGAGTTCAGAGTACAGGGTTGCATACTGTATATACAGTAAATAGATTTCTTAACTGGTACAGTGCTTGGTCATTTATGGTTACCCTCCTCCGCCTCCAGGTATGTTAATGTTATTCTTTGCTAGGTTTATCTGTCTGACACTCCTGCAGTCAGAATATCTATCCTTGGTTGTAAATGAAATGTGCTGATTTTAATCAGAAGGCGATATCCTATCACACAATGTTGTTATTGCTGCTATATAATGAACTCTTTCAACTGCCAGTCCTTTTTACAATCTGATATTTTTCCAAACAGTACATCAGTTCCATGATCTTGTCCATGGTGCAAGTATAAGGAAACCTGCTCCAAATGAAATTTGTGGGCAGAGTTTAGTTCCATCTCATTTGTCTCTAATATGGGTTTTTGTCTCCCTCTACAGGCAAGTTCTAGGAATTTGTATAAATGATCAGTGATTTTAAAACCAATTCCTGTTTTTGGGTCTTATAAAGAATGCAAATTTTTATTATTTGGGTCTCTGATTGTGCACGCATCTCTAAATTGGTGACCTATTCTGTGAGACCCTGAACAAGTCTATTCTGTCTTTTGTCTCCGCTTAGGTGGGGTGTGTATGTAAATAGTTTGGATGTCTGTAATGTATTTAGTACCATATTTGTACATCTTGTCATACCTAAAGGAGATGGTCTTATGATGGTCACAACATACAGTTTCACTTTATTTTGTAACATCGGCATTGGAATAACAATGCAATCAATTGTTGTGTAACTATTGTTTGCATTCCAACTATTGTTTTTGACAATTCATTCTAAGTTTACGTAAAAAATCTCCTGTGAGTTCTGCTGGCCATCTCTTTCCACAACTTCCTGGACTTGCTGCCTCCAAAATGTGATTCCTATACTGACTTTGCCTTCTGAAGTTCCTCCTCTTAGCACCTGTGTAGATCAGAAGGCAGTCTCTGTGAAAAGTGTGCCGCAGCAGTGTCTGTTACATGTATTCACTATGTCTTCTAAATAGAATACAAGGAAGTACATTTTTGGGGAGCTTCGCAAATGTTTACAAACTTCAAGCTCATTCAGATAAATAGGAGTCGAGTAGGCAGGAAAAAAAAAAAGAAACCATGTGGAAGTGAATATTTGATTTTACATTTTGACCACAGATATGCTTTAAAGTTTGGATCAGCAAGCGGTCTATCACGATTGATTGGCGTCATGGCCCTACATTGCTGGTCCTCCCCAGTGACATCAGTTGATAAGGAGGACTTCAGGTGCCTGCACAGCACCCTTGTTTGCCCCTCCCGGTCCCTATTCTTCAGCACTGGGGTCACATTAGTTGAATGAGGGAGAGAAACTTTGCAATGCTCGTTGGTACCAGTGTGCAAAGGTGGATTTGATTTAGAAGTAAGAATAAATCCTGTTTGGTGTGTGACATGTGTGGATATTCTAATATGTAAACTAGTAGTTACGTTTTTTACATTTTAGAATTGGTTGCCTGGCGATTTGTGCATAATTCTAAAGGATGCATTGACTGAAAGGTTAAACACGAACCTAGACAAAGTATAAAAATTAATTATGACTTTGACTTGTTGCATATTTTGTGACAGTTCAGTTACTCAAGTATTAAAGCCAGAGGAGCAGAATGACAACCTAGCATTGTCAGGTGGTCAAAAGTAGCAATCTACTTATTTTTCACTTCCTCATGGCATGGTTGCTTCCATCAAATGCTTTAGAACCAAGCACATATTTAGGGCCCCTGTGCAATATGGTTTTAGTTTAAAAATAAATGGGCTGCCTTGATGCAGCTTACTTTACAGGGCACTTAACACCCCTTAAAACATACCTACAGTATTTTTGGAAATGCAGAGCACCAAAAGGCCCACTACGTGCAGTAAATTGGCAGCTACTATCCATGTATTGGGATGCCATTCTAAGTGAATGGTACCGCAATGCATATCTCGTGCTTTGCAGTAAATATGCTTGTTGCTACCTCATTTTATGGGTCCTTAGAAATGCATGTGTATGTGTAACTGACATTATTACAAACTTGGAAAGTTTTCTTCTGGATACGAGGCTTTCCAAGCATCTTTATCAAACACTATGGAGTCTGGTGTCGCACAGAGCAGCCCTGATCTCCCACTTCTCGGGTCCCCCTCAGAAGCTCCTCCCCATCCCAAGTGCCTCCCATAGTATGCTGCTCGCTCCTGAGCCAGTTTTGTGTGCTCTGCCACCCTACCCCCCCCCCCCCCCCCCGTACAGGGGCTAATGTTTGCCTGAACCAATGAGGAAGGAGAGTCTCTGCTCTTGTGCACATAGCTGGATCGAGATCATGCTCAGGTGAGTATAAGATAGGGCTGGTGGGATGCCTGGTGATGCGTGTTTTTTTTTTTTTTTTTTTTTTTTTTTTTAATGTATAGAATGCATTAATGTAAAAACCCTTCTGCCTGTAGAACCGCTTAAACTATCCAAATTAAACTGCTTGTAAAATCATAACTGTTTACATGGTTCTGGGTGGGGTTCCATTTTTCATGGCAATTTTAGTTCTTGTATCAAACTGCCTTGGGTAAATGTAATCCTTTAATCCGTAATAGGGATATTTTGTGGCAGTGAAATGTGAGAAATTGCTTTGATTTGCAAGAACAGACTTTATTACACCAAGAGGCATGCCATAGAGTGTTGCCATATATGACCTGGTTGAACATTTATTGGATTAACACTTTGTTAAACAAATTTACCATTTAAAGATTTTTATATTCTGTGTTTGGCAAGTGTAAAAAAATGCTCTGTACCCAGACAGAAATCTGGGAACTGAAAACTTGCATACTCTCTGCCTCTGGACGTTTCAGTTGGCCCTATTCCCTGCTAATGTTATAAACTACAAAAATGCCCCCCCCCACCCCCTTTTTTGAGAAGAGGTGAGGTGTTGTGTTGCCCCCTAGGATAGAAAGTGTGCTTATGATAGGTTTTACCAGAGTAAAATGATAGTTTTAAAAGGCAATGAATGTAGCCTCCACATCTGAGACTGGCTACATGCAAGATCAGTTATTCATCAGTTAGTCATTACACTTTTATAAACTTTTAAATTGTAGAATTGCCAAGAGCATGCTATAAGAGAATCTGTCTCTAATTCCAGAACTTTGGGTTATGGGATTTTGAGGTCACTATCCCATTTACTACTTTTTTAAAGTGGTAGTAAACTTTTTTTTATTTTTTTTTTATTTTACCACAGGTAAGCTTCTAGTAAAGCTTACCTGTAGGTAAAAGGAATATCTCCTAAATGTGCACTGTTTAGGAGATATTCACTGTTTGTTTTTGAGAGTCGGCACATGTGCCCTGAAGGAACGGCATACCTGTTCCATTCTTTCAGAGCACTGCGGGATGGCCCAGGACTCATGTGCAGGAGTGACACCAACACTGCTCCGCCAGTCAGATGGCTGGAGCTCGTGAACCCGGAAGGAAGACCGAGGGAAGATGGAAACCTCTGCAGCAATGACAGTGTGACGCTGGAGGGCTTCACTTTTTAGGGAAGTCCTTCATAATGTGCTGGTATGTGATGCATACTAGCTTGTTATGACATTACCTTGCAGGGTATTTTTATTTTTTTATTTTTTTAATACCTGATCTGGTAGTTTTAAAAGAAGAAAAACTTTAATCTAAACCTAAAAACAAATGTATATACATTTTCCAGGCCTTGGATGTGGTGGCTGCATTCCTATTCTTTTTAAAGTCTAATATTTTCTGTAGATTGCTTATTTGTCTTGTTTGGGGGGGTGGCTTTCTCGGCTACATTTTTTTTGTGAACTCCAAAGCAATGCCTCTATGTAATGGGAAAGGAGCATTTTGTAATCCAAATCGGGAGAACAGCTTAGGATGACACCACCTCTTCTTCATACATAAATTGATAAAAGCCTGAAAAGGGAAATTAATGCAGTCACTACATCTAAGGACTAATACACTGCAATATATTATATTTTTGAGTTTGCACTTTGCTGGTACTAGATTTATATGCTGCTTTACTATATAGAATTTTACACATTTTTAATGCTCACCCTCTTTTATGTTTATTGCAGCTTACAGGAATTCCCATGAATTGCTCAATCAAAATGCAGCTAAGCTTATTAACAATGGGTGTTAGTGGAATTTCGTAAGTATTTCAGTCTTTATGAAGAATAAAATCATGTGTGCCCAAAAATGTGAGTAATTGCAATTTTGAATTTAATGGAGAAAGTTGCAGCCACAGATTTTAAAATGGCACTGCTTCAAATCACAAAGATTAGATGCAGTGCTTTTAATTATCTGGATTCTCTACCTGGACATTTCCACACTTTTTGGAATTCGTGTTTGGGACTTTTGGTTTACACAACATACTGAATGCTTTTAAGTTGAAAAATATATGTTTCGTGACTCAACATAGTGAATGCTTTTGCAGTTGAATTTTTTTGTTTCCTTGTGGTGCAAAGCGTAATTATATTGGCAAGCTGCCAATTTTCTCTTCTCTGAGTCCATACAGCAGCAAGTCAGCTAGCAACTGGTTCAGTAAGGACTGGCTTAATTTCAATCCTATGGCTGTTCCCTCTCAAGTGAAGCCGATCTAATAATCAGTCAGCGCATGCAGCCAGTTGGCTGCAGTGCTGATCCGTGTATTCTAACCGGAGTCCCCTTCTCACAGATAATGGCTCACTGGAAAAATTACTCTATCCATCTCGCTTGTGTGGATGGGGGAATCCATTCAGCTTCTTTTGATCAGCGGGCTGGCTGATCAAAATAGCAATCCATTTAGGGCAGCTTTGGTTTAGCCATTAACTGTGTGTCTGCCTATCCAAAGAGCTAATAAACAACCAGCTAAGTTTTGAAATGGTGGTTTAGCACTCTGAAACTGCTGTTGCTGGCATGATCTCTGGGTATTAAACTGCAACTGATTCACAAATGCATACAATATATATATTTTAATGGTACTTTGGGGATGTTCAAACTTTGGAAAAGCACCAATTAAGGATGAATAAAAATGTGTCCACAGTCTATCCCCAGACCTGTTTGATCACTCTGTGGTCTGCTTTAGAAACTCTGGGGCCTTACAGAAACAAATGCATTTATTTTGAGGTCATGTGACACTAATTGCACCTAGGTAGACTCCATTTTTAGCAAATTGTGTAATTTTTTTTTTTTTTTATTACTACACAATTAACATCTTGTTTGCATAAGTAATCAAACTGTGTAGCTCCTTTTTTAAAACATCACCAAGTCCAATCACCTGAAGGTACTGTACTGATTAGGATAGAGAACATGACTCGGAGAGTCCTTTGTTTTTTACTAGTGTCCTTAGGTGATGGACCATTTCTGCTTTGCTTTGAAGTCACTCTTAACGGTTTTATTTTATCTTTGGATATTTCAGCTCTTCAATAACCTAATTCAGTGTGTTCTAATATTAAAATAGAAGCTCTGCATCCAGATTGTTGCAACTGTGGTAAACCTTTGGGACCTATACCTGGACCCCACACTCTGGGGATGACTTTTAATCTTTTGACACTGGATCCTGTACGGATGTGTACCTTGGCACTTGCAATGTGTTGTAGTCCACCTCAGGGTGCTTTACATATCCAGGATCATGGTCCATCTCTATAGAGCATAGACCCTGAAAATCCCTTTTGAGGGTATGCCCATTGTGATGAGTGAAGCCTGGACTTTATCTTATCTGTCCACAACACTGTACAATATAGGGTTACTCTGCATCTCTGACCATTGCTATAAGAACTGGGGCTATTTTTTGAAAGTTTAAATTGTAAAATTAATATTTTCCAAACTTGGAGCTTTCTCCCGTCCCTTTCACCACCAGGATTCACTACAGGACTGTCTGGGCACCCAGGTTGCTGTATGCTCCTCCCTCCAGACAAGCTTACCCTATCTTCCATACCCTGTTCCATGAGTGCCCTACAGGGGAATACCCCTCACCTGTAGATATGACTGAAACCAGGTGAAAAGGAGCTACAGCTGAACCCCCAGGTGAACATTACTCTACTGAAAGCCAACACAACACTCAGCCTCAGAGTGATGATGCTTCCCTGGCAGGACCTTATTTCAACACCAGTCTCTACATATGATTTTAGCTGTCTCAGATGCTGAGGATTTGGCTTTTGTCAGGGCTTGTTGCATACCTATGTCAAAATTGCTCAAACGTCTAACTCTTTTAATGCAGCCATCTTTGTCCAGGGCTAAAAAACACCAAACCCCTCCTCCAGCTCCTCTAACTCTGCCTGAGTCCGATACCGATATGCCTGCTCTAGTCAAGGCATATGAAGATATAGAAACCGTGTTAGAAGATGCTGTGAGTTTGTTTCGCAATCACACTTCTTACCCTTGAAGTAGGAGCTTTACGCAACATGCATGTTAATGTGGATAAGCTCGTTGCTGCCATGTGTGTAATCCTTGGCGTTGTTCTTTATTCTCTGTCTCACCAGGCCCCTTTGGGCACAAAGAGACCTTCAAAAACTGTGACATTACCCATGAAGAAATAAAATGGGCAGTTTATTGACTTTGATCACTCCAGAAAAGATTTTTGTTCTTCCTGCAGACAAGCCCTACAGCTTTTAGACAACTCTACATATGGCTGTAACATGCTCCAGAAGGTGAACTTTGCCTTCAAGACTAAGCTTGCAGGGTCAACTTAACATCTCTCTGTACCAACTGAAGTTCCTTCATTCAGGGATTTTGCAGGTAAAATGTCTGGGAAGCTTCTGAAGGCTTTTATTCACAACCACACTACCTAGGATTCGGCTTCAAAACCTACGTTCAGCCCTTCCTTTTAGCATAAGACTTGGAACACAAAGCCCACCAAGTCTTCCCCATAGCCCTTTTCTCATTGAAGGGGCACCTAACACCGAAGTAGTGGAACATCTGTTACTATTTGCCTCTCTAGAGTGCAGACATCAGACCTATGTTTTTTAAAGGGGTACAAAATGGAGTTTAAAACACCGCTTCCTTTTCTCAAATCAACCAAAAACTACCCAAGGACAGTCAGATTTGCAGAATGTCCCAAACCATCTCTTGTCCCAAGACTTAGTTGTGCCAAGCGCTCCACAAAACCAGTTCAAAGGATTCTAATAAACAAACATGTTCACTGTACCAAAGCCCAGCAGAGATATTCATCCTTTTTTATGGACTTGAAAATCCCTCAACAAAGGCCTTCAAATTCTGACATTTTGCATGGAATCTGCAAGGTCCGTAATACCTTTCTGAGATGTGGAGAATGGTTGACATTCATAAACATCCAAGATGCCTATCTGCATATTTTAATTTGCCACTGCAAACTTCAGAAAGCAGTGATTAAGTGGATAAACAGCCATTTTCAATTTTGTGGATACTCTGGGAGAAAAAAATAGGTCAGAGGCAGTGAGACAAAGAAGCTAGCACCTCTGGTCTTTCTCAGAACTCTAGGTATCCAGGTCACAGATCATGAAGATAACCTTCTCAAGATCTGTTTTTGGCTGGGTGTTCAATGTACAAGAAAATTTTGCTCTCCATCCTTCTCTTCACCTGGAATACATGGGCCTGGTCCCGGACACATCTAATGCAAAAACTTTTCCTTCCAGAAGAGATTCTTTCTTCTCAAATCTTTGAGTTTGGGCTCTGAGAGACCTCCCACAATGAGATTCTCTATTAGAGTTCTGGGCCTCTTCTATAATAGCTTCCTTTTTTTGAGGCTGTACAATTTTTTTTAAATCTTATTTGAGAACTGTAAGAACGTTTTGTTGACCTGGAACAAACCCGATTCTTCTCTGGAACTGCCCATGCTCTTGTCAAGCCAAGCATGGAGTTTCATAACTTAATGGATCTCCAGCCCAGCCTTAACAGTAGGAAAGTCCATTTTCACAGGCCATTCTTTCAGGCTGGGGAGGAGTGTTTTACATTCTCATGGTCACCTGTGGAAGCCAAGCTCCCCCATCAACATCTGGCAGCTCAGAGCATTATAAATAGCTCTGCAACACTGGACTCCCCTTTTGCAAGGACACCCAACAAGGGCACATGCAGACTATGCCACAGCTGTTGTCTACATCCCCCCTCAAATCAAGGAGGCACCAGAAGTCTTGAAATAAGCAATCCAGATAGTCTCATGAGCAGAAACTCACTGTTCAGCGTTCTCTGCAGCACACATCCCAGGGGAGGACAACTGGAAAGCAGACTACCTCAGCTACCACAGTCTGGATCAAGGGGAATGGACTCTTCACCCAGATCTTTGATATTTCAGAAATGGGGGATTCTAGATGTAGACATCCCAGCCTCCAGATTAAACAACAAACTACCTCTGTGGCCAGGACCAAGGATTCTCTAGCTCTTGCTTTGGATGCCTTGCGAATTCCCTGTTCTTGGCTTAGGCCAATATATGCCTTACTCCCCATACAAATTCTGCCTTGTCTGTTCAAAAAGAGCGAGAGAGACTGTAGTTCTCGTTGCACCAAACTGGCCCAGAAGAACCTTGTACAAAGACCTACTCAGAATTGAATCCCAGAAATTATTCTGTGCCTTGCATTCTGTTCTTCCTACAATCAGGTTCTGACCAGAATTTGACCTTAAGCACTCTGAAAGAACAGGTTTTGAACTTGTCTAGTCTTTTTTTCAAAGATCAGTCTTTTGTAAAAATATTAAGGTGTATCTCGCATCAGGCCACCCTTGTAGTACCCTGTGAGCTTGGTTCTCTCTGACCTCTGGAAAACGCACTTTTGAATCAATCAGGGATGTTCCCTTAGATGTCTTCTGTGAGTGGCCTCTTTTGTTGCCAGAGTATCCATTAGTGTCTGAGCTGGAAGCCCTTGCTGGGTTCCCATTCCTCCTTCACAATGATAGTCTTAGCACCAAGAACATACTTTTTTTTTTTTTTTTTTTTTTTTTTTTTCCCCTAAGGTGGTATTGGTCTTTTACCTCAATTAGGACATACTGTTGTCCTGATATCTTTATGCTCTGCCTCAAGGTATCAAATGGAAATCTCTCCATTACCTGGATGTAGTTGGAGTCATTGGTCAACCCCAAGACAACAGCTTCGTTCAAGAAGACTGATTCCATATTTGTCGTGTTCTCGGGATCCCCTGCTTCCAAGTGTCCTAATATTCCATGTATAAGAAATCTGATCCTTAGAGCTTACACACTTTAGGGCAAATATCTTCTAGCACTTTTACGTGCCCATTCCACAAGATCTGTGGGAGTTACCTAGGCTTTCTGGCTCTGTAGCTCAGCTTTGTAAGGCTGCTGCCTGGTCCTAAATTATGCTTACACTGGGGCCTGGTGCGTTTCATCCCTGGCCGTGACAACTCTTTTTTTTTTTTTGTGATATACATGCTTTCATCTTGACTGAATTTTTAACCACTTGGTTTGGGTGCAATAACAAATGCTTTCAGTAGCCAAAAACCCATATTTTTGCTAGGCTTTGTCATGGACAATTCAGTTACTAGAAAGGGAAGTACAAAAAATTGGGTAGTCTGTTGCCACCTATCCTTAACATCCCACCCTAGCTTTTAAGTAAGCCCCACACCCCCAAATTTAATTGAGAGTAAAAAAAGATGAGTCCATCTGCTTTGTATGTAGTAAAATGAAAATGGGGGTTTGGTTAAAGATCTATTTTTTTTTTTTTTTTTTTAACATTTTGCACTATTTTATTTGCAGACAAACTGGAAAAATTAAGCCTGTAATTCTTCCTATCCTGTGGTTTGCAGAGGTAAGTCTGGCATAGTATTGGATTTCTGTACATAACACAAGTGCATTATACTACACATGTAAATGCTGTACTGCAATTTTTATTTTACTTCTAAGCCTACACCGTGATTATTAGAAATTGAGAGCTGGATCTGCATTGTGGTTTGACAAAAGATGAGCTTTGGCACCATTTTAATCCTTCCTTTTTATAAATAAATTTTGCATTCAGGGTCTATGGTATGCTCTTACTTTTTAATATCAGTGGTTTACTTTTTTTTTTTATTTTGGCTCAAGAGAAATAAGTTTTTATATCATCCTTCTTCATGGTGGCTTGTGTAGCTAGTGCAAAAACAAACCTAAGAAATTGAAAAGGCTATTCTTGCAAGTGCTAACCAGCATTTGTGTCATTTACAGAACTGCTTACCTAAACTGACTGAAATATTGGACCCTAGGTAGCCATCAAACTGTTGCCTAAAGCGGTAAACTGCCTGAAAAACATACCTGCCTGTACACGGAGCCCTCCAGCACCACACTGTCGCAGCTCCCCGGCTTCGCTGTCTTCACCCGGACTTCATTCCGGGTTTGTTGGCTCCAGGAGTATAAATGGCTGAAGCTGCAATGGCATCATTCCCTTGCAGGAGCCCTTGGTTGCTGTGCCTTCCCTTTAGAGCGCATGTGCTGCAACATCACTGGTTGCATGCTGTATCTCCTAAACCAGTGGTTCTCAACCTTCCTAATGCCGTGACCCTTTAATACAGTTCCTCATGTTGTGGTGACCCCCAACCATAAAATTATTTACCCAGTAATTATAATTCATGAGTGTCGTTTTACCTCCAATACTGCTGCTTTCAACAGAGTAGCTGCTTTCAACACAGCAGCTGCTTTCTACACAGTAGCTGCTCTTTACACATCGGAAATATGTGTTTTCTGATGGTCTTAGGCGACCCTTGTGAAAGGGTCGTTCGACCCCCAAAGGGGTCGTGACCCACAGATTGAGAACCACTGTCCTAAACTGTTCAAGTGTAGGAGATATTCACTGTACCTGCAGGTAAGCCTACAGGCTATAGGCTTACCTGTAGGTACAACTTACAAAGTGGACTTCTACTTTTAAATGAAAAGGCTTATCAGTAGACAATTTGAAAGATTTGAGGTGCTAATTTTAAAACAGTAGCAAGTAAAATAGGTACTTTAGGGAGCCATCCATTGCACTTTTGTGAATGGACGGTGATAAAGTCATTCAGTTTTACTTTAATATATAAATATAGTGGTCCATAGTAAAAAAAATGTAGGGAAGATACCACTTGTGATTTTGGGTGGGCTAGGGATTGCCTTGTGGCTAGTTCAGTTTACAGTTTGGGATGTGGTTAAGCAAGTACTCTAGGAATATACTATTTATGAAGTAGGGGAGTTTATTATGTATACATTCATGCCTTTGTCATACTTCAGTAGATTATCGACTTTAAAAACCCTGGTCTCCCTGCTGCTCTAAATCTGCCTTGCAGGCTTCTGGCCCCTGTGCTTTGCTTTGTAGCGTATAGGGAAATGAATAAATCTCCAATTCTGTGGGGTTAAATTACTTTATTCACACTGCAGCAAGTATCCATAGTGCAATGGGGAGAACTGAGTTTTTATATCTGGGTATGTAATATAGAATGCCATGTGCAACATGGTCTTGTATTCTTCTTTGTAGGGATAACTTTAGAGCTGATTCACACATGTGCTGTGTGGATTGAAGCTCAGGTTTCACAGCTAATTGATACGGTAGTTGTTCATTGGTTCATGTCAGGTTCAGGACAGGATTAGCTATCAGGATTATCCTGTTCACACATGTGCGGTTTATAAACTGTCCCCGTAAAAGTCAATAGCCTGTAATCTGAACCTGAACCGGACCACACTGCTGAGAAATTGTACATGACTTTTTTTTTTTTCTTTTTTTTTTTTTCAAACCTCACTGAATCCGAACCGCCAGTGCACCGGAGATGTGAGCAGGCACCATAGGAAGCAATGTTTTTTTTCACATGTCATGCTGATTTTGAATGCGATTCAAACAGTGCCAGTTTGCATCCAATCTGCATTATTGTAAAGTGTTGGAGGTTACATTTCAGGTTAACCGTTAAGAGAGTATCTAGTCTAGCTACACGTAAAATACATGTGGCAAGTTTTCTTGTACATTGCACCTGAAAACTCATCTTGTGTCATGCAGAGTTTGCTAGTGTGCTGAATGTAGCAACATAACCCAATGTACATGAATACTCTCCTGTTAAAAACCCCATTTTTCTTAATTTTATAATATGGTGCACAAGATGGGGTTTCATGTACATATGGTTATGCTGCTGCCTATACTGGATAGTAGCAAAAAATATAGATCTCTAAATACTTGTGTGTCCTTTAATGTATTACAAAAAAAGACTTCACTAGAAGCCAAAAATCTCATTGCATGCAAGCAACTTCCATGCCAAAAACAACCAAACTAAATAAACTGCTTCCAGTCACTTTTTGTTTTACACTCATGTCTTCCCATAACAAAGACAGTAAAGTGTCTGCAGTGATAATGACAGGGAGTGCATGTCCTACATATTCACAATGTTTTAAAACTAATGGTGCTGAAATACATTGTGGCAGGCCTAGCACAGTCACATCTGGTGAGTATAGAAAAAAGGGGCTTCACTTTTCTTTAGGGTTTGCCAGTCTACTTTCATTTTGTGTAAATAAATAAATAAAAGTTCAGACTGGCATGGTTCTCATTTATACATGCTTCCACCACTGAGCTGAATTTCCCAGATCACACAGACTACCAGCAGAAATGCAGTTTTAAGCAGTAGTTGCCTGGTGGAGATCTCAATTTTCAGTTTCTACAGGAATGTAGATTTAATTTAACCTAATCTTTAGCGTTCAGCATTCTTACGCCATGTAACCCGTGATAACATGTACAACCTCAAATCCAAAAAAATCTACATAAAAACAGAATGCAATGATTTGCAAGTTTCATAAACCAATCTTATTTACAATAGAAAACCAATCAAATGTTTAAACTGAGAAAATGTATAATTTTAAAATATAAAAATAAGGTAATTTTGATACTGATGGCAGCAACATGTCTCAAAGTTGGGACAGGGCCATGTTTACTACGGTGTAGCTTTCTCTCTTCTAACTACTCTGTAAATGCCTGGGAACTGAGGAGACAAGTTTCTGGAGTTTTTGGAGACGAATGTTCTATTTTTGCCTGATTTATATATAGAATTTTAACTGCTCAGCAGTCTTGGGTCTTGTATTTTTTTTTTTTGTCAAGAGCTGCAAAATGTTTTCAATTGGTGAAAGGTCTGGACTGCAGGCAGGCCAGGTAAAGCAGTATAGTCAATGCGTTTTTTTTTTTTTTTTTTCTTGGGCTGTACTTCTATAGATCAGATGTGCAATCCGTTCTGCACTCCTGTGACCTGTTTTCAGCCAACTGCAGGCTAATATCTGCTGTCGGCTGATGACACAGAGCTGGCTCTGGAAAGATCCCGACCATATGGTCGGGATCCACCCAGCAGCCTGGACTGGCAACTAGTTCAGCCTCTCTGCGATCTGCTGAGAGCCTGAGCCAGCAGCTAACCCCTTCACAGGACAGCCCAACAGGACAGCGCATCAATGCTGCATCCACCTACACATCAGTATTTGTTTGCTAGAAAATTATTCAGAACCCACAAATAATATGAAGTGGAGAAAATAATTATTTGATCCCCTGCAGATTTTGTAAGTTGGCCCACTTAAAAATCATAGACCCTACATTTCTTTGTATCATAGGTGTATTTTAAATGATCAGAATATTTAACCAAAAATCCAGAAAAAACACATGATACAAATGTTATAAACTGAGTTGCTGTTTAGTGAGTAAAATAAGTATTTGGTCCTCTACTAACCAACAATAATTCTGGCTCCCACAGACTGGCTATATGCTCATGCGGTACACAGTTTAGTCCTGTTAATTTTAAGATGCTCCTAATGACACCTTGGTATGTGTATAAGACACATGTCCACAGAATCTTTCTTCCATTCAAATGCCCATTCCATCATGGGCAAGACCAAGGAGCTGTCAAAGGGACAAGATTGTAGACCTGCACAAGGCTGGAATGGGCTACAAGACTATCGGCAGGAAGCTTGGTGAGCAGGAGACAGCTGTTGGAGCGATTTGTTCACAAATGGAAGAAATACAAAATAACCAATCGCCCTCAGTCTGGAGCGCCATGCAAGATTTTACCTCCTGGGGTAAGGATGATCATGAGACGTGAGGGATCAGCCCAGAACTACATGGGAGAAGCTTGTGAATGATCTCAAGGCAGTTGGGTTCACAGTCGCCAAACAAATCATTGGTAACACAATATGATGCCATGGATTAAAATCCTGCAGCGCCCACAAGGTCTCCCTGTTCAAGAAGACGTGTACAAGCCCATCTGAGGTTTGACAATGAACATCTAAATGATTCAGAGAAGGATTGGGAGAAAGTGCTGTGGTCAGATGACAGCAAAATTGAGCTTTTTGGCATTACCTTGACTCGCTGTGTTTGGGGGGGGAAGGAAAATGCTGACTGTGACTGTAAGAACACCATCCTGTCAGTCAAGCACAGAGGTGGAAACCTTATTCTTTGGGGCTGTTTCTCTGCTAAAGGTACAGGCCAACTTTACCGCATTGAGGGGTCCGTGGACAGCGCCAACTATTGTAAAATCTTGGATGAGTACCTTCTTCCCTCAGCCAGAACACTGATGATGAGTTGTGGATGACAATGACCCAAAAAAATACCACCAAGGCAACAAAGGAGTGGCTCAAGAAGAAGTACATTAAGTTCATCATCAGAGGCCTAGCTAGTCTCCAGACCTTAATCTTATATAAAATTTATGGAGGGAGCTGAAACGTCGAGTTGCCAAGCGACAGCCAAGAAACATTAAGGATTTAGAAAAGATAGTTGCTTACCAGATTTGCACACATCTCGAGGGATTTTGGTCTACTCTTCAAGAAATGTCTTGTCTCCGTATTGGAGAAACCCTTTTTGGCAAGCAAAAAGTCATGTTGTGCTTGGCGATCAAATACTTAATTTATCCACTGAACTTCAACTCCATTTATGACATTTGTATCGTGTCGGGGGGGATTTTTGGTTGATATTCTATCATTTTTCTTATAGGTGTATTTTAAATGATACACTTCATTTCTTTGTAAGTGGGCAAACCTTCAAAATCTTCAGAGGATCAAATACCGTATTTTTCCCACTTCCGCGGAATTGTCCTTCCTTTTAGTGTGGGCACCCGGCTGTGACAGCCGGATGTCCACTGCGCATGCGCGAGAAGCGCTGCACTTTGTGAATGGTCTGGTGTCTTCTGGGACACATGACAGGTTCCAGAAGATGCCGGACCATTCACAAAGCGCAGCGCTTTTCGCGCACGTGCAGTGGGCACACGGCTGTCACAGGCGGGTGCCCACATTAAAGATGCCGGCGCCGGAAAACTGTACAGTGCTGGACTGAGGAACAGGTAAGGTTTTGCTGCAGAGAAGAGTTGAGCGGACAGCTCGGTATTCTGATGCTGCAGGAATACCGGACCGGCTGCTCCATAAGACGCACTGACATTTTCCCCTTTTTTTTTGGGAGCGAAAAATACGGTAATAATTTTCCCCACTGTATACACTATATTGCCCAAAGTATTGGGATACCTGTCTTTACATGCACATTAACTTTTAATGGCATTCCAGCCTTGGTCTGTAGGGTTCAATATTTAGTTGGCCCACCCTTTGCAGCTCCAACAGCTTCAACTCTTCTGGGAAGGCTGTGCACAAGGTTTACGAGTGTCTATGGGAATGTTTGACCATTCTTCCCGAACTGCATTTCTGAGGTCAGGCACTGATGTCAGATGAGAAGGCCTAGCTTACAGTCTGCGCTCTAATTAATCACAAAGGTGTTCCCAAAAGGTTGAGGTCAGGACTCTGTGTAGGCCAGTCAAGTTCCTCCACCACAAATTCGCTCATCCATGTCTTTATGGACCTTGCATTGTGCACTGGTGCGCAATCCTGTTGGAAAAGGTAGGGGCCATCCCCAAACTGTTCCCACAAATTTAGGAGCATGAATTTGTCCAAAATGTCTTGGTTCCAGTGAAGAGAGCTCTTAAGGCGTCAGCATACCAAGGGGCCAAGCCCATCCCAACCCCTGAAAAACAAACCCACATCCTAATCTCCACTTCACCAAACTTTACACTAGGTACAATGCAGTCAGGCAAGGACTGTTCTCCTGGCGACCTCCAAACCCAGACACGTCTGTCGGATTGCTAGACAGAGAAGCGTGATTAGTCACTCCAGAGAACACGCCTCCATTACTCTAGCGTCCAGTGGCAGCGTGCTTTACACCACTGCATTCGACACCTTGCATTGCACTTAGTGATGAAAGGTTGCGCACTGTGCACTTCAGCATGCGCTGATCCCACTCTTGTCATTTTACGTGGCCTACCACTTTGTGGCTGAGTTGCTGTTCCCAGTTGCTTCCACTTTGTTATAATACCACGAACAGATGACCGTGGAATATTTTGGTAGCAAGGAAATTTCATGGATGGACTTAATGCTAAGATGGAAACCTTATCATGGTATCACGCTTGAATTCACTGATCACGAGTGGGACTCCCATATATACACGTGTGGTGTGTGTTCTCACTGTTTTTGCTTAGCGGTTTTTCGAAGGCAAATGCTTTGTGTGCACTAAAATTCCTTAAAGTGCATTTTTCCCCAAACACAATACCCAATTTTTGGTAATTTTAAAAAAGATGGTGTTACACAGAGTAAATGGATATCTAACCTCTCAAGCTCATGGAATGGCGACAAACTACGTCACCACAGGTGATGCTTTAAAAACCTTTACAGGTTACCATTTTACAGTTAGAGGAGTCTGGCCCCTCCTGCCACCTGTAAAAGCCATGCAGCAGCTAGGATGAGTTAAAAGCTGGATGCCAGCTTGAAAAAAAAACCAATACCGGGATGATGCATGTAGCTTCAGTCATCATTTTGGTACAACCACTGAAAATCAAATGACGTACATGTGCGTCACTTAACTCCAAATCACATACGTACATGTATATGTAATTTTGTCTTTCAGTGGATAATGTGTGTTTTTTTTTTTTTTTTTTTAAACACCAGGACTCTACTACAAAGTCATGCTGTTATCATAGATGCAGTATGCGGTTTCGTTGTTCTGCTGAAATATGTAAGGCCTTCTCTCAAAACATTTTGATATGTGTTTCTATTGTGCATAAAATATGGGTCTGAGCTTTGCAAATCATTGCATTCTGTTTTTATGTAGCGTCCCAACTCTTTTGGAGTTTAGGTTAAGCTAGAAACATTTTATATTAAAACCCAATGCAGAAACCTAGTTTTGGACACTATTGTCCATACTAATGTGTTCCTCCAAACACTGCCTAGTAGCCTATATTTTTTTATATACTATGAAATTAATTTGATGTATTTTGCTTCCTCTCCCTTGCAGAGCGGGTATATTGATGGTTCTGTGTATAATACCTACTACAACACCCTGATTGTTCTCCCTATAGTCATGGAATATCTGCAGTACATCCTCATTGCCTTGGGACTCTGTTTTATTCTCGTAGCTGCTGTTATTCCATTTGTTAATCAGGTAGGAAATTCTGATAACCTCTCTCTCAATTATAACCTTGCAATCAATTGTTTATTATATGACATTTTTTATGTAGGTTTCCAATCTATGAGCATATGGCAGAACTCAAAGAAAGAGAAATGCAATAAACAAAGAGCTGTGCCAAATTGTAAAATCGTTTAATTGTAAATAGTTTAGAAAGGCTAATTACCATTTTCAGTCTTTTAATAATGAGGAATGGTTAGTACGCCTGCAAGGTTTCATTGCCTTCTTTGTCAAGCTAAAGAAATTTGCTGTAGGTTCCTATTCTGGTGACACCCTTTTACACCCTGACATGCAAGGTGTCATCCACACTCAGGAAGTGTAGGGAAATCTCCACTGTGCCAGTACAGAAGGCAGTAATATCCTCACAGATCTGAATCTTCCCTGATGTAATTGTGATTTTTGCCTCTGTTGCAAAATCCAGTGACAGGGAGACGGAAGGTGATGGGAATACAGGAATAAATATATTTACACACACACCCCTACCTGGTGTATATTT
The DNA here is from genome assembly GCF_062004578.1 of Staurois parvus. NCBI lineage: Eukaryota > Metazoa > Chordata > Amphibia > Anura > Ranidae > Staurois > Staurois parvus. The sequence continues at coordinate 3,636,691 of NW_028318515.1, read as the reverse complement.
GGTAGATACTAGACTAGAAGGGTACTTTTCCTTAAGACATTAAACCATGAAACATTTTTTGGTCTTTAGGGGCTACGAAGTGTGGATACATGGCTAGAAATTCCGAACACCAGCTGCAAAAAAACACATTTCCAAACTTTCAGCAGATGGTAGTCTGTTTTTGTTCTCCTATTTGTCAGACCTTTAAATGCTGTGTTCTAATAGTACTAAATTGTAGCCTGTCTGTGATGGATCAGCTGTCATTCTGATTAGGTGATTCCGTCCAAGAACTGCTAGGACACAGGACAAAGGTATTATAGCTAGGCATTGCACCCAAGACTCAGGTGACGCTAGCTTAGATGCAGAACTGAAACTGTTTATTGAATAGAAATACAGATTTTTTTTCTTATAGGGTTCTCCCCCCCCCCCCCCCCCCCTCCCAGGCACAAACCAAAGAATGGAACCCTCTCAGATGCCAGGGCCATGGTCAATAGGCAAGAGGCTAGCCTGCAGTCCCCTCCAAAAACTCCTGTCCTGGTTGGGTCCGTCACATTTTTCCCACCTCAAGTCAACTAGCTAAGTCCCAGACCTCCACCTGGTCTGGACATGTGCTAGTTGGGCAGAATGAACCTAGAGTCTATGCAATCTCCATTCTTGGCCGCAGGGAAGAGTTGAGCGGCAGAGGTTGTGATCCCTCTGTCTGGCTGCCAGCGCTTCAGCTGGGAGGTCTTTACTGTTCTGGGGCTCAGTCTGTTGCTGGAGAGAGGAGCAGAGTGCCTCAACTCCCTGAAGCCGTGAAGACATGGTAGGTGCTGGACAGAGGCCAGTGATGCTCTGCCCTGTTGCCAGCGCTTCAGCTGGGGACCCCACATCCTCCACTCTGGCTGACTGTTGGGAAGGGAGGATGACCACCTCCTCTCCTTGACTGTGGACTTGCCGCTGGGGAGGGAGGATGTCTGCCTCCCCTCCCTGGTCCTTGAACTGCCGCTGGGTGGGTGAGCCAGCTGCTTCATCTCCCAGACTCCCGCTGTGGAGTGAGGACTACTTCCTGCGCTCCCGACACTGCCACTGGGGAGGGAAAACCGCTTCCTCCGTGCTGGTTCACTGTTTGGGCAGGAAGATGACCACCTCCTCTCCTGGTCTGTGGATCTGCTGCTGGGGAGGGAGGACGACCACCTCCCCTCCCTGGAACCAGTGTGGGGAAGGGCTCTTGGACCCCCTTTTCTGTTGCCAGCGCTTCTGCTGGGACTCATTGAGGCAGAGTACCGCTCGTCTCTGCCCACAGCCATCACTTCAGCTGGAGCTAGGATTTCCAGTGTATCCCCTGTTGGGGAGAAGGACTGCCCACCCTGGCGGTACTCCACCCTGATGCCAGCTCTTCCACTGGGAAACTAAATGAAAATTCGGTGGCCTTACACAAATCTTTCAGGGCCACTGATTGTTATAGGCAGAGGTCAGCAGCGTTCCGCCTTGATGCCCGCTCTTCTGCTGAAAGCTCACTGGGTGGTTGTTCCTCAGCAGAAAAGTCTGTTGAATCCCCAGTCTCTAGAATTGCTGAAAATTCAAGGCACGAGCTGGTGGCACTTGGGTGCAGTGCCAACACTTCGTTGGGTAACTCATAATCCATAACATCCTTGGGTGCTGGGGCATACTGTTGAGCCTCATCAGTCCTTTTTTTCATATTTTTTTTTTTTTTCCAGCTCCCATTCTTGTGCAACTATAAAATCCAAGCTCACTGGGAAGTTCCAACTCCCTAAAATCTCAGATGTCCTCCCATCTTTACTCTGCTGCACTAACAAAATGTGGATCCTGAAGCATATCAAATATAAATCCTGGGCCTCAATAGTCCTAGCCTTCTAGGGGATTGCTGTTCTTTAGTGACAGACAAACTTGAATAGCATACCATTGCAGCGCCCGATAACGATCATCCAGCACCATTTCTGTCTGGACCAGCGTATACAGCTCTATCATCCATTCCTCCCGAGGATGCTCTCCAAGGAAAGGTGTATGCAAGTTTAACTGCAGTCAGTACATATCCAGGGATGTAGGGAGAATCTTTCCATAATAGTCTTTCTCACTTTGGGAGAGCCTCCATCCAGATCTTCTGGCTGATCACGTTTCTCAATTCAAGCATGTCCAGGCTCTCCATACTGGGCAATAATCTCTTGTATTCGCCACTGGAACTGGCGACTGGCTCCTGAAACATTTCTAAAATATCACCCGACACTGGGTCCCAGTGGTGGTTTGGACTGCCTGTAGGGAGGAAGTGCATCTCACTGCTGCCACCAAATGTGACAGACGATCTGTCACACAGATTGGGTGATTCTGTCAGAACTGCTACCTTCCTGGGACACAGGACCAATGTATTCTAGCTGGGCATCGCACCCAAGACTAGGCAACACTCGCTTAGGTTCAGAACTGTAACTGTTGAACAGAAATACAGATTTTTATACACTTCAGGAATAGGGGTAGTCTCCACATGAACAATAAAACAAATCTTACACATTAACATAAACCTAAACACAGAAACATCCCATAATGAACAGTATAAGTATTCTCCTGCGCTCCACAGACTGCCTAAATAGAGCTAGCCGCTAACATCTACACCCTATACCATGGGACAAACAAGATAAAATGTCAAATGTTGGATGAAGCGCTCTGCTGTAATAGTGCTATGTACAAAACCAAGATATTATACACATATATAAAATATAAAGACAAAAGTGACTAGTGCTTAATAATTAATATAAAACCAGTCTGCCCCCAAGTGGCTAAAACTGGTTATACATGTGCACACACAACTGAATAAAAAGTGACCAAGTGCTAAATTACATAAATAGAAATAAAATCACAGTGAATCATTTCAGAAAGTGCCAAGTGTTTAAATAACAATCAATATACATATATTATTTCTTCACATTATAGTATAATCATGTGTAAAAATCATGCTATCACTCTAAGTGCTTCTTCATCCAAATAGTGCTCAGATCAAGGTGGCACTCCAGTGAATAAATCCAAAAAATCCAGAGTGCCTCCTTACCTCCAACATTCGACCCCTAAAGGTCACAGATCACTTATTTAAATGATGTTCCAAAAACGACACCAGGATATAGCTTGCCCCACGACTCAAAATCTTAATATGAGATGCCTTTTTCCACTGAAAAGGGTTCTTTCATTCCACTGAGGCATCCTCTAGCAGATCCATTCTTTTGTCTCAAGTCTTGGAGCCCAGAACCTTCACAATGATGACGCACCCTCACTGCACAGAGTGGGGAGGATGTCTTCTGCAGAAGCTGCTCACAACAGCCCGGTCAGAAATGGGAGAGATGGAACTGGGGGAGATGTTGTCCTCCTTAGGACAAGGAATATCTGTCTGGCAATTCCTTGATCTTGTTACTTCACCAAAAATCCTGCGGGGTATCAGCTTGGAAACACTTAGTATGGCAATCCAAGATAGCAAGCACTGACGTGAAAAGCCTGACCGCCTCAGTGGAATGAAAGAACCCTTTTCAGTGGAAAAAGGCATCTCGTATATTAAGATTTTGAGTCTTAGGGCACGCTATATCTTGGTGTCATTTTTCGAACATCCCATAATAATTTGGTAACAAGGTGATGTGAACATACTAATCACATCTCCAGGAGGACTAGCAGACAGGCAAACAATATGTGACTCAATTAACAATGGGAATGCACACCTAGGAGGCACACTGTGGTTGAAAGACAGTATACACTTAACGGATTAGAGAAAGAGTCCTTGGCATCAGGTTTGCTTTTGCGCTGATTATATCAACATCTGCTTAGTGTCTCTGTGCCCAAACCAGCATTGACTTCTTCAACCCCCCCTTCATAGACTCAGACTGAGAACTGGAGGACCAGGATACAAATTTGGGGTCTCTGTGTGTTTCGGGGTCACATGAACTTGAATGTGACGTAAACTACTCCAAAGGTCCCCAAGGCACACAGCAAAGAATGGATCCCCCTCAGATGCCAGGGCCATGGTCAGTAGGCAAGAGGCTAGCCTGCATTCCCCTCAAAAAGCCCCTGTCCCGATTTGGGTCCATTACACTCTCTAAATAGTCATTTTATAGAATACAAACTGGTAAAAATAACTTGTCTTAGATATTAATCAGATTTTTACTAAATGGGTTTTTTAAAGACACTTATACAATAAAGTGTTTTCACTTTGTAAAAACTGATCTATTTATATTAGATGAGTTTGTTTCAATGAGCTGTTGTATGTAACGTTTCTGTCACACATCACATCATTCTTCATTTTCTATTGTTCTAATCACTGTATAGCTGTGTTGTCTTGCTCGTATGTATGTTGTGTTCTTGATGGTGTTACTATTCTATGTGCAAAGAAGGCTGACCTTTGTGTACTTCATGCTTGATTTACATTTCTTGCACAGCACAGAATGAAAATTTTCAACCAGTTTACTAAATTTACTAATGTTGTTCTAGATGCATTGCAGTTGATCTATTCCTTTACACAAGGCAATTGCATAGATTATAGTTTAAATATAATTTAATTTCTGATTATTCATTTGAACAAAATCCTAGTAAACAAAATCCTATTGTATGTATGTATGTATTGATAGCATTTTGGTTCCCTCATTCCAATGTTGTAGAGTTGTTTTCGAATGCTGCCTAGTACCAGCTCTTGTAAGTACCTACATTTTAGAACAGATACCTTTTTATCACCGTGTCTGGTACAATTAACAAATTAGTCTTTTTCTGTGGTCTTCTTTGTAAGTGAGACACAAAGAACACTCTAAAACTGTTAAGTTAGTAGACCGCCCACTATGGGAAAAGCCTAAAATGAAGTAGGTCCAAAAGTATTAGTAGTCATGTGTATTGTAAACTGCAAAGATGAGTAGGCATGATCTACTTAAGAAGCAAATTCAGTTATTGTTCTCACGTGTGCACATAAATGCAATGGAATAGTGCAGTAATCTCTTAAAGTGTATCTAAATCAATTTTTTTTTTTTTTTTTTTTTTGGACAGTGATAAAGGGTTAGTCACCACAATAAATGTATTGATTTAACAGCAGGTGTTCTATTATCTCATTGGGACTGAAAATAAGGGGAACACCCCAAATTTTAGTTGTTACCAAAACAGGAATAGAAGGGAAATCTCACAATGGGAACATTTGTTCTAGTGACAACTGTCTAAGGGGGCATTTCCCTCGCTTTCAAAACAAAAAGCAACTGAATTCCACTGGTACTTTACAGGAAACATATATGTTACCACTTTGTTCATAAAATCATAATTTTATTGTTAGCCATTATACCTTGATATGTTTCAATCAGATGATACCAGGGATAGCTAATCTGTTGTCACAGCATTTCAGTTGCTCTTCAGGGATTGGTGGGTTGAATATATAATGTGTACTACAAACCATACAAATAAATCGGCCACATGTTTGAAAATAAGGTGCAGGAAGACCCCTTATACCCCACCACCAGCTGACAAGTGGTCTTGTCCAACAAGAGCCCACAGGAACAGCTTGTGTTAGACATCCATTATGAAATTGGTGTAATATCAGCGCTTACTTAATGTATTGGGGATCCCCTTTTAAAGCTACACATGATAACATAATTGCTTTCCCCGAGTTTAGTATGAGTATCCTTTTTATGGGTTATTCTGCTAAAAATATGATTTTATGAAAAGTTGTAACATGTTTGTAAAAATCCCAGTAGAGTTTAGTTGCTTTTTGTGTGTAGTGGAAGATGTCGGCACAAACTGGTGTGCCCTCTTCTTCTTCTAAAGTGGAGGAAAAACTTAAAAGTAAAGGTTTCCTGTTGTGTCTACAGGACAGAAAGTGAACAGAAATCTCACCAATAAGACATGGACAAGGGGGCTTTTGTTTTGGATTCACTTTAACTAGATGGATATCTATCTAATTTATAGCAGATTTTAATACTGTTCTCATTGGCACATAAATACAAATTTACATCTTGTTTTGGTAAGTAAAATGCACAAGGGTATACTCATGTATACAGGCCAGCTGTTGAGAGCTTTGTATTGATGCTAGCTTTTTTGGTAACAGCAGTTTGCTAAACACCCAAACTTTTTTTTTTTTCCTAAATTTTGTATAATTTTTGTTTTGGAGGCAGTTTATAGCCCTTTTTTTGCTATGTTCAACATCGCAAAATGCTGACCTCTTTCACACCTCCGTTGGCCAATGCCAAGCTTTAAAAACTGGCATATAATGTGAATGTGTTTTTTTTTTAAAAAATATATATATTAATTTTAATTAAATTATAGAATTCAGAACCGTATTTTAACTCCATTTCTGGCAGAGATGAGGTTCCTTTTTTTAAAAAAAGTGTTTTTTACAGTTTGTTTCTTTTACCCTTCATTTGAAATGATGAACCAGCGTAATTATTTTTTAGGAAAAGGTCATCTTATTTTGGAGTAGTAATAAAAAGTTTGATGAAAATCATGAGATCAGTAAAGCCCAAACAGAAAAGTTGACTTCTTCTAATGGAGCAGTACTACTGGAAGCAAAATTATAGGTGCGTACAAGGTAAAAATATAAAAAGGAGAAACTTTTTTTTATATATATATATATATATTATGTACATTGGGATGGTTTTATTACACAATTGAAATAACTTTCTAAAATATTTTATGTATAAGCTATTTTTTAATGGTAATCAATGGAGATGCTAGTAGGAAAAGGCATCCACTACTAATTATTTTTAATTCTAGGTTTTTGCATGCCTTTAGAATTTACTACTGACCCAATGCATGGATACTGTACAGTACTGTCTGAAACAGTTGAATGGCAAATAGGGGTACAGGCCCATAATTCAAAACAAATGAGTATCTAATTCGAATGCCTATTTACTAATGAGAGGTGAAAAATGTCACGCATTAACAGCAATCTTTTGGGCTTTGACATAAGAGTTGAAGTGGGCCTTGCGATAACCTAGATGGTGGGTTAACTTGAAGCATATTCCTATAGTTAATGCACCAGGGGGCTCTTGACATAATCGGGATCATGAAAGTTCACTCACTATAGGAATCTGGCTATCGGTTTTGGGAGGGCCTAAAGCTGTACCTCCATGGTTGCATACATCCATAAGACATGGAGTCCATAGAGATTTAAAATACTGGATTTCTACTTTATTGTTCTACAGCGACATCTGCTTTATAAAGCCAGCTGTCATGCTAAAACATCTTAGGTGAGATGTTGACCTATACAGAAGACAACTTGGAAGTGGTTAGTAGGCCTTGCTGTGGGAACACTACGAATTTACCTTTTGTGATGTTCACTTCCAAAGTGTAATGTGAATATACGGCTTAAAGTGTAATTCCACTTTTGCAACCAAAGAGAACACCTACTTTATATATAGGCATCTCTATGATTAAGCCCTATTCTGTGACACATTAGTGGGGGTGGCCCTAGGGCAGGGACTACTATTGTGTTGCTTGTGTTTGCTCTTTGGAATAAAGTTGGACTGTAGTGACATAATTGTACAGTGGTCTCTCATTCCTTCCTTCCTTGGAGCTTGGACTGCTCTGATGGTTCCCGGTCACCTGGTGTTCAGGTGGCCATAGGAAGGTCTGGCTTCAGAGCGGAAACAAATGTGTCGTGTCATCTGAAGTTTTCCTCTGCTGTGAAGAGAGGGGCTTGGACGTTAATGTTTACCCTAAATAACCCTATGTGTTGTCATGGCAAATCTCATCAGTTGTGTACTAGATCTGAATACAGTCTGTCTTAACAGACAAAGATCTAGAAGCTGGGCTTCTGCAAAGAGGAAAAGCCTGTGTGTCCTTCATTGTCAGTAGGGACAGATTGCAAGCTGAACTGAACAATTTGAAATTGGAGAAAATGCAGTATGCTTGAGATTTGTTCCAAACACGTAGAACAATTTATTTTTTTTATTTTTTTTTGGACAGCTGACTGCATCAACACAACAGATGTCGATGCAGCGATTCCTCCCACTGTGTCTTTATATTCTGATAGGGGGACTCCTCCCTCCCCCATCAAAATACACGGATCAGAACTTGCAACTATTGACTGCAGGCGCTGATCAGATGCTGGTTTTCTGGCATGTCCCTTCGACAAAAGCCAGTTATTAGACTAGCTTATGTCAGATAGACATCTGTACACAGTGACCAAAAGTCTTTTCAGCCAGTATGTACCCAGCTTTAGAATAATTTGTGATTTTAATTTCTGGGTTTACTGTATGAGTAGGAACACATAGTGGGGTTTTCTCAAATTTGACAGCAAAAATGGGAATACACTTTAAACTTCCAAATATGGAATCTATGTACTCCATAACCACTTTCAATGCATTAAAGCAGTCTAAACAGGCTGCTACGTGTTTTGAGTAGTGACAACTTGGGACTAGGTGGGCTGCAGTAGCAAAAATATTCATGTTGCTTAACTAAAAATTTGATTTACACTCACTGGCCACTTTATTTAGGTACACCTGTGCATTTGCTTAGTAACACAAATTGCTAACCTGCCAATGCATTTAGTCATCTAGACTTGGTGAAGTTCAAACTGAGCATCCGAATGGGGAAGAAAGGGGATTTAAGTGATATTTTGAGTGTGGCATGGTTGTTGGTGCCAAGTGGGCTGGGTTAAGTATTTCAAAAACTGCTTATCTACTGGGATTTTCACACACAACCATCTCTGGGGTTTACAGAGAATGGGCCAAAAAAGAGAAAATATCCAGTTAGTGGTAGTTGTGTGGATGAAAATGCCTTGATGTCAGAGGAGAATGGGCAGACTGTAACGAGTGGTTATTTGAGTAACTGTTGCCGGTCTCCTCTTGAACCAACGAACGTACGCAGAATACCATCTCTAGTATCAACAGTTCAGGCTGGTGGTGATGTAATGGTGTGGGGAATATTTTCTTGGCACTAGCAAGGTGTTACCTAATTGGCCAGTGAGTGTAGATTAACCTACAAGTTAACATTTATTACTTTAGGAAGGAATAGCTACAAACGTCTGTATTCATTTTGACTGTTGGTCATTACTGAATAAGGCTCTACACCAAGTTTGCAAGCTGAGATTTGCCAATATTTTTTGTATATCTGGGTGGAATTGAACAAAATCTTTATGGTAAATGTGCATGTACTAATGTTTTGTCTCATGAAAAAACCCTCAAATACAGAAAGATACTTGTTGTTCCTACAAGTTCCCAACTTCCTCTAGTGAGCTGTGTCACGTACCTGACCGGAAGCTGCAATAGAGAGAGGGCTCCCCTTACGGCTAAGTGCAGTGCGCCCCTGGAGGTGGAAACAGGAGGTGCAGTGCCCAAAGCATGAGTTGCTAGTGGTGTTGCTGCTTGGAGATGCCTGATGAGATGGAACCTGTGGGTGCTCCGGTTGCAGGAGGAGTTTCTTCAGAGAACACGTGGATCCTGGAGGATGGGTAGAGTAGTCAGTAGCTAGAGCCAGGATCAATATGGAACAGCAGACAAGAGCAACATCAGAATCAAGCCGGGGTCATACAGAGAGCAGCAGCAGACAGGAGCAAGGTCAGGAGCAAGCCGGGGTCATACACCATGCAAGCAGACAGGAATAAGGTCAGGATCAAGCCGGGTCGGTAATGGGTAATCCGCAGTAAACTCGGGAATAGGAGGGGCTGACGATAATCCAGCAATCGCTGAGCAGAGCTGCAGTCCTTATAAAGGCCACTGAGTGTCAGCAATTCGTGCACCCTGCGTGTGCCGGTGCGTTTTCGTGCATAGGAATGCACGATTACATGTCGCCTGCCTATGTGCATGCACACTTTTGTGCAAATTGGCGTGGCCATATTGCACATTGGCGCATTTGCCCGGGCTTCCTCTTCTTTTCCTCTGACAAGCTGTCTGTGCTACCCTGAATCACAGGTGGAGGTGTCTCTCCTGCTGGCCTACAGCGCACCTCCCTCTACTCATCTCCACAACAGGAGGGGGAGGTGTTCTTTAGTATAGAACTCTGCAAGGGCTGATGGCACTAATACTCTTGATTTCAGTACATCAGAGGCATTGTGTTGGGTTGTCAACTCACTACAGAAAAAAAGAAATTGCTTTTACCCCCCCCCCCATACAAACTTTACGCTAAATGGATTAAACAAAGGTTGTATGCATCTGCATGAATGCTATGTTATGACTGATGGTAATCTATTAATATACTAACACATTAAAACACATTAACCATTAAATGTGTTGCATTGTCACTTGTTTCATGATCATGTATTCCATTTTTTTTTTTTCCCCCCATGCAACATGTTTGTACTCTGTGCCATTCACTACCATAGATACCACACCATTGTTCCAATACAAGACCAATGCGGTTTCTTTTTTGTCTTAATAAAAATGTATTATGTGCATTTTTTTTTAACTTGGTAAACCTCTAAACGTTTATCTAACATTCTTATGGCAGGGAATGAAACGATTGCCATGTGAACACCACAAAGGCAAATACTATACTGATGCTGTTACATATATAGACAACATATTAAACATAATCACTGCATTTTTTTTTAATACAAATAATAAAATGGCCAAATGAAAACTTTGTTCAACAGAATGTTAGTGTTTTTATAACAAGTAAAATCTTTCACTTGCCATATTACACATGAACAAATCTCCAACCAAACAAGCAACCACTGTTAGAGTGCAACGCCAGCCAAAATGTTTTTTCTTGTTTTGGTTAAGGTTGGGAAGGGTAACAACCTCAGTGGGCTTTTGTTTGCCTTTTTGAGTTTTGTCCTACATTCCTGTCCCACTTGGTGTTGCAAATGAAACTGAAATCAACGGTCTTTAACAGCAATAATACATATTTTTTTTTTCTCTTTAGTATGGTGGAGCAAGACTGGAACCTCTTATCCGCTATATATTGTGGTCTGTCTTTGGTGATTTTTCCCTCTCATCCTGTTTAAGGGACAACTTTGTCATTGGAATTGAAATGAGGGAAAATATCAACAGAGCCATAGACCTGGCAGAGAATCAATCCTTCCCAATATACCCAAAACTAAAAAATGTCCTGCAACTGTCTAATTCACAACGGCACATTTAGACCCCTCTATCACTATGGAAGAGTTTATAGGTAGGGAGTGCACTGACCGCTTCCTTTAAGGGCCTGGGGAGGATGGGTTTCCATTGGAGGTATACAAACATGCAGAGGTAATTTGTCCACATGTTAATTTTTAATGCTGCCTTAAACTGTCAGTGACTGTCTACCTCTGACTAAAGCCCTCACTGTGTTACTCCTGAAGCTGGGAAAATCCCCTAAAGACCCCAATTCTTATCACCCTATTTCACTGTTTCAGTCTGACATTAAAATCCTAGCAAAAAAAATTGTGGTTGTAGCTGCGCTTGGATATTCTGTGTCCTTTTTATTGCTCACGTGTGGTTTTTTGGTTTTTTTTTTTTTTTTTTTTCTTTCTTTAATTAGAAACCGGAAAATATCTTGCAAGATCCAGGTGAAACAACCAAATCGGATCAAGATACTGAAGCTGCAAAACTTCTTGAAGAGCCAGATCTTTCACCTCAAACCTGATATATCGCCTTGCCAACTTTAATGGATCTTTTTAGGAGTCCCCTCTTGCGGAGACATCTTTTAATCACTTAAGCTACCTGCTGGGTTCCAGTTGCCGCTGGATAAGGGGGATGAGGTGTCTGCAGAAAAGCACTTTTAAATCTCTTAAAAGAGGAAAAGCAAAACCCCACCACAGTGCCTGAAGAATCTGTGTTTTGAGACTGACTTTGGATGACACTGTAAATGCCATTCACACACGAGAAGCTAGAACACTACGAAACTAGAATAATGTTCTCCACAATGGGATGATATACTTGGGTACAACCAGCTATTGTAGTGTGTGGTTGCTAGTGTCTTTCAGGGTTCTTCTACTTCCAGAGGGGAGGGTTCACAATTTAAAGCACAGTTCTTCATTTAAATGTATTTAAGCATCCCAGGTATATATGATTACAGTCTAGTACTTGTTTTGGCATTGGAAATGTGCAGATAAAATTGTTTCCTGTGCATTGACTTTCAGTGACGTTAATGGAATCCACAGTAATCTTTGTTCATCTATGCTTCAGTATACTGCAGTATAATTAAAGCCATTAAAAAAAAAAAAAAAAAGTTGTAGGGCCAAGCTAGTACAATTAAAGCCACTCAAATATGTGCATTATGTAATACTGAGATACCTAAAATGACCAAAGTTGCATTGTTTTAAAGGGTATTATCCAGTTTACAGTGTTGCAGAACATTCCACATTTATAGTATTAAGTGATTTATCAGTGATTTCAATGATTCACACAACTTTCACCCAAGATGCACATTTCTAAATTTAATGTGACTCTAGTAAAAGATGTGTGAATCCTTTGGTGAAAGCACTTATAAATGGATCCCAGTATCATTTGGGCTTTAAGCTATGGAAAGACCAGCCCTGCAATGCTGGAAAGTGTCATCTTGCAGCACATTGTAGGATAAGACTTATTTAATAAACCACTTGAAGTATTTTAAATGATTAATTTATTGCAGGAGCCATAGGCTAAAATGCCTGAGTGGGCTATGATGCAGAATCTTCTAGCAAAGCACACTTACTGCACCATAACTTGATATTTAGCCTTTGCCCTTTACTAAGTGTTAACTGGAGTGGAAGAAATAAACACTGATCTTTTGTGTCATGTTTACGAAGTTTTCTAGGCACTTAAAGCTTGTTCTGTAGGCTCATTCCTTCTGTCCCATATTGTCTGTCAATGCTTTCTTTTTTTTCTTTTCTTTTAATTCCTTTCATTTTCTTTCTTTTTTTTTTTTTTTTCCCTTATGGTGTTGGTATAAAATCCAGTAAATGGTTTCATTTTAATGTATTTCCTTATGAGACCGCTCCTTTTTTTTTTTTTTTTTTAATCCGATTTTCTTAAGCAATAATTCTGAAGTATACAACTCAGGGTGATAAATGTGCCAAAATCCTTAAGCTGTACCTGATGTACATACCTTTATGAAATACGTTTGCCATAGTTGTGTATGGGTGCTAACCTTCCAGTGACGTCATTGGTTAGGGGTTTGGCATAAACAATGCATTGATTGCAAAATTAAATTCACCTTTTGAAACCATCATCTGAAAATCCCCTTTTTGTTTCTATAAAGCTCCACGCCACTGCCTTGATCACTCATCTTTTCTTGCCTAGCAGTATGAAACGGTATAATGCTTCCCACTTATGCCTTGCATCACAAGACATCAGTGTCGAGGACAAGCAGCCGGAAGGAATAGAATTTTGAGCATGACTATAATCAAGGCTTTGGAGATGTAATTTTCTTTGCAAGATTCCCTAATCTCCTACAGCTTTATCTCACTGTTTGTGTGGTTTTTTTTTTTTTGGTTTTTTTTTTTTTGTCTCTAATGGTTTATAGAACTCAAGAGTTCTTTTTTTCCTGCTAGATGTTTCAAACCGCCAATGTCTACTCAAGGGTGAAAAAACAACTTTGACCTGGATTCAAATTATCTCAACTGTTTTGTTTTTGTTTTTGTTTTTTTCCCCCCTTTTTTCTGTGTTGTATACACTGTACCATGTCAGCAGTCAACTACTGTGCTCATAACTAAATTGAGTCCTGGTGCCTTTTTTAATATCTTTCTGAAAGTAATTTTTGTAAATTGTAGGTGCTGTAAATTATATCGCTGTAATTCAAACGTGTATATGTGATGACTGAAAATATTGTGTTTACAAATAGATTTTATGGAGTAAACTGTCTCCCCACTTTGTTTATAAAATGTAACTATTCAAATCACACCAGGGTTTTTGCTACCCTTTTATAGCTGTTCATGTACAAAATCAATATTTTCTAGTTCAGATCAAAATAAATATTTTCTAGTTCAGATCAATATTGACCAACATGGTTGTATATGCTTCTTGTCTACCAAAGAAACCTGTGTAATCTTCACACTTCTGGAAAGGCAATCTACAAGTGCTAGCATGCTGTCACCTTCTACTGTCAGCATTGCTGGAAACCGTTCTAGAACACAAAACAGTCTCCTTTAAACTGTTGTATTTGTAAAGGTGTTATACATTTCTCACAACCCTTCTGTTTTTGTAATTTTTATTCGCATCTGTATTAATATCATGGTCTAAATAGAATATAAACAATTCAGAGAAATTTATAATTATAAAATTCTGACTTTGTAACAATGCCTAGTGTTTGCGCTTGTTTTAGTTTCCTTTTTTTGTTTTGTTTTTTTTATGTAAATGAACCAATCCATATCATGGTAAGAAATTGTGAGTTTCTCAATATCATTGAATGATCACAATGAACTTTTGACAGAACATGTAAAGTCTTTCATAAACACAATCCTTAACCACTTCAATACTGGGCACCCCTTCCTATCCAAACCAATTTTCAGCTTTCAGTGCTCTCATACCTTGTGTATAGTCTCATTCAAATACATTTTTTACCACGAAACATAGCCTTCTTTTGGTGGTATTTAATCACAACTAGGTTTGTTTTTATGTTTGCGATTTATTTTCTTCATAAATTTAGGGCAAATTTTATACTGCTACGTATCTCTGGTAAAAACAACCCAAATTAGTGTATATTTAGTCTGAAAGTTTTTTTTTTCCGCCCACGAACTATGCTACGTAGCAGTAAAAATGTATCAATCCTAATGTACTTAGGCTCTTACTCTTGAGGCTCTTAAATGTGAGGACAATACAAATACCCCCCCAAATTACCCTTTTTTTTGCAAAGTAGACAGTCCAAGGTATTTTAGTAAGAGGGGATTGTGAGCTTTTTTTTTTTTTTTTTACACAATTGTCATATTAAGTTATTTATTATTCATGGCATAGTCATACTTACAATTACACCCCAAAATAAATATTGCTACTTGTCCTGCGTATGGTGATACCACGTGTGAGACTTTTTCACAGCCTGGCCATGTAGAGGCCCAACATCCAAGTAGCACCTTCAGGGGTATAAATTACACTTTTAATTTTCTGACTACCTATCACATTTTTGAAAGGCCTGGAGCACCAGGACAGTGGAAATGCTTACCAAATGATCCCCAAACACCTCAACGTATATTCATATTTTTTTTTTTTTTTTTATTTAAAATACTCATGTTTTATTAAAGCTTTACAATACAAAGGAAAATCATAAATTACACAGGTCTGCGAAAATTTTTTTTTCCAAGAGCTGTTTTGGTTATTCCACATAATCTTTGTTTTTTGGTGCGCTGAATCTGAAAATGACCTCCATTTTGTCATAGGACATTGCGTTTCCTGACAATTTAGGTAACTATGTTAAATAATTGTCTCATGTACTGTCCCCCACTATAATGCACAGCGTTGAGCAAACCATTTGGCACTATATAAATACTGTATAATAATAAATAAGGCAATACCTCAAAATAAACTTATAAAATTAAAGTTTTATTACAATGTTTTTTTTCATGAAAATCCTCTTTTGAACTGAAATGAGCTCACCTACACACATTAAACTTGATTCGTCTTCCCTGTGAAGCTCCTCTTAGTGCATTTACGCTTGTAGTAGCATCTGGAATGTCTGTCTGAAGCATTCAACAGTAGTCTGCCATCATTGTAATGCTCCATTTTCCCTGGTATCTCCTTTCCATCTCTTTAATGTCGTGGTGGAATCGTTCACCTTGTTCCTCACTCACAGCTCGCAAATTTTCAGGAAAGTAGTCAAGGTGGGACTGGAGGAAATGCACTTTCAAACTCATCAGTCAACGTAAAGCTTGAAATGCTTTCAGCATTCGTCCAATCTTTTTGGAGTGAGGATCTTTGTTATTGCCTAAAAATTTCTGTACAACTTCTTTAAATGCAATCCACCCTTTTTGAGGATCCGTCATGGTATTGACAAACTCTTGATCAACTATAAGCCTTCTAATGTCTGGCCCGACTAACACACCTTCCTTCAATTTTGCCTCCGACAGGCCTGGAAACTTGGTGACTAAGTATTTGAAGCATTCTCCATCTCTTGGAAGTGATTTTACGAATTGCTTCATCAATCCCAATTTTATGTGGAGAGGTGGTAGAAGAACTTTATGGGAGGGTACCAAAGTTTCTCGGAGGACATTTTTTTTCACTGACTGTTAGCACCCTCGGCTGCCAACTCTTCTTGGTCCAGTGATTTTGTTGGTCTCTACTGTCCCATAGACACAGAAAACAAGGGTATTTGGTATCCCATAAAAGAGATTTGTGAAAAGAGATTCACAAGAAAGCGGCTACATTATGGACAGAATGCGATACTCAGAAAAATTTCCAAAAATTATGCTTTATTACACATTAATTATTGACAATCGGGCAATCGCCCTGGTTTACCATCACCTCAGTATGAGACAATACACAGACCTAAAACCATTTAAAATCACACCAAGACCGGTCTGGATATATATGTGCTGCAAAGGCTATAACAACCATAGTCTAGAGCATTTGCAGCACCGCACATTGGTTCCACTCCCTGTAGGAGGTGTGTTTCGAAAAATTGTACCATAGGTATATAATATCACATGCTATGCATATAAGCAAATACAGCTACCACTTGGAGAGAAGCATAACCCTAAGCCTATAAAAGGCAATGTGGGTAAAAAAAATTGAATGAAAAAAAGGGGGGATAAACCCCAGCAATATAATTATGGATTCATGCAGTACAACCCTATAAAAGCACATGTGGTTGGGGCCCATCTACCCATGGTAGACGCAAATAATTGCAAAGATTCTTAAAGATGAAAGAGTCCCTGTTGATGTCTTGATGGAGAGATGAATACAAATAGCAGAGGCCTGCTTTATATGGTTTCTTCACCACAACATGTGGACTGCAAACCACTTTAATATTTGAAATAGAATGAGGCCCAATGTATCTTCCGTCTGTTGCAATATATGTTGTATGCCTTGCATTTCCCCATCCTGAAATAAGACAAATAATATGAGGATAGTCACTCTGGGTACTCTCACTCTGATGTATATATAGTATAAGTAACAAGAAGCCTTCTTCGTTAATCTTGTAACAGTCCACTCACCACCTGTGCCATGGGTAGTAAAAAATAAAAATATCCTTCAAAGGTACTGCCGTGTTGATCCAGGGAACTACCGCTTACATCAGCCATATATTGGGTGATACAGTAATTTTATATTTGATCCTCTAAACCTATTTTTTACTATTTGGTATCCCACCCACTGGATTCTTCAGGAAAGATTAACCCCTTCTACCATTAGAAGCACAGACTCAGGGCTGAGGCTTACACATACAGCATGCTGCTGAGTATCCCAGTAGTCAGACATGTCACTCAGAGCAGCACTTGTATTCACCCCCTTTGCAGGGGGGGGGGGGGGGGCAGAGATTGTTTACCTGCAAATAACAACAAAGGACCAGAAGAGAACTAGGGAAATTAGGAAATTAGATTTTTTTTTCCCCTAAAACTTGCTTAGCTTATATATATATATTATTATTATTATTATTATGCAGTATTTATATAGCACCAAAAGGTTTGCTCAGCTCTGTACATTATAGTGGGGGACAGAACATGAGACAATACAGTAACAAAACAATCCACGAGGGGTTCGAGGGCCCTGCTCTTTGGAGCTTACAATCTACGAGGGAGGGGATAGTGGTACAGGAAGAAGTGGCTGTGGTGGATGGAGTGGAGGAGATCGGCTGTTAAGTGAGGGTGGGGTAGGCTTCCCTGAAGAGATGTGTTTTCAGGGTGCGCCTAAAGGTGAGGAGGGTAGGTGACAGTCTGATGGATTGGGTTAGTGAGTTCCAGAGGATGGGGGAAGTCCTGGAGAAGTCCTGCAGTCGGGCGTGGGAGGAGGAGACCAGGGAGCTATGAAAGTAGGAGGTCTTGTGAGGAGCGAAGAGTACGGGTTGGGTGGTATTTTGGCATCAGGTCGGTGAGGTAGTTTGGGGCAGCGTTATGAATGGCTTTGTACGTCAGTGTTAGTATTTTGAATTTAATGCGTTGGGCAATCGGAAGCAAGTGGAGGGGGGTGGCAGAAGCGGAGCGGTTGGTAAGGTGGATGAGTCTGGACACTGAGTTCAGGATAGACTGAAGCGGGGATAGTCTGTGTTGGGATAGGCCGGTGAGAAGGGAGTTGCAGTAGTCCAGCCGTGAGATAATAAGGGAGTGAACGAGTTGTTTAGTAGTGTCTGGGGTTAGGAACGTATGTATTTTGGAGATGTTGCGGAGGTGGAGTCTGCATGAGTTTGCCAACGATTGGACATGGGGTTGGAAGGACAGGTTTAAGTCTAGAGTGACACCTAGGACATTGGCTTGCGGGGTGGGACTGATGGTGGCGTCGTTGGTCGTGATGGAGAGGATGGGAGGGGGGCGCGGGCTGGGAGGAAAATTAGGAGCTCGGTTTTGGAAAGGTTCAATTTGAGGAAATGGAGCAACATTCAGTCTGATATGTCGTTCAGTAGGTGGGCGATACGGGCGGAGACTGAAGGGGTGAGGTGAGGGGTGGAGAGGTAAATTTGCATGTCATCGGCATAGAGGTGATAGTTGAAGCCGTGGGAGTGTATCAGTTTGCCAAGGGAGGAGGTGTAGATGGAGAAGGGGCTCGAGGACAGAGCCTTGGGGGACCCCAACAGAGAGGGGGAGGTGGTAGCGTTATAGGTAACGCTGAAGGAGCATTGGAATAGATAGGAAGAGACCCAGGAGAGAGCGGAGGCTTTGATGCCAAGGGAGTGTAGTTTATTGAGGAGGGGGTGGTCAACTGTGTCGAAGGCTGCGGAAAGGTCGAGAAGTAAGAGGACTGAGTAGTGGCCATTAACTTTGGCTGTTAGCAGGTCATTAGTGATTTTGAGTAGGGCGGTTTCGGTGGAGTGTAGGGGACAGAAGCCAGACTGTAGTGGATCGAGGAGGTTGTTGTCAGTGAGGTGGGAGCTTAGGCGATTGTAGACTAAGTGCTCAAGGAGCTTGGATGTAAATGACAGCAGGGAGATGGGTCTAAGGTTGTTCAGGTCGGTGGGGTCCAGGGAGGGTTTTTTGAGTATGGGGGTGATGTGCGCGTGCTTTAGGGGGGAGGGGAATGTGCCAGTAGAGAGGGAGAGATTGAAGATGTGGGTGAGGGAGTGTAGGATGGAGGAGGGTGACTGGAGGAGTTGTGTGGGGACAGGGTAAAGGAGGCAAGTGGTGAGGCGGGCTTCTGAGAAGACCTTAGTGACCTCCTCAGTGGTAGCAAGGCTGAAGGAGCGGAGTGTTGGGGAGGTTATAGTGTGCAGGGTGTTAGGTGTGGTGGGGGGCAGGGCAGTTGCGAGGTCAGAGGAGGGGAGAGTTGATGGGGTTATAGTGGGAGGGAGGCTAGGTGGGGAGGTAGATTGGGCGTTGGCGATGTCCTTGCGGATTGCGTCGATCTTATTTTGGAAGTGATTGGCAATCTCGTGGGCGGTGAGTAAGGCCGGCGAGGACAGGTGGAGAGGGTGTTGATGAAGGTTACGAAGTAGGCTTGTTTGGCGACGTGGAGGGAGGAGTTGTAGGTGAGGAAGGCGAATTTGTAGAGGGAGAACGCTCGAGGGGATCTGGTTTTGCGCCATAATCGCTCTAGCGCACGACTGCATCGTTTAAGATTTTTAGTGTGAACGTTCTGCCAGGGTTGAAGCGGTCGGGGACTAATGCTACGTGTGGTTAGGGGTGCTAAGGAGTCTAAGGCAGCTGACAGTCGTTATACGCAGTAGTGGCCAAGTCAGGGCATAACAGTGGAAGGATACTCTGCAGACGGTCAGCTGCAGAGTGGAGAGGGACTGGGTTCAGGTTGCGGAGGTTATGGCTGGTGATGGTTTGACTTTGGGGGGGGGGGGAGGTGTTAGAGGACGGGGAGACGGAAAACGTAATGAGGTTGTGGTCAGAGAGAGGTCCAGGGTGTTCCCGTCGGTGTGGATGGGGGACTGTGTGCACTGTGTGAGTGCAAAAGAAGAGGTTAAGTGGAGGAGTTGGGATGTAGCTGGGTTGTTGACATTGATAGGGATATTGAAGTCTCCAAGGATGATGGTGGGTAGCTCAGAGGAGAGGAAGAAGGGTAGCCAGGCGGAAAAGTCGTCAAGGAAGTGGGATACGAGTCCAGGAGGCCGATAGATTACTGCAATCCTCAGAGGGGTGGGAGAGAAAAGCCGGATGCAGTGGGCCTCAAAGGAGGAGAAGGATAGAGAGGGGGGGTTTGGGAGGACCTGGAAGGTGCTCAGCAGTGACAAGAGCATGCCAACCCCATCACCTCTACGACCGCTCGGTCTGGGTGAATGGGACCAGATGAGACCTCCATAGGAGAGTGCCGCATGGGAGGTGGAGTCAGTGGCTTGGATCCAGGTTTTGGTGACTGCTAGGAGGTTGAGGGAGTGGAAGATAAAGAGGTTATGGATGGCGGTGAGCTTGTTGCAAACCGATCTGGCGTTCAGGAGTGCAACTGAGAGTGGAGGGGTGGATGCCGGGAGGAGGGGGACAGGTATAAGGTTGAGGGGGTTTCGGCAGTTTGTGGGAGTAGGAGGGTGCCTAGTGGGTGAGTGAGGTAGTGAGGGGCCAGGGTTCGGGGAGATATCCCCGGCGGCTAGGAGAAGAAGGGTGAGAAAGGTGGCATGGGAGCGGGATGTGCAAGAGCATGTGGGTCTGTTAGTGGTGGCGTGTGTGTCGGTGCGAGAGTGGCGTATCAGGAGGAGGTGGTGAGAGCCGTAGTGGGGAGATGGAAGTAGTGAGGGTCTGATGTAAAGTTGTTTTGGGGGAGTAGAGGGAGGAGATTTTGGGAATGGAGGAGAGGAGTACGAGGAGGAGGAGTACAGGTGACATATTAGTAGGGTGAGCGGGATGCTGGCCAATTGAGGGAGGTGAGAGGTTTCACATCAGGGCGTATAGATGCGGAGAGTCTGTCGCACAGTGGCGGAGGCAGAGTCTGGTCTCGTAGGTCGGGTTCATCTGTGGGAGGAGAGGGAGTGTGGTGGGCAACTGGGTCCACTGCTGGCTAGTCGCAGCAGTCTGTGGGTGCTGTAGGGCCCAGCGCATGTAGGCTGACATCGGTAGGTGCAGTAGGGCCCGGCGTCCATGGGTGCTGTAGGCCGCGTAGCGGCCTCACCTCTGCCGGATTGGACGGGGTTCGGGGCTGTGCGGTGGCAGCTGTGTAGCAGGGGAGCCGTTCTGGTGGTGGTGGCTTCCCCTCTCAGTGCCGGTGGAGGTGGCTTCCTACACTCGGTAGGTAACAGTGGGAGTGGTTGCTGCTTCCCTCTCTCTGCGGTGGTGGCTGTAGATACCAGTAGGAGTGGTGGTGTTGACCAGCAGATTTACAGTGCTATATTTTTTTTTTTTTTTTTTTTTTTTTTTTTTTACATAACTCGTACATCCCCTTTAAGGTTTTTTGGCATTCTATATCTTAAATGCACTTATGTGAATTAATTAATAGTAATTTGGACTTTAATTTTGGTTAACCGTTTCAATACCGTGCAATTTTACACCTTCCTGCCCAGGCCATTTTTCAGGTTTCAGCGCTCTCACACTTTGAATGACAATTGCACGGTCATACAACATTGTACCCAAATTAAAATTTTATCATTTTCTTCACACAACTAGAGCTTTCTTTTGGTGGTATTTAATCACCGCTGGGGTTTTTATTTTTTGCTAAATTAACAAAAAAAGACCAAAAATTTTGAAAAAAAAACATTTTTCTTTGTTTCTGTTATAAAAGTTTACAAATAAATAATTGTTCTTCATAACTTTAGGCCGAGATGTATTCTGCTACATGTCTATGGTGAAAATAACCCAAATTAGGATGTATTTTTTAGTTTGTAGGAAAGTTATAGAGTTCACAAACTATGGTATAGATCTGATTATTGATCAATCCTGAAGTACTGACAGCCAAATCTAATTTCTTGAGGTCCAAGAATGTCAGAATAGTACAGATATCCCCAAATGACCCCTTTTTGCAGAGTAGACAGTCCGACGTACTGCATAAGAGGCATGGCGAGTTTTTTGAAGTTGTATTTTTTTGTCATAATTTTTCGGAAAATGAAAAAATTAAAAAAATTATTTTCACTATTTTTTTTTTACATACTGTCACCAGTGCAGTACAGCGTCATCATATAACTGGCATGGCGGTGAACAGGGACACTGACTGGTGACAGTATGAAAAAAAAAAAAAAATATATATATATATATTTTTTTTCATATTTTCTATGACGAAAGTATTACAATGTTACCATAGTAACATTATACTACTTTGGGGAAGTGATCAGTATTTTTTTTTTTACACAATTTGCTTATAGCAAAGAATTACTTTGCTATAAGCAAGCATTTACCTGAATGAAATCGATTCATTCAGCTTTTTTTTTTTTTTTTTTTTTTTGTGCTTAGCTGTGATTTGGTCACAGCTACTCACATGACGTGCATGTGATTAGCTGTGGCCATTCACAGCTAGGCACTAGTATACAATGGATGGCATCATGAATGAAGCCATCCATTGTATACAACTGTCATGTGACTTGCTGTGATTGGTCACAGCAGGTCACATGGTACCAGCAACGGGAGCCGGTACTCGGATCTGTCATCGGCCGTGTCCGAGGTGCACGGGCGGTGACAGATCGCACTGCTGCGCCGCTCTGCATTAGCGCAAACGGTGCATGTGCGGGAGCACGCCAAATGGCGTGCACCTGGAATGCAGGGACACATTTGAAGCCGCCAAACGGCCATTGGCCGGGCGGCTAATGGTTAAAAACCCATAATATAAAAAAAATATCAAAAATTTGAAGACAATTTTGCATTTTGTGACAAATCATGATTTCTAGGAGTTTTTTCAATATTTTATTTGTTTTCAGCACACCATAATACATGGAAATTAGATGAAAATAATCAAACAGCTTTTCAGTAGCAGACCTGTGTTATTGCAAAAGTCACATGCTTAATCGGTGGATTGCAGACAGTTGGAAACAGAAGGCCATCATAGCACATATTGCAGGCTGATAAACATCAAGCAAGTCTTCTGATCACACTGTTCAACAGGTAAAAAGTTTTGGGCATAAAATTAGCTAATCTTACATAATTTTGGGGTGCTGAAAACAAAAAATGACCCTAAAAATTGTTGATTGGCTCTAGTTTCCATGATATATTCACCCATCTAATGACGTAAGCCATTCAAAATTATGATGCAACTTCAGCTGCATATTGCGCAATTGATACTGGTGACCAATAGAAAATTGCATGTATACTGAGATGATGCAATATTAGCCTTTAATTGCATCACTTCACTGCATAAAAGCTGCAGTATCTGTAGCTGATTGTAGTTCGACAGCGTCTTTACATTTCGTTTTATGCTTATATAGGCTACTCAGTAATGCCTCGAACTTGTGTGAATAAAGCAGATAATTTCTGCTATATCTGCAGTGAAATAACTTTTATCTCACAAAAAAGGAGGATAACAGGAATGATTAAGAAAGCCTACAACTTGTATTTTGGCTGCAAGATAGGAGACCAGGACAAGAGCTGGGCACCACATATATGCTGCAATTCTTGTGGGACGGCACTGGAGCAATGGTTGAATGGAAAAAAGGCATCTATGCCTTTCGCTGTGCCAATGATTTGGAGAGAGCCAACAGATCATGTTAGTAATTGTTACTTTTGTATGGTGCCTCCAATTGTAAAAGGGCTAAATAAGAAGAAAAAGTTATCTGTGCACTATCCAAATATTCCATCGGCAATACGTCCAGTTCCTCATGGAGAGGGGCTACCAATTCCTAAAGCACCAGAATCCTTCGTGGTTGAGTCAAGTGAGGAAGAACCTGAAGCGTGTAGTCACGTGCAGTGGTAAGAGATAGCCCTTTCCTCGAATACAAGAGAAATGCCAAGAGAAGCAAAACCGACGCAAACTGAAGACAAAACTAGTGAGAATCCTAAGTATTAAAATGATTCAACTTAGCTTATGGCTATAATTTTTCTTGGTAATCCTATGCAATATATTATGCCATTTAGGCTTTATGTAGTCAATATCACTTGCTTTATATTTGTGGAAAGACATCTATCTATATAATTATTGTGCATTATGTAGTCATTACGCCTATAGTAGAAAACTTTCCGTTTACAGAAAAACTAGAGCCAGTTGACAAATTTCATTGTTATATTTGAACTCAGAATGTGAAATTCATTAAGAAATGGATCCTTTTGTTTCCAAAACTGGCAAAAAATAAAAAATTTGTTGAACAGTGTCATTAAAGGTACAGTAAAAGTGAATTGTTAGTATCCTGACCAAAAAAAAAAAAAAAAAAAAAAAAAAAATCAGATCCCGTGACATATCCGACAATGTTGCTAATTTGGTAACAATAATGAAGTATCAGTGTCAGGGGCCATGTGACTTAGAGGAAAAAGGTGGAACAACAAACTCAACCTCAAGAACTAAACTGAGCTTAAAAGGAAAAATCTGGGGTTTAGTACATCAAAGGATCTGCAATATTGGTCCTTGGGAGTATTAGGTGTCTGGTTGCACATTCAGCAAATAATATTTAGGTATCTGGTATCTCGGCCCAATACATCCAACCCGCCCATATATCTTTAAATTTTATCATGCTGATTTTTAACAGGGTGCTGAACATTCCACTTTCTTAATATTATCCACCTCTTTTCCAATCAAGTAGAGAGGGACAGGTGGTTCGATTCCAAAAGCATGGAATGAGAGATTTTGCTGAATTAAGCAGTTAGGGGGTAACACTTTTCTTATAAGATTTAATGGATGAAGGGATATTGGGAAATAGGAATTGCAAGGGGTTACTGGCAATTGGTTTGATCCCCAATGTATGTGCTATGAGGCATAATGAGTCCTTTGAACATTTCATTTTCTTTCCACATTTTCCCCAAAAATGTTTTTTCCCCCTACAATGTTGTAAATGTTTAAGATATTTCTAACACAGCATGTATATACCAAGAATTACACCCCAAAATACATTCTGCTACTAGTCCCGAGTATGGTGATACCACATGTGAGATTTTTTCACAGCCTGGCCACATACAGAGGCTCAAGCACCTTCAAGCGTGTTAGGGGCATAAATTACACATTTAAATGTAAGCTCTAACAAGCAGGGCCCTGTTTCCTCTTGTACAAAATTGTAACTGTAATGTCTAACTTCATTTTGTAAAGCGCTGTGCAAACTGTTGGTGCTATATAAATCCTGTATAATAATAATAATAATTTCTCACTACCTATCACATTTTTGGAGTCCTTGCAGCACGAGGACAAGAGATATACCCACAAAATGACCCCATTTCGCAAAGAAAACCCCCACAACATATTTTTTAAGAGGCATATTGAGTCTTTAAAACATTTCAGTTTTTTGCCACAAGTTTTTGGAAAATGTGGAAAGAAAAAGAAAAAATTTATTTTTTAACACAAAGTTGTCAATGTAAAATATTTCTAACAAATCGCATGGACATACCAAGAAATACATCCCAAAATATTCTGCTACTCCTGATTATGGTTATAACATATATGTAAGACCTTTTCAATGTCTGAACAGATTATGTACCCAACATTACAACCTGTGTAACAAACAAAATCAACAAACACTGTATAGAAAATTATGTACTGTAATGGTCGCTTCTGTAAGAGTGGTCAGTGAATATTGCATATTGTAATTTCACCTACAGCAGTTTCTGTTCCTAAAAGCCAAGCAAGCCTAACCTACTGGTTTGTGGCTGCCTCATAGCACAATGCTATGTTCACTGGCCAGGAAGTATAGGAGGTGGAACAAAGGGTAAGCAAAAGATCACCTGTAGTTTGAGGAGAGCAATTGGTCCAGGAAGCAGGCAGAGACATGGTCAGCAACAGTCAAAGGAATTGTCCAGGCAGCAGGCTGGAATATGGTCCATCAATGTGGCACGGTCAGTACAGGCAGCAGGCTGGAACATTTTCCAAAAAAAGTCCTGGGTCATTACAGGCAGCAGGCAGAGATATGGTCAGCACAGCCTCATTATTTGTCCAGGCAGCAGGTAGGAACATGGCCCAGAAAATGTTCTGGGTCATTACAGGCAGCAGGCAGAGAGATGGTCAGCACAGCCAAACTATTTGTCCAGGCAGCAGGCAGAAACATGGCCTTTATAAGGTCCTGGGTCAGTACAGGCAGTAGGTAGAGATACGGTCAACACAGCCAAAGTATTGGCCCTGGCAACAGGCAGGACATCAGGCTTAAGGCCTCACTCAGGTAAGAGCTGGGCACAGGGTTGAGGCTTCATCCCATCCAATCTCTTCGAAGTCTCCAGACTAACAGACCCTGTTTCAGGAATTACAAAACCTAGACAAAAACTGTTTTTCTCTGCTCGGAACTCTACTCTGAAGCCCCTGGCATATTGAGGATCCCTGTGTTATCTTGAATCCCACTACAGTAGTAGGGTAAAAGATCAGTCCAAGCAGCAGGCAAGAAACGGTTGATTAACAGGCCGAGGTAAATGCAGGAAGAATGCAGAAATGTGGTTGATAAACAATGCATACTGCAGGCAGAAGCATAGTCGATAAACAGGCCACAGTCAGTTAAGGTGGAAGGCAGTGGAATGGTTGGTTGTGGCAGCAGGCAAATGATCAGCACAGATATTGAAAAAGGGAAAATGGCAGGCTGTTAAAGTACTGCTAATATTTTTGTGACGTGTGATAACGTCGGAAGCGGTTTCCAATGCATATTCCTGGTTGGGAGGGACATTGGGGACCATGAAAACTTTTGTCTTTTCTAACTCCCCCTCTGCTGCATACCGGACATCTTTTTTTGGTGTCTTCACCTGCTTATGTGGTGGAATGTTCTCAGGGAAATGGTGCTCATGAAGTCTGCGTACAGAATCAGAGTGAATGTTTTCTGAGGGGTTTCCTTGCAGGTACAATAGATAAGGGAAGTGACAATTTCTTCTATACATTTGAGATAGGTGGTGGGTCTTTTTGTGGATTTGTGGTAGGTGACTAACTCTTTATAAATGGCCAAATTAATAAAATAAATTGCAACTTTTTTCATACCAGAAATGGGATTCTGTCACGGTGTAAGGTCAGGTTCAGAGACCAGTTGCTATAGCAGTAAAAGGCTTACCTGGAACCAGCAGGATAGGTACACCAGCGGATCCCCCTGCGAATGACGCAGGCTCACCTGAGGTGCGGGGTCTAAGTATTAACCGGTATTCACCAGAGCTCCTAATGGTGGAGATGGATTGGGCTGCGTGTTAATACCAGGTCGCAGATCTCAGGATCACCCCACCAGGGAATGAGCAGACTGGGAACCAATAGCGGATCAACAGGTTAGGGATCAGACGAAAGCAGAGTCGGTCACAAGCCAAGGGTCGGTCACAAATGGTAGCAGATCAATCGTGGTCAGGAACAAGCCAAAGGTCAGTAGCGGAGGTGTAGACAGCAGCAGGAACAGTAGCAGGATATTGGCTGGAAAGGCACAATAATCTGGCAAGGAGGAAGTCCAAGGACATGGCTTATATAGGAAGTTCATGGGAGGAGCAAGGAGTTCAAGGTTCAAGAGCAAACAAGGCACAAGGCAGGATTATCCAATAGATGAGGCAAAGTGTTGTCCAGCATCCCAGGTAGCTCAGTGAGTAGAGTTACTGCCTGACACAGTAGAAGTCCCAGGTTCAAGTCCAGGCCCTGACAGTACTCCCCTCCTTCCAGGACGTCCTCTGGACGTCTTAGGACTAGGCTTGCGTGGAAACCTCTGGTGGAATTCTCTTGTTAGTCTAGGAGCATGAACATTCTCCTCAGGCTCCCAAGAATTTTCTTCCGGTCCATATCCTTCCCATTGAACCAGATACTGTAACTTATTCCTAAAGATCCTGGAATCAAGGATTTTCTCCACCACAAATTCTTCTTCACCCTGTACCTCAACAGGTGGAGGAGGTGAAAAAATTCTTCCAGGGAAAGGATTTTCCTGAAACGGTTTGAGTAGTGATATATGAAAAACAGGGTGAATCCTCATACTATCCGGAAGCTGTAAGCGAAAGGTGACTGGGTTGATTTGGGCAGAAATCTGAAAAGGACCCACAAACTTTTGACCCAACTTAGCAGATGGCACCTGGACCTTCAAATTCTTTGTTGATAACCAAACTTTTTCACCCACATGAAACGTAGGAAGTGTTCTCCGGTGTTTGTCTGCAGACTTTTTGTAATACTCCTGAGCTTCCCTCAAAGTCTCAATCAATTTCTCTTGAATCTCCTGCAATGTAGTTAGTCTATCGGTAACAGCAGGGATTGGAGTTGTGATAGGGTGATCAGGAATAAAAACTGGATGGTAACCGGCGTTTAAGTAAAAAGGACTTTGAGAGGTGGAACTATGTTTAGAATTGTTGTATGCAAACTCTGCAGTGGGAAGACAGTCCACCCAGTCATCCTGAAGATAAGTGACAAAGCATCGAAGATACTGTTCCATTGTTTGATTAGTTCTCTCAGTCTGACCATTAGACTGGGGATGAAAAGCAGAGGACAGATTAATTGTAACACCTAAGGCTGAGCAAAAACTTCTCCAGAATTTCGAAGTAAACTGCACACCTCTGTCAGACACCACATCATCAGGGATTCCATGCAGTTTAAAAATTTCTCGAACCATCAATTCAGCAGTCTGTTCAGCAGTGGGCACCCCTTTAACTGGAACAAAATGGGCCATTTTAGTGAGACGGTCAACCACTACCAAAATGGTGGTCATTCCTTTTGAGGGAGGTAAATCCACCACAAAATCCATAGAAATAGACCCCCATGGTCTTGATGGAACAGGGAGTGGCTGAAGCAACCCCAAAGGGGAGGCTCGGGGAATCTTATTGCGTGCACAGGTCAAGCATGAGGTCACATAGCGTTTGACATCTTTCTTGTACCCCGGCCACCAAAAGGAACGTGATAATAGTTCTTCGGTCTTAGCGACTCCAAAATGCCCAGCAAGTTTGGAATCATGAACCAACTTGAGAGCTTCCACCCGAACAGATTCAGGTACATAAAGATGATGTCCTTGAATCCAAAAGCCATTCTTATAAGTCAGGTTATTGTGCGTAGGTGGATGATTGAGAAGTGGGTCATTCTCATACCCCTCTTTAAGAAGATTCAAGAATGCCTTAGGACTTGTGGCCCCTAGAAAGTTCTTTTGAGGCAGGATTGTGCATTCAGAAGTGTTCTCCTGGAGAGGCCCAGACGACATTCGTGATAAGGCATCAGCCTTTCCGTTTCTTGACCCAGGTCGATATGAGATAATAAAATTGAACCTGGAAAAGAACAGTGACCAACGTGCTTGTCTAGAAGACAATCTCTTGGCAGAACAGATGAATTCAAGATTTTTATGATCCGTGAAGACAGTCACAGGATGCTTAGCCCCTTCCAACAGATGCCTCCATTCGGAAAAGGCTTCCCTAATTGCCAGCAACTCCTTATTCCCAATGTCATAATTCCTTTCAGCAGATGACATCAAACGAGAAAAATAAGCACAGGGATGAAGCTGCATTTTTTCTCCTCGTCGCTGAGAAATGATAGCTCCCACGGCGGAGTCTGAGGCATCCACTTCCACAATAAAAGGTAGCTCAGGATCAGGATGTACCAATATTGGTGCAGATGTGAAGAGAGTCTTTAGCTTACTAAAAGCAGTTTGTGCCTCAGTTGACCATGCAAAGGGCACTCCTTTCTTTGTCAGCTGTGTAATTGGTGCTATTACCTTAGAGAAGTTTCTTATGAATTTCCTGTAAAAGTTTGCAAATCCAATAAATTGTTGTATTTCCTTAACGTTTCCAGGGGCAGTCCAATCCACCACTGCCTTGATCTTTTCAGGATCCATGCTCACTCCTTCTGAAGAAACGATATATCCCAAGAACTGGATCTGGGCTCGTTCAAACTCACACTTCTCCAGTTTGATGTAGAGTCGGTTCATCCTTAACCTTTTGAATACAGTGCAGACATGCTTGCGATGCTCCACCAGGTTGTCCGAAAAGATGAGGATATCGTCCAGATAAGCAATAACAAACTGGTCCAACAAATCTCGAAACACATCATTTATGAAGTGCTGAAAAGTCGCGGGAGCATTACATAGGCCAAAAGGCATAACTAGGGACTCAAAGTGTCCATATCTGGTTCTAAAGGCAGTCTTCCATTTGTCGCCTTGACGCATGCGTACCAGGTTATATGCCCCCCGTAAGTCAAGTTTTGTGAAGACTTTGGCAGAACGGAGTCTTTCCAACATCTCTGCGATTAAAGGGAGTGGGTAACGGTTTTTAACAGTGATTTTATTCAAGCCCCTAAAATCAATGCATGGACGCAAGGTGGAGTCCTTTTTCTCAACAAAGAACAGGGCTGCTCCTGCAGGAGATGGTGAGGGTCTGATAAAGCCCTTCTCCAAATTCTCATCAAGCCACTCCCTTAGCACCTTTAACTCAGGTTCTGATAAATTGAAAATGCGGCTGAATGGTATTTCTGCTCCTGGAAGCAGTTCAATGGGACAATCATATGGACGATGAGGAGGTAGTTGATCCGCATTTTTCTTATCACAGACGTCTCGAAACTCATGGTATTGTGGAGGCAGATTGTCATATGACTGTGTAGTTACCATATCAGCCTGTGATTTCCTGATTGGTAGACAACTTGTAGCACATGGTTTCCTACAATGTTCCTCACAATGGGGGGATGTAAAATTTATGGTCCGTGCTCCCCAGTTGATGAAGGGATTATGGGTAGTAAACCAAGGGATGCCCAGGATGACAGGAAATTTAGGTGATGTAATCAGCTGAAAGCTGATGGTCTCAAAATGGTCAGCCTGAAATTGGAGTACTAGAGGAACTGTTTCATGAGTAACTGGTCCTGATGATAAAGGTGAACCATCAACTGTCTCCATATCAATAGGGGCAGATTTGTTTCTCCTGAGAATATTATTATTGTGGGCAAACTCTATGTCCATAAAGTTTCCCCCAGCCCCAGAGTCCAGCATAGCAGAACAAGGAATTTCATGGCCCTCAGTAAAAAGTTTGATAGGGACAACAAAATGAGACTGTTTAGGACCAACTTTATTTTCTTCATCGATCAATGGGGAGATAGACTGGGTAATTGAATTTATGCGTTCAGGCAGGATAACATCAGTCGCAGCAATTGTTCTTTTGGCTTTATTAGGACAATTGACTGCGTAATGCCCAGAGTCCCCACAGTATAAACATAAATTCTCCAAACGTCTTCTCTCCTTCTCTTGAGTAGAAATTGATCTTTTTACAGTATCTACTTGCATAGGTTCAGGTGTGTTATAATCTGAAGAAATGTTTAAATCCTTCTGACTGAACTGATTAGCAGAAAAACGCATGCCACCATTACTTCCCAATCTCTCCTTTCTTCTTTCTGTCAGTCTTTGGTCAATCCGAATGCATAATTGGATGAACTCCTCAAGATCGTTAGGAGTCTCTCCTCTGGCGAGCTCATCCTTCACCTGTTCAGAGAGCCCCTGCCGGAACTGACTCTTTTGCGCTGCTGGGTTCCAGGTGGTGTCTGAGATCCAGCGTCGAAATTCAGTTGTATACTCCGCAACAGGGCGTCTACCCTGCCTCAAACTATGCAGCTTTGCTTCAGCGGTAGCGCAGCGGTTGGGATCATCAAAGACCTGGTTCATTGCAGTCACAAAAGTCGCAAAACTGTTTAACATTGCATTGTTTTGCTCTATATAGGGAGAGGCCCAAGCTAGGGCTTCCTCAGTCAGGAGGTTTATAACAAACAATACCTTCTGCCTCTCAGTATTAAATGCAGCAGGTTGCATCTGGAAATAAATGCGGCATTGGTTAAGGAAACCCCTGTAGTGGCGGCGGTCTCCATTGAACTTGAGTGGCAGAGGCATGCGTGTATTAGCAACATCGCGGGAGCACATGTCCAGCAATCGTGTCTGCAGAGCATGGATCTCTTCCTGTTGCCCCTCTACTACACTTTGCAGTTCAGCAAATTTCTTTTGGTAGGTAACACCAAACTCTTGTAGCTCTGAAATTTGCTGCCTGACAGGAGCCATGGCATTTGCTATAGCGGCCTCCATGTGTGGGCCAGATTATTCTGTCACGGTGTAAGGTCAGGTTCAGAGACCAGTTGCTATAGCAGTAAAAGGCTTACCTGGAACCAGCAGGATAGGTACACCAGCGGATCCCCCTGGGAATGACGCAGGCTCACCTGAGGTGCGGGGTCTAAGTATTAACCGGTATTCACCAGAGCTCCTAATGGTGGAGATGGATTGGGCTGC
Organism: Staurois parvus; assembly: GCF_062004578.1. NCBI lineage: Eukaryota > Metazoa > Chordata > Amphibia > Anura > Ranidae > Staurois > Staurois parvus. The sequence goes on along the minus strand of NW_028318515.1, from coordinate 3,604,576 downwards.
GTGTTAATACCAGGTCGCAGATCTCAGGATCACCCCACCAGGGAATGAGCAGACTGGGAACCAATAGCGGATCAACAGGTTAGGGATCAGACGAAAGCAGAGTCGGTCACAAGCCAAGGGTCGGTCACAAATGGTAGCAGATCAATCGTGGTCAGGAACAAGCCAAAGGTCAGTAGCGGAGGTGTAGACAGCAGCAGGAACAGTAGCAGGATATTGGCTGGAAAGGCACAATAATCTGGCAAGGAGGAAGTCCAAGGACATGGCTTATATAGGAAGTTCATGGGAGGAGCAAGGAGTTCAAGGTTCAAGAGCAAACAAGGCAGGATTATCCAATAGATGAGGCAAAGTGTTGTCCAGCATCCCAGGTAGCTCAGTGAGTAGAGTTACTGCCTGACACAGTAGAAGTCCCAGGTTCAAGTCCAGGCCCTGACAGATCTTCTTGTAGCTAAATAAGGCTGTAGTATCTGATCATTGAAATCCACCCCACCATGTAGACATTATAGTCCTGGATGCAGAGAGGCTTTTGGATGGGACCATGTCTTCCAGGAATTTCCACCGAGGTGTCATTGAGGATAGTGGACAGGATGTAAACATCTCTTTTATCCTTCTACTTCACGACCAGCACTTCATTGTCTCTCAGACTTGTTGATTCTCCCCTTTGTAATCTGGTGATCATTAAACTTTGTGGGATGCCCTTCCTGTTTGCTCGGGTGGTACCGCAGGCCAAGGTTTTCTCAAGGTACAAGTGGCAGAAAAGGGGCAGACTTGTATAGAAGTTATCTAGGTAGATGTGATAACATTTTTTTTGAAAAGTGGAAATGCCAGGTCTCAAACAATTTTTCCACTTGTGCTGATGTAGGTTTGGCGCTCGGGGCTGGAGCTGGGAATATTTGCCTTAGTACATGTGGAACGCATACAAATATCCCATGGCTCTTTCACAAAGCTTGTAAATCTTTACGTAATATCTGGCACTTTTGCTTGGAATGTATTGCTTGATCCCCAGCCAGCCAGTGAAGTGGACAAGGGATTCGTCCACACAGATGTTTTGATCAAGGACTATAAAGTTTAGCAAATCTCTCTTAAAAAGAAAAGTTAAGAAGTTTCCAAATTTTTTATATTCTGTCATAGTTGGGATGATCTTGGGAGGGCACTGGGTATTGTCTTTGAAATGAAGGAAGCACATGATCATCTCATATCATGACCTGGGTATTACAGTAGAATAAATGGGCATGTGGTGGGTGGACTAGTAAGCAAATCGCTCCTTTTTTTTTTTTTGTAAGCCCTATGTTAATGATGAGGCCCAAAAACAACTAGAACTCCACTGTGAGACGTCTTCCTTCAAAGGGACAGGCATAGGATGAACTAGGGTTGTTTCCAATATATTGTTGGGCAAAATGATTTGTCTGGTCCACAATAAACTGAAGCAAACTGGCTGTGCGGTGAATGGGGGAAAATTTGCTGATCTTGAGTTGGAGGGCAACCATAATGGTTTTGCAAGAGTGTCTGGGAGATATGTTTGGCCCTGATTCTTTGGGTCTGATGTGATATTCCAGTGCTGGTACTGGGCCTTTCATCCTGGGGCCTAGCGCCGTTGACCATTGGGGTGTGTGACGCTGCTGGTGGTTGCTTGGTTTTCAGAGCACCTTATTCTTTTAGGAGGGACCCTTTTATCTTCTCATTCAGTCACTGATCCACTACTGGCAATGGGTTTGTGCGCCGAATTGGACAGCAAGAGCTCCTCGCTGCTCTCATCCATCTTAACCTTTTGCCGCCCTCCCTATGGCCGAATGGCGGCCGGCAACTGTCATCAGCGTTCCGGGTGGACGCCATATGGTGTCCTCCCACACATGCGCAGATTGCGCTCCTGCAGAGCCGCGCAGCAGCGCGATCTGTCACCGGCCCTGTACCTCGGACACGGCCGATGACAGATCTGAGTATCGGCCCCCAATCACAGCAGGTCACATGACAGTTATATACAATGGATGACTTCATTCATGCCATCCATTGTATACTAGTGTCTAGCTGTGAATGGCCACAGCTAATCACATGCACATGTCATGTGATTAGCTGTGGCCAAATTACAGCTAAGCACAAAAAAAAAAAAAAAAAAAAAAAACCCTGCATGAATTGATGTCATTCAGGTAAATGCTTGCTTGTAGCAAAGTAATTCTTTCCTATAAGCAAATTGTGTAAGAAAAAAAAAAAAATACTGATCACCTCCTCAAAGTAGTACAATGTTACTATGGTAACATTGTACTACTTTGGTCATAGTGAAATATGAAAAAAAAAAATAAAAAAAAAAACAAATTAATAAAAAAAAAAAAATATATTTTTTTTTTTCATACTGTCACCAGTCAGTGTCCCTGATCACCGCCATGCCAGTTATATGATGACGCTGTATTGCACTGGTGACAATATGTAAAAAAAAAATAGTGAAACTAATTTTTTTAATTTTTTCATTTTCCGAAAAATTATGACAAAAAAAATACAACTTCAAAAAACTCGCCATGCCTGTTATGAAGTACATCTACTTTGCAAAAAAGGGTCATTTGAGGGATATCTGTACTGTTCTGACATTCTTGGACCTCAACAAATTAGATTGGCTGTCAGTACTTCAGGATTGATCAATTTTCAGATCTATACCATAGTTTGTGAACTCTAACCTTCCTACAAACTAAAAAATACATCCTAATTTGGGTTATTTTCAGCAGAGACATGTAGCAGAATACATCTTGGCCTAAATTTATGAAGAACAATTATTTGAAAACTTTTATAACAGAAACAAAGAAAAATACGTGTTTTTTTTTAAATTTTTGGTCTTTTTTTGTTAATTTAGCAAAAAATAAAAACCCCAGCGGTGATTAAATACCACCTCTAAAAGCTCTAGTTGTGTGAAGAAAATGATAAAATTTTAGTTTGGGTACAATGTTGTATTACCGCGCAATTGCCATTCAAAATGTGAGAGCACTGAAACCTGAAAACTGGCCTGGGCAGGAAGGTGTAAAATTGCCTGGTATTGAATTGGTTAATGAGGATTTGAAACTTCCTCACTATTGTAAAATTTTTTTTACATGGCTGGCTCTGGTGATAATTGGGCAGGTAGACTGATGATGGGGGCTGTGTGACGGGTGCTTTACTAATTGTGGCTGTGTGGCAGGTACTCTGCTGATGGGTGGCTGTGTGACAGGTACTCTGGAGATGGGCAGCTGTGTGATGAGTACACTGCTGATGGCGGCACTGATGGGCAATGTGCGACAGGTGCACTGCTGATGGACGCTTATTGGTGACCAGTGTACTGCTGATGGGCGACAGATACACTGCTGATGGGCACTGATGGACAAAAGGTACACTTCTGATGGGTGACAGTTACTCTGCTGATGGGCGACAGTAGCACTGAGGGGTAACAGTAACACACTGCAAAGAAAAGTGGGCAAATATTGCAAAGTGTAGATGTTCAAAATTACTAGAGACATATCCCAACAGACTAAAGGCTGTAGTTTAAAGCAAAAAGGTGGTTCAACAAAATACTGACACAAGGGGGTGATCCTTTTTCCAACTCAGTGATTATTTTTTATTTTATTTTTTTTCTGACATGTTGGTGTTGTATCTTTCACTTTGATGTTATACATAGTTTTTGTTTTATCCAGCTATGTATACTCAGAGCAACTTATGTCTTCATTTCAGGCTGCAAAGCAACAAAATGTGATTATTTTAAAGGGGGATTATTTTAAATAATTTTTTAAAAATATATTCTTCAGATTTTTTTAACATATAAAAAAAGTAATTTTAACATATATTTTACATATATTTGTAAATGCATGCCAAAAATGTAGATTTGTATTTTTAAAGACACGCAGTACAGTATATTTGAAATGTATTTTTAAAAATATTTTTCATATATTTTGTAATAAAAATGCATTTCAACATGCAGTGTGTATATGTATGTATGTATGTAGGGTGATTGAAAAGAAACTCCTTATTTTAAAAATCTTATAATTTATTTTTTAATCATTATTTTTACAACTTTTACAATAAATATGAGGAGAACACACATAACATTGGCTCACAAGTAAATTTTTATTACACATAACATGGAGTTTTAGTTAAAATTCTTCTTGAGCACAGTTCATACACAGTGAAAAGAGAGGCCACTTTCCCTTGCTGCTTGTCGAATGGACTTATTTGGGCTCTGAGTGAACATTTCTTGAATTGTTCTCACTACCTCCGGGTCACTGGCATTGGAAGGGCAACCGCTTCTTTTGAGCATCCATTACAGAGCCTGTCGCCATGAATTTTGCATGACAGTTCTTGATGGTCTTTGCATCGATCTGAGCATGTTTTCCTTTGATGGTCCTCCACCATCTTTGCACTTGAACAACTGATTTCCAAACTTCGTAGCGTGCCGCTAACTAGGCACACTCTTGTACAGTTAAATGTCTGGATATCTCTATGGGGCTTCGAATTTTAAAACAAAATAATTAATCTGAAAAGAAAAACAACAATACAGATTTAATTGTCATAGATTAAGGAACATACATTAAAGAATTGAGAAAAAAGTAACTTCATATAAAAAAAATTTATAGTTTAAAATAGAGAGTTACTTTTCAATCACCGTGTGTGTGTGTGTATATATGTGTGTGTGTGTATATGTGTGTATATATGTATATGTATGTATGTATGTATATATATATATATATATATATATATATATATATATATACACAGTTGTGTTCAAAATAATAGCAGTGTGTTGAAAAAAGTGAATAAAGCTCAAAATCCTTCTAACAGCTTTTATTTCCATACACACAAATGCATTGGGAACACTACACATTCTATTCCAAATCAAAACATGAACAAAAATATATCAAATTTGTGGTGTTGCTCTAAAATAATTGAAAAAAAGTGAATATTAGACTGTTCAAAAAAATAGTGTTTGTATTCTTCTTTACAAACTCAAACATTCACTATATAAGCTGAAAAATGTTTGAAGATTTTGCTTTCCTTTTGAATCACTTAATTAATATTTAGTTGTATAAGCACTGTTTCTGACAACTGCTGTACATCTGTGTTGCATGGAGTCAACCAACTTCTGGCACCTGTGAACAGGTATTCCAGCCCAGGATGATTGGACTACATTCCACAGTTCTTCTCTATTTCTTGGTTTTGCCTCAGAAACTGCATTTTTGATGTCACCCCACAAGTTTTCTATTGGACTAAGATCCGGGGATTGGGCTGGCCACTTCATAACGTCAATCTTGTTGGCCTGTTGGTCTTGTTGGTCTGGAACCAAGATGTTGCACGTTTACTGGTGTGTTTGGGGTCGTTTCTTGTTGGAACACCCATTTCAAGGGCATTTCCTCTTCAGCATAAGGCAGCATGACCTCTTCAAGTATTCTGATGTATTCAAACTGATCCATGATTCCTGGTATGCGATAAATAAGCCCAACACCGTAGTATGAGAAACATCCCCATATCATGATGCTTGCGCAACCATGCTTCACTGTCTTCACAGTGTACTGTGGCTTGAATTCAGTGTTTGGGGGTCGTCTGACAAACTGTCTCCGGCCACTAGACCCAAAAAGAACAATCTTACTTTCATCAGTCCACAAAATGTTGCGCCATTTCTCTTTAGACCAGTCAATGTGCTCTTTGGCAAATTGTAACCTCTTCAGCACGTCTTTTTTTCAACAGTGTGACTTTGCGGGGGCTTCTTGCAGATAGCTTGGCTTCACATAGGCGTCTTCTAATTGTAACAGTACTCACAGGTAACTTTAGACCTTCTTTGATCTTCCTGGAGCTGATTGTTGGGTGAGTCCTTGCCATTTTGGCTATTCTTCTATCCATTAGAATGGTAGTTTTTTGCTTTCTTCCACGTCTTTCAGGTTTTGGTTGCCATTTTAAAGCATTTGCGATCATTTTAGCTGAGCAGCCTATCATTTTCTGCACTTCTTTATATGTTTTCCCCTCTCCAATCACCTTTTTAATCAAGGTACGCTGTTCTGAAGAATGTCTGGAACAACCTATTTTCCTCAGAATTTCAGAGAGAAATACACTGTAAGCAGCATGCACAACATTTTCTGCCTTCCTTCCTTAAATAAGGGCAATAATTGCCACCTGTTTTTCAAAGAATGAATGACCTCACTAATAGAACTCCACACTGCTATTATTTTGAACATGCCCCTTTCAAGTAGTGAATTAATTACACAGAATCAGCAGCATGCATGTCATGACTGTTAGGTCTGTTGGATTTCTATTACTGTACTACACCTGCTAGTAAATTATTTGCCATGTCGCAATATAATTTCTACCAAAAACAGTGATTGATCAGGTTAGTGATGTCTGACTGCTATTATTTTGAACACAACTGTATATACAGTCAGGTCCATAAATATTGGGACATCAACACAATTCTAACATTTTTGGCTCTATACACCACCACAATGGATTTGAAATGAAACAAACAAGATGTGCTTTAACTGCAGACTGTCAGCTTTAATTTGAGGGTATTTACATCCAAATCAGGTGAACGGTGTAGGAATTACAACAGTTTGCATATGTGCCTCCAACTTGTTAAGGGACCAAAAGTAATGGGACAATTGGCTTCTCAGCTGTTCCATGGCCAGGTGTGTGTTATTCCCTCATTATCCAAATTACAATGAGCAGATAAAAGGTCCAGAGTTCATTTCAAGTGTGCTATTTGCATTTGGAATCTGTTGCTGTCAACTCTCAAGATGAGATCCAAAGAGCTGTCACTATCACTGAAGCAAGGCATCATTAGGCTGAAAAAACAAAACAAACCCATCAGAGAGATAGCAAAAACATTAGGTGTGGCCAAAACAACTGTTTGGAACATTCTTAAAAAGAAGGAACGCACCAGTGAGCTCAGCAACACCAAAAGACCCGGAAGACCACAGAAAACAACTGTGGTGGATGACCGAAGAATTCTTTCCCTGGTGAAGAAAACACCCTTCACAACAGTTGGCCAGATCAAGAACACTCTCCAGGATGTAGGTGTATGTGTGTCAAAGTCAACAATCAAGAGAAGACTTCACCAGAGTGAATACAGAGGGTTCATTGGTGAGCCTCAAAAACAGGAAGGCCAGATTAGAGTTTGCCAAACGACATCTAAAAAAGCCTTCACAGTTCTGGAACAACATCCTATGGACAGATGAGACCAAGATCAACTTGTACCAGAGTGATGGGAAGAGAAAAGTATGGAGAAGGAAAGGAACTGCTCATGATCCTAAGCATACCACCTCATCAGTGAAGCATGGTGGTGGTAGTATCATGGTGTGGGCATGTATGGCTGCCAATGGAACTGGTTCTCTTGTATTGATGATGTGACTGCTGACAAAAGCAGCAGGATGAATTCTGAAGTGTTTCGGGCAATATTATCTGCTCATATTCAGCCAAATGCTTCAGAACTCATTGGACGCCGCTTCACAGTGCAGATGGACAATGGCGCAAAGCATACTGCAAAAGCAACCAAAGAGTTTTTTTAAGGGAAAGAAGTGGAATGTTATGCAATGGCCAAGTCAATCCCTGACCTGAATTCGATTGAGTATGCATTTCACTTGCTGAAGACAATACTGAAGGGAAAATGCCCCAAGAACAAGCAGGAACTGAAGACAGTTGCAGTAGAGGCCTGGCAGAGCATCACCAGGGATAAAACCCAGCGTCTGGTGATGTCTATGCGTTCCAGACTTCAGGCTGTAATTGACTGCAAAGGATTTGCAACCAAGTATTAAAAAGTGAAAGTTTGATTTATGATTATTATTCTGTCCCATTACTTTTGGTCCCTTAACAAGTGGGAGGCACATATGCAAACTGTTGTAATTCCTACACTGTTCACCTGATTTGGATGTAAATACCCTCAAATTAAAGCTGACAGTCTGCAGTTAAAGCACATCTTGTTCGTTTCATTTCAAATCTATTGTGGTGGTGTATAGAGCCAAAAATGTTAGAATTGTGCCGATGTCCCAATATTTATGGACCTCACTGTGTGTGTGTGTATGTATATGTATGTATATATATATGTGTGTGTGTGTGTGTATATGTATATGTATATGTATATATATATATATATATATATATATATTATATTGAATATGGTCCAAATTGTAGCATTTCAAATTTATGTCAATATATTTGGGAAAAATATTTTTAAAATATATTTCAAATATGTTTTTTCCATATGTGATTGCCTCACAGCATGTAGTCATTTAGCTTAATTTTTAACCTTCTTGCCTTTTTTCCTGCAATAACACTGTCAGCCTGTGAGATCTCCATGTTGACATTACTTGCAGCACAGAGCAATGCACGCTTGTGCACCTCACCCCTTTTCTGGCCCTTCTGAAAGAGAATACTTGTGCTGCTACTCCTATTTAAATGCAACCACAGAGATTCTCTAGTCTAATCCACTGCCTGCCTTCAGTGATGTTGTCACCTCTGCCTATATCTCAATCCACCTCAGTTTGCTCTGGTGTGAGGCCTAGTTGTCAACAACCTATGGGTGAATGGTGTAATGTTCAGAGCCGCTGTTAGAAATCATGGGGTCCTGTACAGCCTACCTGAGGAAGCCCCCAACCCTGCCCCTGACCCCACCCCCTAAAGAAGTGAGAGGGAGGTGTGAGAGGAGGAGGCGAGAGAGGGTGAGAGAGAGGGGGGTGAGAGAGGATTGGGGGAGAGAGACGGGGGTGAGAAAATGGGGGGGGGGGGTGAGAGGAAGAGAGGGGAGTAAGAGAAAGGAGGGGGGTAGTGAAAGAGATTGTCAGTATCTCTGCTATTCACAGTTATGGCCTCAGGCTGCTATCTTGTAGGCTCAGGCAGCCAGGATTTAGAGCTGCTGTGTACTGTATATTTAAATCTGCCACCTTCGTAAAGTTAGGTCCATATATATTTGGACAGAGGCGCAATTATAGATTTTTTCAGGTATTTACCAAAACATATTCAAGCTATAGTTATATAATGGATATGGGCTGAAAGTGCACACTCTCAGGTTTAATTTGAGGGTATGTACATCCAAATTCGAGGAAGGGTTTAGGAATTACAATTCATAAGAGTAGCCATCCCCCCTTTTTCAAGGGACCAAAAGTAATTGGACAATTGCATATAATCGTAAATAAAATGTTAATTTTTAATATTTTGTTGAGAATCCTTTACTGGCAATGACTGCATGAAGTCTGGAACCCATGGATATTACCAAAGACTGGGTTTCCTCCTTTCTGATACTTTGCCAGGCTCTAACTTTAGCTGTCTTCATTTGTTATTTGTTGATTTTAGTTTTGCCTTCAGCAAGTGAAATGCATGCTCAATTCCACTTATTTTCCTTCAAAAGCTCCTGGGTTGCTTTTGCAGTGTTTTGGATCATTGTCCATCTGTATTGTGGAGCACCGTCCAATCAACTTTGCTGCATTTGGCTGAATCTGGGCTGACAGTATATCGCTAAACACTGCAGAATTAATCGGGCTGGTTCTGTCACATCAATAAACACCAATGACCCAGTGCCACTGGAAGCCATGTATGCCCAGCCATCACACTGCCTCCACCATGTTTTACAGATGACGTTGTGGATCATGAGCTGTTCCAAGCCTTCTCCACACTTTTTTTTCTTCCTGTCATTCTGGTATAGATTAATCTTAGTTTCATCCATCCAAAGAATGCTTTTCCAGAACTGGTCTGGCTTTTCTGTTCTTCAGGCTTCTGAATGGTTTGCACCTTGTGGTGAACCCTCTGTATTTGCTCTTGTGAAGTCTTCTCTTGATTGTAGACTTTGGCAATGATACCTCCATCTCCTGAAGAGTGTCCTTCACTTGTCTGGATGTTATGAATTGTTTTTTTCTTTACCATAGAGAGGATCCTGCGATCATCCACCAATGTTGTCTTCTGCGGACGTCCATGCCTTTTTTATGTTGCTGAGCTCACCAGTGCGATCTTCTTTCCTCAGAATGTACCAAACTGTTGATTTGGCCATTCCTAATGTTGCTGCTATCTCTCTGATGGATTTGTTTTGTTTTTGAAGTCTTACAATGGCCTGTTTCACTTGCATGGAGAGCTCCTTTGAACGCACGATTTAGGTTCACAGCAATAGATTCAAAATGCAAATACCACACTTAGAATCAATTCCAGACCTTTTACCTGCTTAATTGATGAAGAAATAATGAAAGAAGTAGCCCACACCTGGCCATGAAACCGTTTTTGCTTCAATTGTCCAATTACTTTTGGTCCCTTGAAAAAGGGAGGATGGCTATTCTAAAGAGCTGTAATTCCTAAACCCTTCCTCCAATTTGGATGTCAAATTAAACCTGAGAGTGCGCACTTTCAGCCCATATCCATTATATAACTATAGCTTGAATATGTTTTGGTAAATACCTGAAAAAAACAAATTATGCCTGTGTCCAAATATATATGGGCCTAACTGTAGCTCCTTTCACAGGAGTGTGTGAAGATCATCCTCCATCCATGCACAGGATCTTCTCCAATCTTTTCTGATTTTCCTAGCCATGGACACAGCAGAATGAATGGGAGATCAGTGCTGCAGAGCCGGGGCAGTGATCCCGGTGGCTGCTGGCTGGGCTTCAGAGGAGGGGTGGGGATTGTCATGCATGGCTCTCTCAGATGGGGTGTTCCCTGTTCTGTGGCCGGACATAGGGCTCTCTGCTGTCTCTGTCCTGCCCTGCCCTCCTGTAAAGGGGGCTGATCACATCACTGATCCAGGGAACTGCACTTATAGGAAATTGGAATGCTGAGGTGAGCACGTTGAACAGAGGTCGCTCTGCAGAAATGTTTGATGGAGTATTGACAGTGCTCCGCAACAAGTAGAGGTGCAGTGATGGAGCCTCTCGTGGGCCCCCGGGCAGTGCCCGAATGGTCAGTCTGCCCCTTTATGGAACATGTACTTGAAACTCTTAAGTGATGGGGCTTGGGACCTTACAGCAGGCCCTGTGGTGCCCCCTTATTGGGGCCCTGGTCATGTTTGGAGAACAGTCTTAGAAAAAAACCCTCAAAAAACCTTTAAGGCAAGTATAAGAATACTATTTTAATCTACCAGAAATCCTATGTGCTCATACCTTCCTATTTTGGGCTGACAAAACAGTGTGTTTGCTGTGCTAAAATCCTATACAGTGTTGTCAGCCCTGCCTTGTGAGCTCTCTTGGGAGAGGTAGTGCTCGTATCTCTCAGCTTTTAAACTTCTCACTTTTCTTTGCATGTTTCTGTATTGTACAACCAAGAAAACAATAAACAGTATTTTGCAAATAAAAAACTTTTAAACTTAACAAGGAACATTTAGAGGAAAGGATGGATTCAGTGCGCTGTGGCAAAAAATGGGTGTGACCAGCAAAGAGGGGGTGTGGTCATATGGTTGTGGTTTAAGAGATGTGATCGAATCGTAATGGAGATAAGTTTACATCAGTGCAATATTTAGTGACAGAAATTACTGTTAAATCTATTATAGAGGAAACAATTATCCCAGTGTCTGGGCTAGAGGTTTCCCCTTTCTTCTGAATGGGAGCCATGCTGGTCAGAGGTCTAACCTTTTACAGGCACCAGATGCTGAAATAAGTGTTCCTGCACCTGGCAACACACATAAACAGGCACCCCATCAGGAGCGCCTACATACGAAAACGTTGTGATACACATTACATATAACCATGTACAACAGTGAGAGCAATAATTCTGGGACCAGTAATCACAGTTAACTCTAAAATAGTGACCTGTATGGGCTTTTAAAGAGTCACCTATGGCAAATATTGGGTAACAAAGTTCGTTGTCATTTTGGAGCACACAAGTTTGGGTAATATTGCATTTGTGTGCCCTAAAATTAAATGTAGTGTATATTTTACAGACATTTTGCTAGTCATAAACTGTTGCACAAATATTAGTAGAACAAGTAATCTTCAGACCTAAAAATATTCTATAAATGTGTGCAAAAACCCAAAGTCTCTAGCAGTGAAAGGGTTAATATGTGACCTTCTTCCCTCCCAATAAGCATGATACACATTACAGGTATACCGGAAAACATTTACCATGCTTCAGCTCATGCCTCTCATTCAGTGATGCCCAGATTGGTGTCACAGCTCTCCTACTACAGGTTCTGCTTCTGGACCTTGTTGCTGCATTCTCAGCTAGTGTGTCCCAAAGACCAGGCCTGGTGTTCAATATGTCAAATTTCCTGACAGTTATTGTATAGACCACACCCTGATATGTTGGCTGCAAAAAAACATTTTGGCAAAAACAGACCTAAGCAGATATATACAGATGACATCTGCTTACATCTGTTCAGATCTATTCAAATTGCTATTAATTCCACAAGCCCATAGGAATGAATTGCTGCCTGTTTTTTATTCAAACGTGGACAGATGAAAAACAGACAAACAGGACACCTGTGTGAAGAAACCCTGGGGGGTACTTTTTCATCTGTATTTCAGTTATTTATATTATGAGAATGAATAAACCACCTTAATTTCATTGTGTCATTTGTTCAATTATATACAGTAGACTATTTTGTGGAAGCAGTGTTTGAATTTAGGTCTGCTTGCCTATTCAATTATGTTGAAAAAGTCAACAATTTCCTCGGGGTGTACTTACTTTTATACATTACGGTATACAAGTATTATAAAAATAGGGATGATCCACTTATTATAGATACATTTAGGGTCAGTTCTTACTTTCATAAATATTATGTAGGATCATTCTTTCAACTGTTGGAGAGAAAAAGAAAAAACCATGGATAGCTCTGATTCACTCGACCTCCTCCTATGAATGGTCACTGATTACTCCATTCAATTAAATTTACTAAGAATATATGGCAATACTGTAATGTAGACATGTGGGGTTCATTTTGTTCCGAACTGAAATTCGGACAAAATTTTCATTATTCAGAGACTTGGATGTATCCAAATTTTCAAACTACAATAGTAACAAATTTAAAAATATCCAAAACAACAAAACACAATTTTGTCCAATACAATTAATTATCAGATTTCAAAACAAATTCGAATTCAATAACAAATTCGAAATGTAAACTTATTGCTGATTTCCTTCAAAGACTGTGTATTAGAATATAGCTGTTCCCCGAAATGTTAATTTCAAAAAGAATACAGCAGAATAGAATAGAAAATAATAGAATGGAAATGAATAGAAAACAAAATAATAGAATAGAAAACAAAAGAATAGATTAGAGTAGAATATAGCCGTCTTCCGAAATTCCAATTTTGAATGGAATAAAATTGAAAGAATGTAGCCGTCTTCTGAAATTCAAATTTCAAAAACAATAGGATAAAAAAGATTAGAGTAAAACAGAATAGAATATAAAATTATAGAATAGAAATGAATTTAATAGAAAATAAAAAAATAGAATAGAAAAGAATAGAATAGAACTAGCTATTCTTCACAATGAATTCGGATCGATTAGATATTTTTGATTTGAATTCCATTCAAATAATTCTAATTTATTGGAAATATTTGAATCAGGTCGTAAACTAATAAACTAAACAGATTTCGTTATGAATGCAACAAAACTAAATTCGTAACTTAACGAATCGATCCGAAACTAAACAAATTTTTACTTGCTGCAGACAGAAATTTTATACCAAGCAATAAATTATGTACACAAGACAGCATTTTGCATAAATATTTGGCATTGGATGTTTATTTATTGGTGTTTGATACAACCCCAATTCCATAAACGTTGGGACGCTATGTAAAATTTACATAAAAACAGAATGCAATGATTTGCAAATCTGATAAACCCATATATTATTCACCTTTAGACAATAGAAAACATTAAATGTTTAAACTTTGAAAATGTACCATTTTAAGAAGGTAATTTTGAAATTGATGGCAGCAACACATCTCAAAAAAGTTGGGACAGGGCAACAAAAACTGGGAAAGTAAGAGCTGGAAGAACATTTTGCAACTAATTAGGTTAATTGCCAACAGAACAGTGAATAAAATATGGGTTTATGAGATTTGCAAATCATTGCATTCTTTTTTATGTAGATTTTACTCAGTGTCTCAGCTTTATTTATAACAAGGGATTTCCTCTCACTTCCTGTTTGGTTATAGGACAAGAAGTGAAGGTAAGTCTCCCCAATGGGACAAAGATGGCAAAAATTAACCTTACAGGGGTTATAACCCTCCCTTACTCAATCCAAAATGATTAAAATGTTTTGCTTATACAGGATATAAAAAGTCTACACACCCCTGTTAAAATGTCAGGTTTCTGTGATGTAAAAAAATGAGATACAGATAAATAATTTCAGAACTTTTTCCACCTTTAATGTGACCTATAAACTATACAACTCAATTGAAAAACAAACGGAAATATTTTAGGGGGGGAAGTAAACATAAAAAACTAAACTAATGTGGTTGCATAAGTGTGCACACCCCCTTATAGCATGGAGATGTAGCTGTGTTCAGAATTAGGCAATCACATTCAAAATCATGTTAAATAGGACTCAGTACACACCTGCCATCATTTAAAGTGCCTCTGATTAACCCCAAATAAAGTTCAGCTATACTAGTAGGTTTTTCCTGACATTTTCTTAGTCGCATCCTACAGCAAAAGCCATGGTCCACAGAGAGCTTCCAAAGCATCAGAGGGATTTAATTGTTAAAAGGTATCAGTCAGAAGAAGGGTACAAAATAATTTCTAACGCATTAGATATACCATGGAACACAGTGAAGTCATCATCAAGTGGAGAAAATATGGTGCAACAGTGACATTACCAAGAACTGGACGTCCCTCCAAAATTGATGAGAAGAAAACTGGTCTGGGAGGCCAAGAGGCCTACAGCAACATTAAAGGAGCTGCAGGAATATGTGGCAAGTACTGGCTGTGTGGTACATCTGACAACAATCTCCCGTATTCTTCATATGTCTGGGCTATGGGGTAGAGTAGCAAGACAGAAACCTTTTTTTTACAAAGAAAAACATCCAAGCCCAGCTAAATTTAGCAAAACCACATCTGAAGTCTCCCAAAAGCATGTGGGAAAATGTGTTATGGTCTGATGAAACCAAGGTTGAACTTCTGGGCCATAAATTCCAAAAGATATGTTTGACACGAAAACAACACTGCACATCACCAAAAGATCACCATACGCACAGTGAAGCATGGTGGTGGCAGCATCATGCTTTGGGGTTGTTTTTCTCCAGCTAGAACTGGGGCCTTAGTCAAGGTAAAGGGAATTATGAACAGTTCCAAATACCAGTCAATATTGGCACAAAACCTTCAGGCTTCTGCTAGAAAGCTGAACATGAAGAGGAACGTCATCTATCAGCATGATAACGACTCAAACCATACATCCAAATCAACAAAGGAATGGCTTCACTAGCAGAAGATTAAAGTTTTGAAATGGCCCAGCCAGAGCCCAGACCTGAATCCGATCGAAAATCTGTTGGGTGATCTGAAGAGGGCAATACACAGGAGATACCCTTGCAATCTGACAGATTTGGAGTGTTTTTGCAAGGAAGAGTGGGCAAATATTATCAAGTCCAGATGTGTCATGCTGATAGACTCATACCTAAAAAGACTGAGTGCTGTAATAAAATCAAAAGGTGCTTCAACAAAGTATTAGTGTAAGGGTGTGCACACTTATGCAACCATATTAATTTCGTTTTTTTATTTTACTTCCCTCTACCTAAAAGATTTCAGTTTATTGTGCAACTGAGTTGTACAGTTTATAGGTCACATTAAAGGTGGAAAAAGTTCTTTGTCTCATTTTTTTGACATCACAGAAACCTCACATTTTAACAGGGGTGTGTAGACTTTTTATATCCACTGTAGTTCTACTTTAAAATTACTTATGTCTACTTAAAAACAGCTTAGTCCTCTCAATTCAAGCTGTTAAAATTTTAAACTCACTATCCCCCTTTGAAAACAAAGGTGACCATACCAAAGAATAAATGGCCGCCACAAAGGGCAGGTTTTGGGAGGGAAGCTCCACAGAGATGCCTTCTGAGGCAGCCTCCTGGTGACCTGAACCCCCTTTTTATAACCCTCAAAATAGCTTCTGGAAGATCCCAGAAGGTCAGATGAACTTCCAGAAGTTACCCCGTACTCCATGCATACTTGCGATCCAGAGTTTTTCGATCATGTGACCTCTGTGACAGCCAATCTCAGAGGTCACATGACCCGAACGCCTGCATACCTGCTTTTAGAACTCTTAAATGACTTGGAGGCAGTCAGCAGGAAGGGGTTAAAACAGCTTAGTCACCATGACGCAACCATACAAATTGAAATGAAAACTTAACAAATGTCCCCATAAGATAGGTGGGAATAACCCACCTGTCACAAAAACCCACGCATCACAGAAAATTCTATACAAGTGGGAAAGTCAGCATTGAAAATATTCAATCCTACATCTGAAAGACGGATGTAATGGTCCCTATAATTAATAGACAGTCCACCTTCCAGCTCTCAATGGTGAATAGAGAAACCAGGAAGAGATGACATAAACCATCACAACCTAGGAATAATTTCAGAAAAGACCACCACGGCCTGGGGTGAAGACATGTGGAAACAGATAATGTCACTTCTGCTACTGAAAATCAAATCAAGTGTTTTTTCTTGACTGATATCATTACCTCCTAGGTGGAGAACTAAAACACTAGGGATAGGCCAATTCTGGTAAAATCTTTTCAATTCAAAAAACAAATCAGACCATACCATTCCTCTTCTACTACTTGAATACTTTAAAAAGCCTTGCATTTAAACCTACGTTTTTGGTATATACCCTGCTGACATCTATTAAATCTGAGATCCGACTTACCCTCCGTTTTAAGGGAAATCATTTCTGAAACAAGCCCGGTTGGGAAAAAAGGCTACCGAAAAACAACTTTGAATAATACTGCCTCAAAACCAGAAAAACAAACCGAGTGCTCTTTAGACTGTGCTGGGACACACAGCAAACCTTCTGGCAATGGCACGTATTGATGTGCCATCGTAGAGGAGTTGGACTGCCTGTGCAACCTCTGTAGGGTTCAGGTATCGCCTCATGCTACCAGTAGTGACACTGACCCTAGCCAAATGCAAAACTAGTGAAAAACAGTCAGAAAAGATATCACGTACCTGGTGATGGAGGCCAATGGAGAGAGGGCTTCCCTTGCGGCTAAGTTCCAGACTCCCCTGAGAGTGGGACAGCGGGAGTCAGGCCCAAAGTTGCACAGGTCGCCTGTAGGAGTGCTGGTTGGTGGGCCACTCAGAAGCACAGCTGGTGCATGGAGATAGCTCTGAAGACAGGAGGCGCCTGTGCGTGGTATGCAAGCCCTTCCGGAATTTAGATGTTTACTGGGTAGTGGGTTCAAGCCACGGTCAGGTACCAGGTAGGAATCAGAGCATATGTAGTCAGATGGGATAGCCGTGGTCATACACAGAGGAGCAAGAGAGAGAGTATCCATAAGCCAAGCTGAGGTCAGATCAGGGGTAAAGCCGGTCGGTAACAGAATATCACAGGTCAAAATCACAGGAAACAGGAACAAGGCACGGGGAGCTAGAGATCATCCAGCAACTTGAGGAAGTGATGAGCCTCCTTATAAAGGCACCAAACTGAGGCTGATGTGTGCTTCTGCGGCCAGGCAGAGTACTGGCAGAAACACCAGATCTTCCAGAACTTCTGCTGTGGACAGGACCCTGACAAAAGATGAGTAGGGAAAAAAATGTCAGTGGCCTCCACCTGTAAAACCAATCCAGTTTTGGGGATTGTTTCATTGTTGCCCATCTAGTGCACCTGCTGTTAATTTCATTAACACCAAAGCAGCTGAAAAACAACCCCCTCTGCTACTTAACTGACCAGATCAATATCCCAAGAGTTTAATTGACTTGATACTATACTCTGTTTAAAAAGTGTTCCTTTAATTTTTTTGAACAGTGTATATCAGGGGTGACCGGATTTCTATTATCAATACTAAAGTTACTTTTTTTTCATAATCCTTTAATACCTGTCTATTAGAAAAGAAACTGAGACACTCCAGAAACTATTTTATTAACATTGGTCCAAGAATACCCTCGATCAACTAAAAAATTTCAAAATAATAACACCAGGCCTTCCAAAAAAAAAAACCATGCTCCCTATTAAGAGAATCTAGAAAAAAAAGAGTCACATGAACCAGGCAGATTAATATCCTACCCAAGTTGAAGGGGTCAAAATTTTTTTGAATGTTTTCATTAATGAGGTTCAAATTAGATTCCATAAATGAGATGGGAAAGGCTTTCCTTCTCGATCCACAGTTGGTAATAAAGTAAAGAAATGTGTCATCTGAAACATAGAAAAGTGAAAAAGACAGAGTGGTCCATTTTGTGTGTGTGTGTGTTTTTGGGGGGAGGGGGGGCTGTTTTGTTTTTTTTTGGGGGGGAGAAGTTTGTGTTTTTTTTGTTAACTTTTTTTCTCTGAGTATTGATCTATGCTTTTCCCAAAGTGAGACAAAGAATCTGCCAGATCATTATGCTTCCCAGAGTGTGCTTGGCTTCAAGCAATTTGGTCAGGCTTCAAGGCATTTACAGATTAGATATCTTAAGAGAACGACTGGTGGAGACTTTGATGGTAATTAATTGCAATTAGATGGTACGCTTTAAAATATTTTTATTATTTTTTTTCATACACCATCTTTTTTTTGGCTATTAAAAGGGATGAAAGCATCTCTTGTGATGGCTGGAGCAGTGATAGGTTCTCTTTATGGGGAGATTTGGGGTCAGCTAGGCCCCAGATCTCTCATGTGACCTTCAAACTGATCTGGATTTGATCTGATGCTTTCGCAAGCCAGTAATGGCTTGCTTACATCCTGGCAAAACCAGAAGTGACAAAATACTCGCTTCCAGTTTCTTAGACTAGACCATAGATATGATCAGGGATGTATTGGTCCTCGATCATCTGTATGCTCAGACTTCAGGTAGGACGGAAGAGCCGAAAAAGGCATTGGAAGGCAGCAGGAGGGATGACCCCCTTCCACTGCCTGTAAAAGCGATCCAACAGCTAATTAGCTGCTAGGATCACTTTTACATTAAAGTCCATCGCCATATTTAAAAAAAGTTCCTGGGATGGTGCCTGTAGCTGCATGCATGGCAACCTACCTACGGGCACGTTGCTGGGGCTGAAGTGGTTAATTAAGGCATCATAAAATTACACTAAAGAAACAGATTAAAGCTGACCATCAATTTGATCATTATAATATTCTGTTTTAGAGAATGATAAATGATGGATTAGTCCATAAGAAATATTTTTTGGCATTATACCTAAAGGAGAGATTAGAAAATTATCAAAAGGGGGTGATGTAAAATGACCAGCAATTCTACCTGCCAACAACTACTTTTATATCTTTTTTTTTTGACAACTGAATGTAAACCGTCAACCAATTTCAGTTTTTTTTAACAATACTTCATCCAGTTTCTGAAAAAGAAGGCAATAAAAAGCCCTGATTAAAACCAATAAATAGTGAATGAGCTATCTGTCTGGACATTCCTTCAGCCATGGCAGCATTTCAGACTAGTTCACCAGGGATGTTGCTTTTAAGAAGCACATCTCTCCCTGCTGTTGATTTGCAGACATTTTTTTGAAACATTTGGTGACAGTATGTTCTTCAGCACAAGAAGCGCATTCATGCCTATCTTTGTATGTTCTGCTCCACTTGCACTGCCTATTGCTGAATGTGAAACATATACTTGTAGGAGGCTGTAGCAATAGAGTTGGAAACCGTTGATTGTTTTGCATACGACAGTCTTTGTGGTAGAAGAAGATTAAGCCACAAACTGACATCTTTAGAACCTCATTTTAAATTGGGGTGCACAGAAAGCATTTGAAAGATTCGTCATATGCAAACCAAGAAATCTCACTAAAAGCCTCAAGGGTAATATTGATGGGCTGAAACTGTTAACTGAATATTTCTCACACATAACGCTTAAGAAAATAAAGAAAACCTGAAGTCACTTAAAATATCTGACCACGGGCCTTCTTCTTTTATCCTCCAATTTTTTCTCTCTCTTGTCAGATTTGTAAATAAATTCTTTAGAGAAGTGGAGAAAGCACATCAACAAACTCTCATCGCCAATCTTCTCTTTTACAGATGATAAGAGCTTAAATCCCCGCAGAGATATTTCACAAGGCTGTGTTTCCTTAAAACAAGTTTCAGGTACATTCTGAGATTTACAATCTGGAATATTGGAGATTGAAGGTGCAGCTGCTGCAATGTTAGACATCACAGTGAAAACAGGAGTGGTGTTAGCAGAAGATCCACTAGATGGCGTCCACATTACAGCAGCTGAATCGCAGTACTTCTAAAGCTATCAGCTACATTTATACTGCTAGCCTTGAAATGTAAAGCACTAACTTAAAGTGATACTAAACCCAGGACCCTGCTTTCACACTGCCTGGTCTCCCACAGTACACACAGCATGGAAATGCAATTAGTTTAGGAAATATAACCTGCTAAATACCTTTTCTCATCAGCAGGTAGAGCAGTCTTGTGACTTCACACTGGTTAAAGCTTGTAGGAGTTTTATTTCTGCCCTAGGAGGATGCAAAACCCCTGACTTCTGTCTAGACAGTGCTGATTGGCCCTGTGCTGATCACATGCACTCTCCCAAGAAAAAAATCTCTGTAGCAATACACACTAAACTGAACATGTGCAAGTGATGATGGGTTCAGTTTGTCTTATCAGGTAGACATTTGGACAAGGGGAGGATCAGAGAGGACAGGACCAAACAGCCTTTTTACACAATGCAGATGATTAACCCCTTCTGTTCCACAGTGAGTATAACAAGCATGCTTTACTGCATATACAGACTGATTTTACTGTTGTGGGTTTAGTAACACTTTAATCAAAGCCTCATACACACAATGGGAATATCGGACGAATGATCGCCCTTTTTTTTTTTTTTTTTTTTTTTGCATTCTAGCATCATATTGAAAAAGAAGTGGTTACTAAAGTTGCAAAACGTCTCGTATGACAGAATACTATTTCGGAAGTGATGCAATGTATTGTAATGTATTCTTTCATTTCTGAGCATGCACGGTCTTGGTCACTCAAATTTTTTTTTATCAATACTATACTGATTAAACGAAAATCATTCCTTCTGGTATCATACGAGAAAAATTTTGTGCTTGTCCCTTCAGATAATTTTGCATGAACTGTTGATCGGCTTTCGAAAGCTGTGTACTAATCATCAGATTATCAGATGATCACTTTGAAAGCTCTATTTTTGTTTGCTCTTCTCATCGCGTCTACTAAGCATTAGGTAGCAGTGACATTAGACAATAAGTCGAAGTGATATCACTCACCAGCTGTTTGTTTTGGTCCAGAGGATGACAACTGGATTTGAATTTGGTGCCACCTCTCCTGGTAACGTGCCAGCTGTGCCTGCAGTCATGCCCCCACCGATTGGTACCTGAGTGGAGATAGCATCCCAGCTCTCTTACCAGCAGCTGCTCTGGACAGAGAGTGGGAGTATCAGCTGTGCTGTCATCACCCCCTCCCTGTTGGCCTAGTGATGCCTGATCTCCCTCCCTGGATGACCTGCAGAGTCCAGACGAACCCGATCTTCAATATCTTCTTCCCCTTCCTACGGCTGACTCTGGGTGCCCCATAGTTGAAAACATTTCAAAAAAGGTTTTTAGGGACACTTTTTTTCTGTGTGTCCAGAAAGCCACTGTAGGCGGAGCATGCATGTAAATATATGGCAGGACATTCATTTAATATGGACGTGGTTTTTAAAAGAAGCATATCATTAACATATTTATTTGTTGCAGGTATATATACAGTCAGGTCCATAAATATTGGGACATCGACATAATTCTAACATTTTTGGCTCTATACACCACCACAATAGATTTGAAATGAAATGAACAAGATGTGCTTTAACTGCAGACTTTCAGCTTTAATTTGAGATTATTTACATCCAAATCAGGTGAACGGTGTAGGAATGACAACAGTTTGCATATGTGCCTCCCACTTGTTAAGGGACCAAAAGTAATGGGACAGAATAATAATCATAAATCAAACTTTCACTTTTTAATACTTGGTTGCAAATCCTTTGCAGTCAATTACAGCCTGAAGTCTGGAACACATAAACATCACCAGACGCTGGGTTTCATCCCTGGTGATGCTCTGCCAGGCCTCTACTGCAACTGTCTTCAGTTCCTGCTTGTTCTTGGGGCATTTTCCCTTCAGTTTTGTCTTCAGCAGTGAAATGCATGCTCAATCGGATTCAGGTCAGGTGATTGACTTGGCCATTGCATAACATT
Source organism: Staurois parvus (assembly GCF_062004578.1). Lineage (NCBI taxonomy): Eukaryota > Metazoa > Chordata > Amphibia > Anura > Ranidae > Staurois > Staurois parvus. The sequence goes on along the minus strand of NW_028318515.1, from coordinate 3,582,341 downwards.
CCACTTCTTTCCCTTAAAAAACTCTTTGGTTGCTTTTGCAGTATGCTTTGGGTCATTGTCCATCTGCACTGTGAAGCGGCGTCCAATGAGTTGTGAAGCATTTGGCTGAATATGAGCAGATAATATTCCCGAAACACTTCACAATTCATCCAGCTGCTTCTGTCAGCAGTCACATCATCAATAAATACAAGAGAACCAGTTCCATTGGCAGCCATACATGCCCACGCCATGACACTACCACCACCATGCTTCACTGATGATGTGGTATGCTTAGGATCATGAGCAGTTCCTTTCCTTCTCCATACTCTTCTCTTCCCATCACTCTGGTACAAGTTGATCTCGGACTCATCTGTCCATAGGATGTTGTTCCAGAACTGTGAAGGCTTTTTTAGATGTCGTTTGGCAAACTCTAATCTGGCCTTCCTGTTTTTGAGGCTCACCAATGGTTTCCATCTTGTGGTGAACCCTCTGTATTCACTCTGGTGAAGTCTTCTCCTGATTGTTGACTTTGACACACATACACCTACCTCCTGGAGAGTGTTCTTGGTCTGGCCCAACTGTTGTGAAGGGTGTTTTCTTCACCAGGGAAAGAATTCTTCGGTCATCCACCACAGTTGTTTTCCGTGGTCTTCCGGGTCTTTTGGTGTTGCTGAGCTCACCGGTGAGTTCCTTCTTTTTAAGAATGTTCCAAACAGTTGTTTTGGCCACGCCTAATGTTTTTGCTATCTCTCTGATGGGTTTGTTTTGTTTTTTCAGCATAATGATGGCTTCACTGATAGTGACAGCTCTTTGGATCTCATCTTGAGAGTTGACAGCAACAGATTCCAAATGCAAATAGCACATTTGAAATGAACTCTGGACCTTTTATCTGCTCATTGTAATTGGGATAATGAGGGAGTAACACACCTGGCCATGGAATAGCTGAGAAGCCAATTGTCCCATTACTTTTGGTCCCTTAACAAGTGGGAGGCACATATACAAACTGTTGTAAATCCTACACCGTTCACCTGATTTGGATGTAAATACCCTCAAATTAAAGCTGACAGCCTGCAGTTAAAGCACATCTTGTTCGTTTCATTTCAAATCCATTGTGGTGAGCCAAAAATGTTAGAATTGTGTCGATGTCCCAATATTTATGGACCTGACTGTATATATATATATATATATATATATATATATATATATATATAGACAGAGAGTACAATTTTTTCAGTGCTTAACATATGGACTTCATCTTATTAAACCTTATGAATAATGATATTAACCCAGAAAATAATTTAAACATCCACATATATAGCAAAAAGGGCAGGAATATACAATCATCTGTTCAGTAATGCTCGATTCACACTGGATGACTAGATGGAGATGACTGTGTGTACAGGATGCAGATGACTGTGTGTACAGCATGGAGATGACTATGTGTACAGGATGGAGTTGACTGTGCACACAGAATGGAGATGACTAGATGGAGATGACTGTGTTTACAGGATGTAGATGACTGTGTGGAAATGACTGTGTGTACAGGATGGAGATGACAGTGTGTGCTGCATGGAGATGACTGTATGTACAGGATGGAGAAGACTCTGCGTACAGGATGGGGATGTTGCTGCATACAGGATGGAGTTGACTGTGCACACAGAATAGAGATGACTAGATGGAGATGACTGTGTTTACAGGATGCAGATGACTATGTGTAGAAGATGGGGATGACTGTGTGTACAGGATAGAGATGACTGTGTATTCTGCATTGTCAGGTCCAAGGTGTGAATGGTCAGGTGACCTGGGTAGGCAGTACACTTATAGCCTCTGACCTTACTGAGTCCTGTATTTGCAATTGGAACCCCTTCCCAAGCCCTGCATCTGACATCCATATGCTCCTCATCCATGCTGGTTCATCTGGGCCACTGTGCAGGCTTACTAGTCTCCTCAGTCTGGTCTCTAAGTCCCTACAGAAGAGTCTGCCTCACACACACCTACTGTACCAGAACGTGGAACTCTAGCTGAAAAGCACCGAGGCTCAGGCTGGCCATACCCCTTTCCCCAAGACCCACCCAATTACTGCGAGGAAGAGGGCTCGACCTGACCGCACATCAGTGAGTCCCCTTATGGCTGCTGGGGGAGGAAGTAGGGGAGGGATCTGTGTCCTCAGTTAATCAGACAGCTGCAAGTCTGTGACTGCTGGAAATTGTCCGGCAGCATATAGAGCTTGCCCTGATTTCAATGAACTTCAGCTGTCCATGTCAGACCATGATTTACGGGATGCAGCCCAGGACATGGTCATTTTGGGTCAGCTGTCAAAAATTTGTGTCTCAGACAATTTGTGATAGTTGGCAACTATGCAGCACTCTTCTTCCTCTTCCCCAGTATTGATGTCTTCTTCCCTGGTGAGGATGGCTTCAGCACCAGTGAGGTTGGTCCCAATGAGGACGGTGGTTTGACCTGGAGTCTACAGCGAGTGCAGGCATCTTTGTAGCCATTCTCCTCCTCCCTCTGTGCCTGCTCTCTCGATCAGTCGCCAAGGAAGTGCCTTCATCTTTGGCCGCAGAAGGAGTCCTATGGGCTCTGGGCATTATAGCTTAGTATTATAGTCCAACGTTCCACAGAGATGCATTAAGTTTGTCTCCTGGTGACTGTAACCCCCTTATTATACCCTTCAAAAGACCTTCCAGAAGTTATCACATGCGGACTTGAAACCTGTCACTGCCACAGTCCTTTGAGGGAAGAGGGGTCTAGAAACAGGCACCCCCTTTTCCTCTCATTCTCTCGCCACCTAAATGTCCATGCTCACCATTTGCCCAGGATATTTCAATTAGTTCAACTGGTAAAGTTCTAGACTTCAGCTAGCTAGTGAATAGAAAGAACAGATAATTTCATACAACTAATTCAGACTTTTCCTCCATATTGGAAGAGAGTCAGACAATTGATCTCAACAATTTGTGGAATGGATATAATTTTTATACACTAAAGCTTATAGTTTTGGATTAGTACATGGAGACCTTACAAAAAAGCACTGCAAAGTTTTCACATACTTCCAGATCCAGATGTTTGACTGTCCTCCAGTGGAAGTAGAATGTCCCTCCCATGCATATTACAGCTTTACTGATAAAAAAAAACATATATGTGATGGAACACATTAATAATAACACATCAGCTCAGTACAATAAAATAAGGAATACTGGGAATTACCATAAGTCTCTGTTCAAAGTTGCTTTAACACCACTCTAATATCATCAATGCTCCCCCATTACTATGGCAATTTCCTTAGAGGTGATATAGCATCTTCACCGAAAGTCTCTCCTTCATATCTCATCTTGCTCACACAACCCCCCCCCCCCCCCCCCCGCAGCAAATACACCTTTTTTTCCACCACTCTTTAGCTGCTTAAGCTGGCCTTATATACCTGATGGGATGCAGCTGTTGCTCAGCTGACGATTTTAGCCTGGTTCCTTCAAATTTCAGATCAAGGGAAGTCAGGCTAGAGAGTGTGACAGCACCACCAAAAGCATGCATTTTGGCCAGTTAATTGATAGTCAGCTGAAATTTGCTCCAGCTTTACTCCATGTAGCAATATGTTATATGCTGTGTATGGCCTCTAGGGGTCTCACTACTTAGATACTGGTACAACTGTGTTATTGCATCTCTTTGGTTGTAGTTCTGAAAGCAAACACATGTTTAATGGCAGCTAGGAGCACCTAATAAAATGTCTGCTACTAACTACAGTGTGTGAGCATCTGAGCAGGATTGACTAACAGAACATGGTGGCAGCTGGGCACTGGACCTCTGAATAGCAAGTCTTCTGTCTACAAATACAGATTGTGTGACACTAGAACTGTACAGAGAATCAGCAACTGTAGGTACAGAGTCCCTATCAGACTGCACTATGGAGAGTGGCCTGAAACCCCCTCAGAGACTGGATGACACTTCTTCCAATCTCTCACAGACATGGAGACACTGGAAGGAAGAGTTTACTCTGTATGTGGACCTGACAGTGGCACCCAGAGATGAGCAGAGGGAAGTAAAGCTGTTTTATTACTTGATTGGGGGCAGAGAACTAAGCGAGACCCTGCTCACAGACAGCATGGCACTGACAGACATACTGCAAGCATTTGATAAGCACTGTGACCCCAAAAAGAATGAGACCGTGCAGAGATACAAGTTCTTCTCAAGGAATCAGGAGATTGGTGACAGTTTGGACAGATATGTGACAGAGCTGAGGAGACTGGCTGCAACCTGTGGATTTGGGGACATCAGGGACTCCCTTATCCGAGACAGGATAGTGTGTGGCATCAGAGACTCTGAGGGATTACTGAGGGAGGAAGAGCTGGCTTTGGAGAAATGCATACTGTCAGGAATGGACTGGCCAGCAATAGTGGGACTCAGCTGCCTTATGAGCTGCAGTACCAGGGCTGGCCAGCGGGTGCTCCCAGCAATCAGAGACTCAACCTTGCAGCCAGTCAAACACCTGGAACTAATTATACTGGTGTATTTAAGGGACATTCAGACCTGCAGACTCTGCCTTGGTGTTGTGTTTCTCTTGGGGCCTGTATCCTGTTCCTGCTCTCTGTTCCTGTCTGATTCTCTGCTGACCCTGCTCTGATCCCTGGCTTGTCTGACCATTCTCCTCTGCCTGACCCTCTGTACCACGCTGCCCGCTACCTGCTGAACCTGGCCTGTGACCCCGACCATTCTCCGCTTGCTCCCCCTGTACCTACCTGCCCGACTGATATTGACCCGGCCTGCCTGACGACGCTTGCATTGTATGTACTGTTATCTGTGGGTGGTTGGTTGGTTTGTTTGCACTGTGTTATGTTTTAGTATTGCACTGCGTTTATGTTTGTATGGTTAGTGTTAATAAATTACATTGTTTATAACATATCTGAAGTCTGCGTTTCCCTGCGTCAGTCACACACCTCTGGTCATACCCGGGAGCCCTGACACATACAAATCTGCAGGGCTGCTGAGCTGACTAAAGACAGGCTGAAGATGATGGAGGGCACCAGTGATGCCTCAGTACATGCAGTATCTGTGAAAGGCAGAGCAAGGTCCAGGCTCCCTGTGACCTCAGTCCAGTGTAAATACTGTGGCAAAAGACATGAAAGAGACAAAGAGAAATGTCCAGCGTATGGGGAGTCCTGCAGGACTTGTGGCAAGATGAACCACTTTTCAGCTGTGTGCAGATTCAAAACCAGCAAACAGTACAGACAAGTCCACACAGTGACCCAGGACACAGACGAGGACAGCACAGAGGGCATCACATGGCTGCAGCTGCAGTCTGCAACAGAGAACGTCAATGTAGTCAAACAGCCAGTAGCCAATGATGCAAAGCAGCTCCTTGCCATAATTATGGTGGATGAACAGCCCATAAGATTTCAGCTGGATTGTGGAGCAAGCTGCAATGTCATTCCATTTACTCTGCTTAACAAACAGGTTCCCATTGAGCCCACTGATAAGGTACTGGTCATGTACAACAAAAGTGTTCTGAAACCCATGGGAACATGCAAGCTAAAATTAAGAAATCCACGTAACAGAAAGAGCTACAGAGTGGAGTTTACTGTGTTGCAGGAGGACGATCACATTCCTTTGCTGGGAGTTAAAGCAGTTCAGGCTATGGACTTAATAAAGGTGCAGTCCCACAACATCATGGCTCTGGAAGTTTCTGAGAATACTCAAAATCCTAAACAAAAGGCAGAATACATTTTGGATTTTCACCACATAAAAACAGAGTATGCTGATTTATTTGAAGGTGATGGGTGCCTGGAAGGTAAATACAAACTAGAAATTGATCATACAATACAGCCTACCAGACTGCCTACAAGAAGAGTACCTGTAGCCATAATGCAACCGCTTAAAGAGGAACTGCAGGATTTGCACAGCAGAGGTATGATAGCACCAGTACAGGAAAGCACAGACTGGATAAGCAGTTTGGTGGTAGTGAAAAAACCATCAGGCAAGTTAAGAATATGTATTGATCCTAAGCCACTGAACAAGGCCCTGAAAAGAAATCACTATCCAATGCCAACAATAGAAGATATTCTACCAGATCTATCAAAGGCTAAAATATTTTCGGTATGTGATGTGAAAAATGGGTTCTGGCACGTGGAACTGGATAAAGAATCAAGTTTATTAAAAGCATTTTCTTCCCCATTTGGACGCTATAAGTGGCTGAGAATGCCAATGGGATTAAGCCCGGCTCCAGAAGTGTTCCAACAAAAATTGATGCAAGCTTTGGAAGGACTGTCTGGAGTAAAAATAATAGCAGACGATATACTAATAATTGGGGAAGGTGATGATCTAGGATCCGCAACAAAGGATCACGATAAAAAGATGATACAATTCTTAGACAGATGTAGAAAAAAACAAATCAAACTGAACCTGGAAAAATTCAAACTAAAAATGACAGAAGTACCATATATTGGGCATCTTCTTACCTCAAATGGTGTTAAAGTCGATCCAGAGAAGGTGAGGGCAATACAGGACATGCCGACACCTACAGATATACGTGGAGTACAACGATTCCTGGGCATGGTGAATTATCTTTCCAAATTTTGCAAGCATTTATCAGACATGTGTGAGCCACTGAGACAGCTAACTCACAAAGACGTACTCTGGGAATGGACAGAAAGCCATGAAACTGCTTTTCAGTCAGTGAAAAATGCTATTGCAGATGCAGCAACGCTAAAATATTTTGATCCAGATCAAGCAGTGGTAGTACAATGTGATGCCTCAGAAACCGACCTTGGAGCCACACTAATGCAGGATAAACAGCCAATCACATATGCAAGCAGAGCGTTAACTCTAACAGAGCAAGGATATGCTCAAATCGAGAAGGAACTACTAGCGGTAGTATTTGGGTTAGAGAAATTTCACCAGTACACCTGCGGTCGACAAGTGGTGGTGCATTCAGATCACAAGCCTTTAGAAAGTATTACAAAGAAGCCACTAGCGAATGCCCCAAAAAGACTGCAGCGTATGCTGTTAAGGCTTCAGAAATATGATTTTAACATTTGTTACTGTCCAGGAAAGGATTTACTGATTGCAGATGCCCTAAGCAGAGCTTACTTACCCATCACAAATGAAGAAGAAAAAGACATTGAAAGCATCAATATGTGTGAATATCTGTCTGTCTCAAAAGACAGACTGAAACAAATACCGACCTGCACAGCGGAAGATAAAACTCTAAAGATCCTAAAGACTGTCATCTTGAAGGGATGGCCAAAACACAAGCAGCATGCTCCAATAGAGGTTTCTCCATTTTTTCACATAAGAGATGAACTCTCTGTGCAGCATGGAATCATCTTTAAAGGAGAAAGGGCTGTCATACCAAAATCCCTTAGAAGAGACATTATAGAAAGATTGCACTCGACTCACTTAGGTGTAGAAGGATGTCTACGTCGTGCACGAGAATATGTTTATTGGCCTGGAATGAATGACCACATAAAAAACTTTATAGCACAGTGTGAAATATGTGCATCGTGCAATGATAAGCAACCGAAAGAGACATTGCAACCACATCCAATTCCAAACAGACCATGGTCAAAAGTAGGAACAGATCTGTTCACGTGGAACGACAAGGAATATCTGGTAACTGTGGACTATTTTTCCAACTTCTGGGAGATAGACTACTTACAGGACACAAGGGCCAAAACAGTAATTAAAAAACTCAAGGCCCATTTTGCCAGATATGGCATTCCGGATATTGTGTTCTCTGACAACGCCGCTCAATTTACATCGGAAGAATTCAAAAAATTCAGGGAGAGGTGGGAATTTGAGCACCAGACATCATCTCCTGGATATCCACAGAGTAATGGTAAAGCCGAGTCAGCAGTAAAAACAGCCAAAAGACTCATGCAAAAGGCAAAACAGGCAGGTACAGAGATATACCTGTCTGTACTGGACCACAGAAACACACCCACACAAGGCCTAGACACCAGTCCAGCACAGCGGCTTATGAGTAGACGTACAAGGACTCTCCTACCAACTGCAGGTCAACTACTAAAGCCAAAGCTTGTGGGCAATGTTAAAGCCAAACTAATGAAGAATCAAGATAGGCAAGCTTTCTATTATAATAAATCTGCAAAAGAACTGCCTGTTCTCCAGAGCAATGAAAATGTACGGATTCAGCCAATAGGCAAATATGACAAACAATGGAAAAAAAGCGAAGGTTGTACAGAAATTGGGACCACGGAGATGAAATTATAACAGAGGAAGGAAGAAGATGGAGGAGAAATTGGAGACATCTGAGAAAAACACAAGAAGGAGATGATACAGGGCCCTGGGAACAGTATATGGACACTCAAAGCGATGAGACTATGAATACCAGCAACAAAGAAACAGGGACTGCTGAGGAGCATAGGGAGGTCTCTAGGCAGAAAGAGACAGTCCCAGAAAATAGACTGCCAGAATCAGAAGAACACCAAGATTTCTGTGAAGAAACCTCATATGTTACGCGAGCTGGCAGAACAATCAGAAAGCCGGCTCACCTCAAGGATTATATCTAACTTATAGCTATGTTCTACTTCACCATTGTGTTTGTTATATTTCATTGTTCTTTTATTTAAAAGAGAAAGGATGTAGCAATATGTTATATGCTGTGTATGGCCTCTAGGGGTCTCACTACTTAGATACTGGTACAACTGTGTTATTGCGTCTCTTTGGTTGTAGTTCTGAAAGCAGACACATGTTTAATGGCCGCTATGAGCACCTAATAAAATGTCTCCTACTAACTACAGTGTGTGAGCATCTGAGCAGGATCCACTAACAGAACACTCCATATGACAGGACTGGGCCAATCAAAAAGCACCAGCACATTCACATAGGGATAGTTCAAAGCTCCATGTACAGCGTTCACCTCTTGGAGTTTACACAGGGGCAGGGGCGGACTGACCATTTGGAAACTCTGGCAATGCCTGAGGGCCCGGGGTCAGTAGGGGGCCCCATGAGATGCCCCTGGTGCCATTTTCATAGGCTTTTTTTGAGTTTGGGCAAGGACACAGGGGCCCCATGATCTCCTATTGCCCGGGGGGCCCATGAGTTGTCAGTCCGCCCCTGCACAGGGCTGTCTTTCTTTACTGTTGGCAGTTAAACTGAGTGGCGGGGAACAAAATAAACTTGATAATGCGTTGATGAAGAGGAGGCCACCATAGTTACCCTCCTGGTTTGTCCTGCCTGGAAAAAAGAGCTGGTTCCATTGTATTACGTTTTCTAAACCCTGTTCTTTACTGTTTGCTGACCATGTAACACATATGTGCAGCAGTGGGGCTGGTGGGCCTTGACGCCCACTCACCGCACATATGTGCCCGTGGGTATTGAGCTTTCTGTGCGGAGAATGTGTTCATTTCATGCTCCCAGCAAAGGGAGCAAGTTATCACAGGCTGCTCTCATGCCTGTTTACAACTGGGAGCCAGGATGGGGTTCCAATCATGTGACCACTGACTGCCAGTCACAGTGATAATGTGATCAGGAAGTCTGTCTGGCGTTAAGGCCCACCTAAACGGCAACCGGGAAGGTGCAGGAAGTGGTTAAATTATGTATTCATAAACATTATGTACACATAGTTCAGCATTCCTATTGTTTATTCTAAACATACAGCTATGAAATACTTGGATTATGGTATTTTAAAAATATAAATGCCTAATATCTGCCTATTAATATATGTGAAGCTCTTGTAACGGTAGATATTGCTTCATGGGATTGATTATATATCAAGGACAGCCGGTTATCAATTTATGGTGATTTGGAAAAATTTAATTGTTTTATATACTGAATTGTAAAGGTGGTAATCAAGTTGGTTTATATAAAAGCTGACCATTAGATGGCACTGTAGATCTAGAGAAAAAAAAGGAACAAAAAAGCAATCATGTTAGGACAGAGAATGTTTCTTGGCGTCTTCTTCCTTCACCTGTTGATTTTATTAAATGTCTCTTTGGCTTTTGTGTCAGCTTTAGAAGTTATTCGCCACCCATCTTTTTATTGCTACAATTTGCTTTCTGATAGTGTTGGAGGGCAGATGTGCAGACCCTTCGCTCTCTTTATACCATCCTGAATATATATATATATATATATATATATATATATATATATATATATATATATGTGTGTGTGTGTTAAATCTGAATTCCAGGTAAGTCTAAAAAACAACAAATAACATGGGTATGTATTTAAAATAAAATTGTTAAATATATGTTTCAATGCAGCTAATGTAAGTATTTGACTTTACTTTGAAATATCAGATGTGGTCCTATTAAACTTGCCATACCCATTACAATCTCCCTGCACAATGTTTGTACAATCAACAATACAATTACCAAAACTATGTAATATGAGGGAGTTGGGATCTACTCAAACTGTATAATCATTTTGTACCAATCAAGCAAACCCTTGCACCACGTTGTTCGTAGATGGAAAGGAGTTTGTACAGTCCAGCTGTAATGTTTGTGGTGAGCTGAAAGCACAACTAAACCCATCAAGTTAGACAATAAAATGAATGAGCGTTTTACAGAACTGCAATAGGGCCATAAAAATCCTATTTGTCAGCATTGTTTTTTCTTTTTATAGATTTAATTACATATTAAGGTGACCATACATAATCGGACCGTAGACAGAACCAAAAATTATCAACCAATAAGACAACAATAATAGTAATAACAATAATTAACACTATACAGACTTTATTGGATTGAGATGGCCATGGCCCTTTATTATTGGCAATAAATTATAATTTACTATAATAACGAAAATGACATAACACTTGAATAAAATGTCCTATATTTTGACAAAACTATTTCACACCAAGTCATATATATCTTCACTTACATTTATGAATACATCTATAAGTTAGCTATTATAGCTCAAGGTTTGACAATCTTAACCAAGAACTGCCTCTTTTCTGATGAAAGGGACGAAGGCCACACAATAAGGGCCATGACATGGGCAGGAAGGTAGGAGGGCAGGAAGTTTCTTCATCTGCTGATAACTGCAGTCTGTCAGCTAGAAACGCAGAACTCTTATTTAGCTCGTGCCAAAACCATTTGAACCATGTGACCTTTCTTGCACCAACCATCTCCAGGGTTTACAGAGAATGGTCCGAAAAAGAGAAAATATCCAGTGAACAGCAGTTGTTTGGATGAAAATGCCTTGTTGATGTCAGAGGTTAGAGAAGAATGGGCAGACTGGTTCGAGGGCATGTTAAATATGGGGGGGAGGGGGTGATTTTGTGGACATGGTTAAAGCAGTCATTATTTTGTGGGTGTTGCTACAAATATGAGCAGTAGGGTGTCCCTGGATTTCATTTTGAAAATCTGGTAACCTCTATTCAGCATCATGATTTGCTCTATCCAGGCTGTTTAGGTGTACCAGAACTCCTGGTAGAAGCGGGTATAATCTGTGTAAGACTATTACATTAAATATGCCATAAAAAGGAAAGAAAAGAGTAAAACATTGTTGGGGTCCAGTTATTTTTATTGTTCCTTTCCATCAACACACAAGTATACCTTTTTTAATTATGTAAAGTAGGAGGATAGGTTGCTTGTCTGGAAATAGCAGACCTGCAAAAGCATGAGAGGAGTCTAAGAAGCAGAATCAGAAGAGTCCATGGGTGGCTCCAGACAAAGATTTGGGGGTGCTGTGCTGAAAGTATAAATGGGGGGCTAACATAGCATGCCCTCTCTGTACACCTGTGGGTATGGCCAAATGTCAGCATGGTCAATAAAGTGGGTACTTCTTCATAGTATGAATCATGGTGTAGGGCTTGTAGTGTGCCACCTTTCCCAACAAGTGTCAGAGCCATTATTGATAGCCCCCAGCATGTTTCATAGCAAGCAGAAACCTGGAGCACTGCACAATATTAAACCCTCAGAGCTGCACATTAATACAAACACACCTATCAGGGAACACTTATTATTTAAGTTGCTTTTGCACCTGCGTGTATCTTTGCTTGTGGCTCTGTACATAAAGTCATGGCTAGGCACACTCTTGTGTGTCTATGTAACAAGCAAATTAATAAACCTCCCAGTAATGCTATTACTAGGCTGGAGCTAGAGGAAGCTCTAATGATTTGTAGTGTGACTTCATGAGACTATGTTAACAAGCTCACATTTAACTTGGATTGCAAGTGACCAACAAGTGTTTGTGCTCTCCTCTTTGATACTGCTACTGCAGGCAATCCTTTAACACCTGCATGCAGAAGTCTGTGTGCCTTGCATTTTGCACATAGGTGTACCTGCATGCCTGTTGTCAACAGTGATGCCCAAAGGCCTATTTAAAAAATAGCCTGACTCACTGTCTTGTCTTCAGCTTGTACCTTGTGTGTGTTCTTCCATGTTCTGGACCACCGTCCTGTTGCTTCTCTAGTTTCTGACTTCTGCTCCATCTCGGAAGTTGATCCTGATCATGATATGGGGCAGCACTGCATGTTTATTGTTGACCCTGGCCTGCTCTGTGATTTTGTTACTGCCTCTGACTTGGTTCCACATTACTTGTCAAGTGCCTGCTCTGGTCTGCTTTAGGATGAACTTTGATTATCATTCCTGCTGTCTGCCTGATAATGGCATTGGCAGACTCTGTTGTCTGAAACCCACTGTGAAGCCAGTGTTCTCCTTTATCTGCTGCTTGTGCCCACATATTCTACTAGTCCTTCCTGATCAGCATCGCCGATCCGAGGTCCTGCAAACAGGTTTCAGCACTTGTGTTCCTCCTCTCCTTTGACACCATCTGTTTCACTCTCAGTGGCACTTTGGTTGGATACAAAAGAGTCTGCCCTAATATTGGTCTTCTATCAGGTATGTGATGAAGCACTACCCCTGTAGGAGCCGCTAGATGATGACCCTGTAAACTCCCCTGCCATTCTGACACTCTAGGCTCTGACATATTGAACACCCCTTTAAATGATCAACAGACACAACTTAAATTTAACACTGCATGTTCTGTATTAATAAAGGTAAGCAGTAGGCTCTGACAATCAACCAGTTCTTGAAACAGCCTCTAGTAGTGTTTGAGATGGACACCAAATAAACAAATAATATCAGATTAACAATAATAAAGCAATCATGAACTGGCAAATCTAAATGTGAATCCAATTATAACTACACTGAGCAACTGGGGTGAAAGTAGACAAAGATATCAAATGAAAAGAGAAGATCATGGTAAAGATGGCACTGGTTCAGAGGGAGGGACTTAACAGCATTTTTAGCCCCCTTTGGACCAGCGTGACCTAATTCTGCTTTATAGCATAAGAAAGTAAAATCTCCCTTTGAGCAAATTCACACACCGCTAATAATATTATATATGGGCAGTTCAGATTCCAAGTACAGGCAGTATCTTCACCGGCATGTTGGAGCTCAGGGATGAAAAATGAATCCAAAGAAAACAAACAGAGGGTGCACCGGCCTAGTGCATTACCTTAAAAAACATTTCTTAATAAAAGGTGATAACACACTGCATGACTGTCACACAACGTGACAGTCATGCAGTGTGGACTGGACAGTGCTGTTCTTTTATGATGTACCTTTGACATTATTGTTATTTGTGAGTATATTACCTATCACCTTTTATTAATAAACCTTTTTTAAGGTAATGCACTAGGCTGGTGCGCCCTCTTGTTTGTTTTCTTTGCATTCAGTGTATTTGGACTTCCCCGATCCTTTGAGGGCAGCAATGCATGCACTATTCAGGACATTTGAGATGTGGTTGTAGCCTCTGTTGAGTCCACCCTCAAGCACAGGAGTATTTGTGTTTTTCATTATCGGTGAAGAATGACTCCTTAGGATGCTAAAGTGATCACTAAATGGATGACAAACATACCCAAGTACCGCTCCTTTAAGAAATCCAGGTTATGCTGTCTGCATGCAGTGTCTCTAGATTGTGGATAGCAGAATGAGAGATTTTGGGCATCCACCTGCTCACCAGTCCTGGCTGAAAGGTCAACCTCCGCGGAGACAAGGAATGCAACGCAGTCTCTTCAATCCAGCAGAGTAGGAAGATAGATACTTGTTGAGTGTTGAAGTCAGCAATCTGTGTCAAAGCCCGCAAGCTTGCTCTCAGGCTGCTGAACAGGAATTATGATTGACCTCCAAGCAGTGCCCAGCGATGCAGATCCGCCAGTGAAAGCATGGCTGTGGTGGGCAAGGCTGAGGCAGTTCACAATCCCTGTGCGTAGAACAGCAGTCCCACCTCTCTGTAGAGAATACCAGGAAGAAGAGAGAGAGCCCGGCAGGCACAGTTTCATATATAGCCTCTCCCACAGTCCTTTCCGCTGAAAGTTTTCTGGGGTGTGTAGTCTAAAGAGGACTCAGGAGTAAAGGGATGGCTGTTGGCAGGACTACAAATCCCAAGGTCCTCTACTCTTGATCCAAGAAGAACTCCATCGCTCTATAGTCAGGAAGTGGGGTAAGGATCGCAGCACTAGAGGGGAATCAAAAATTATAATACAAAAACAAAGGAGAAAAAGAAGAAACTTAAAAACCAAACTTAAATTTAACCAATATCTACAAGTATAATTATATATGAATGGATCAACACACATGAGTACCTAAATAGAAAACCTTTATTGAAAAACCTATGCTGTACAAAAACCAACTGTCCCAAAACAAAATGTAATTGGCCAATAATTAAAAACACTTCCCACAGTAGCTGCACGAAAAAAATGTAAGGCATCACCTCTCAATAAGGGACACATGTATGGAGTTGACTCAAATATTTATGTATAAGATTCTGTAAATTAGGAAACTATATCATATAAGAGAACCTCCTCATCATCCATGGGGGTTTAAAAAAGTCCATTCATTCAATGGCTAGGTACAAATTCAAAGTCCTTGTTGGATGTTGAGTAAGATGTTGGATCCTCCCATTTGTAGTTTATCTTGTCAATCCTTGTAATATAAAATGATTCCAACTGTATGGTTTAACAGCCAAACAAGGGAACCACTAGCTTGCTGATATTGCCAGAAGACTCCAAGAGTAATTGGACTGTGTATCTTTCCATCTAATTTTAGACTTATCATGCTGATGTGTAAAATCCTTATATAAGAAGTTTTACTGTCACACAAATTAATTTGCCAGTCCAAGGAGCCACCAGCTAGCTTGAGGTACCGGAAGACTTCATAGGCAGTTATGCATTATAGAAGGATTTTTCCAATATGTGTGGCAACTGCCTATGATGGAAACCACCAATACAGTTAGGAAAGTTCAGAATAATAAGTGTCCAGAAATGAAGCAAAGTGATACTTAGCCATCCAATAAAGTCTCAAGATGTCCAGGCTGTGCTCTATAGCGGTAGTGCTTCATGGATGTATCAGAAAGCGCCCCATGGTGTCATCTTGGATGGAGGAGATAGAGAGGTGGAAGCATCCAGATTACAACATAGGAAGATGTCTGGATACCCTAGAGGGGAACTAGTTGGCTTGTGGTTCTGAGAATGATGTCCTCTGTATTCAGCTTGTAGTTGCCAGCACCTGGCTACAGTGACAGCACCACAGATGTTACAGTCCTGTTTGCATTCTGCAATGGGAGTAATAGGGTGCATTATATACAATAGCTGATATATCCACCCTGTGGCTTCCTGCCAGCAGAGTTTCTTACCATATACCAGTCCATTTTAATGCAAACCAACTCTGTATTATTTAAATGTCCAAACATTTATGAGTCCTACACATCTGTATTCCATGTAACAGAAGAGAGCCTTATATAATTTATTTGCATGACAGACCTCATTATGCCGGCTTGTAATGACTGTCAGATGTGTGCTGGTATCATTTGCAAAGAACATTTTTGTGTCCTGGTTCACAGGAGAAAGATTAAAAAAGCAAGGCCATGACAGCCACTCATGTTCCTTCCAAGTGACGTTGTCATAGTTACAGTGTACAGCTTATCAGAAAGCATTGTTGAGATAATGACACATCTTACAGGACATTTATTTATCAACATTAATGCTGTCTATAAGGTCACACATATTCTCAGTAGGGTTGTTTTCACACATTAGATTTAATAAATGGTCTTACATAAATTCGCTGTCTGCATAATTAAAATTATGAGCTAAAATGAACTCCAGACAGATATAAAATTCCATTATTTTATCACCAGTCTAGTTATGAATTCAAACTCATTGACCCAGTCTAGGTTCCTGAATCTTCAGATTGATTTCCACTTAAAGTGGAGCTCCACCCAAAAGGGGAAGTTCCGCTTTAAGGCTTTGTCCCCCGCTCCTCATTAAGGATTGGCACCTTTGGGGAGCTGATACCTGAATTTGATCGCCTAGGCAATTGGAAATGGAAGTTGTCCTCCCCCCTCCCTTTCCGTAGTCTTCTGGGACACATGACAGGTCCCAGAAGATTACGGGACCATTCACAAAGCGCAGCGCTTCTCGCACTGTGCAGTGGATACCCGGCTGTGAGGCCGCAAGCTGTCACAGCCGGGTGCCCACACTAAAGATGCCAGCACCAAGGAGAGAAGACAGCCGGTGAAACCAGTCATGGTGAGGACACAGGTGGACCGAGGGACAGGTAAGTGCCTGTATCTGAAAAGTCGGCAGCTACAGTTTTTGTAGCTGTTGACTTATTTTTGTTTTGTACAACTGGAACTCCATTTTAAGACTTGCACAGCAGATTGGGAGCGGGAGGGACAGCATGCTGCATGCCAATCAGACTCTATTCCATTGCACAGTGCTGTCCATATAACTAAGTGATGGCATCAACAGTGTCATGCTGTATTTGCATTGTCCATTCAGAGGTCTGGGCAGATTCTAGACCAGGCTGTACTGTTGAATTGCAGTGGGGTTTGCAAATAGGCCTCTTACTTGTACTCTAAAGTCTGAGAGGGGTCCCTTGCTTGCGCTGACATCTTCTCCCCAGGTGCCAGTCTTTGGCATTTTCATGAGAAGCCGCAGGATGACGTAAGAATTCTGCGTATGCACAGGAGTCAGTCATCCCGACAAACAGGGACCATAGCAGCGATGTAAGCTAAGCTGCGCTTGAGCAGCTCAGTTTACATTCCGCAGAAGACTACAAGCAGACAGGTAGGTGTATTTTTTTGTAGAAGAGATGTCCCATTTCTCTTTTGTGATAAATAGCCTGCCTGTCCTCAAATTCCTGTAAACTGCATTCAGTTCCATTTTGAAGTGATATTAAAGAAGTAGTATGGTGAAAGCTCTTTTGGCCATACTTTTCCTGTGGGTCACAGGAGTACACTTAGTTTTTGCACTCCTCTGCCCCAATTTCTACCGACAATGGGTTAAAACCTGCTGTCGGTTGATGTCACAGAGCTGGTCCAGGGTCAGCAGGGATACCGACAATAATATTGGGATTCACCCAGATGCCTGACTGGCAGCTGGCTCAGCCACTCAGTGGGCTGCTGACAGCTTGATCCAGCTACTCCCGCCCCCTCCACAGCCGGCACAGCAGTGAGCACTGGAGGGGCAGAGCACGGTGACTGACAGTGCTCAGAGAGGACCTGAGAATTGAGCGATCAGTGGTCTTTGATCGCTCAGTTCTTGGTGTAGAGGTACAGGGTTACAGCTGCAGCATCAGATCTAGGTAAGTATGAATGTTTTTTTTTTTCCATACTTAAAAACACACTTTAAATTAAAATAAAAAGAGGTTATATCTACCTGCTCTGTGCAATGATATTGAACAGAGTGGGCCCTTACCTCTTCTTTGGTGGTTCCTCACTAGCACTGTCCGCTCCTTCTTCCTCCAGGTGCCCCCTTAGCAAACCGTGTTATGAGGGTGCCCGTGCAGGTACATTCCTGATCTGGGCTGTGTGTGCCCATAGACACACACAGCGTTGATAAGCCATGCCCCTCGCTCCCTCTTCACAGGAGCTTGACTAGCAGCAGCAATGTCCCCTGTGAAACCAGGAAGAGAGGAGAGTGGTGCTGAAGCTAGGAAAGCTAGGAAAGTGCTGGATTGATGAGAGGAGTCAGGTAAGTGCTTAGGGATTGGTGGGAAGGAACAGTTAGTGGGGTGTTTTATTTACCTCAAAGTGGTTATAAACCTTTACATATATCCAGTGAAATGAATAGCCTCAGGTGGTACACTGAGATTAAACAAATCCTCCTACTTAAGTTGTACCTGTGTATCTGCAGTATTTTCTTCTCTGTTCAAAGTCCAAAATTTATAAATTTTGTCTGAGCTGTCAGAAAAAAAGGGAACTGAGAGCAGAACTTACATAGTGGAGAGCTCTGAGAGCCGATTGGAGGAAAGGGACAAACCTCCTTCACACAGCACACAGGAACAGAGTTGAGGCTGCCAGTCACAGGCTGTGTACTGAAGGTCCCTCCCCATCACCACATTTCTCTTGGTGTCAGGAAAACTTGTCAGAAGTGGTTCATGCTGATAGCACAGGAACAAAGCAGTAGACAGAAATGTAACTTAGTGCTCCTAATTGAGACAAGTACACACTATAGAGGGATATGCTTTGTTCATATTTCACGTCTGTGGTTTACAACCACTTTATTGCAGGGAATTCAATAAGATAAAAAAAACAGTTAGACTTAAGAACTACTTTAAGTGTGGTAGGGGGCCTTGGATCTCACATGTATTTAAAGTATTTCGTTTTTTGCCCAGAATTCAGGTTGAGGATCATTTTATGCTACTGGAAAGTAGTAAAAAGCATGTGTCCAACTTCCCTATAATAAAAGAAAAAGCATCTGTTCCCATCTCAGCTCTGCAGTGCAGTGTGTTTTGCATTTTAGTGCATTGGGAGGCTAATAGAAGTCAATGGCAATACATCAAAATGGATGTTACATGCATTTTGATGCGTTGGTAACTGGTATTAACAAGCCTTGGTCAATAGCTGTTAACTCTACCCACTACAAATCCTATAGTCAAAAACACAGTGAAAAATGGGTGTCAAGACATATGGGAATTTACAAAGGAAAAATTCATGTGGCGCATTACAACATGCCTAACACTACAAAAAACACACATTTGCACACTCACACAGATCTAAATGGGCCCTTGGTTTTGTGTACTTATAGCTCAATTTACTTACATAATATGCTTAACTGGACAGTTGTAGTTTAGGTAAACATCCTTTAAATAAACCCCAACCTTCACACCCCCCAAGTCTGATACTTCCCAGGCCTCGCTCTTTCAAAATCTTTGCTGTTCAGCCCACTGGACTCTTATTCTTCCACGCAGAAGATTCTTCAATATATCGTATGGAGAGGCCATCAACCATTGGGGCATATAATAGATTTCCTCCCCTTCAGGATGAATGGGGATCAGGGGCGGACTGACCATTTGGAAACTGCCAAAGGGCCTGGGGTCAGTAGGGGGCCCCAAGAGATGCCCCTGGTACCTTTTTCATAGGCTTTTTTGAGTTTGGGCAAGGACACAGGGGCCCCATGATCCCATTTTGCCCGGGGGCCCATGAGCTGTCAGTCCGCCCCTGATGGGGATCTGTGGAAAAGGAAAGGCACATCTTGGTAGACTTCTGCACAGGGTAGATTTTGAAAGAGCAAGTACTGAGTAAATAAATAAAAAAAAAAGGGGATGGGGGGTCATGTAATGTGTAACAGTACTAAAAGTACATATACCATTTAATGTCATCATTTTGTGACTTTACGTAAAGTTGTGCTCAAATGTTTGCATACCCTTGGAGAATTGGTAATATACAGTATGGACCATTTTTAAAGAAAACATGAGCAAGCAGGCAAAACATATTTCTTTTATTTCTTATTCATATTCAGCTGTAGGTTACAACAGAATGGCACAATCATCAAACAAAACATGGCAACAAGAATGCAAATGAAATGACCCCTGTTCAAAAGTTGTATACCCTTAGTTCTTAATACTGTACATTTTCCCTTTTAGCATCAATGACAGCATTCAGAGGCCCCCAAATTCTTGCAGGTGGTGCCAATTCCTCTTGACAAAATGCCTCCGGGTCATGTAAAGTCTTTGGTCTTCTTGCATGTGTGAGATGGGGAAACAGCTCTAATTGTTTGAACACTGTTTGTGTGCAGTAAATTATTGTGTGGAGTAAATTAAATGTTCGGGACTGACATTCTGTGGTTTGGCCACAAGATGCCACTGTTTTCCTAACACAGCCTAAGACTGCATAGATATTTCTATATTAATGAAGAGGTGGGGTTTTCACACAGAGTTGAGAGAACAGGAAGAAGAGGAGAGACAGCAGCCATGTTTTGTGGATGGTGAATGCAGGCGCTGTGTGAGCAGAGAATCTGATGGCATCCAGGTGTGAGGGCATCCCTCAGTAACCAGAGCTGCAGCTAAGTGAAACTGATTGTGTCCAAGACCCTGATCCTGTTCAGAGAAAGGAAGATTGCTGCCAGGAATGCTGATGAGAGCAGAGCAACAAAGCAACATACACTGCGATACCGCATGCTTGTTGGAGAGACATTTGTTCTGTTCAGAGTCACCAGCAGATGCAAAGCAGACCCGGGTTGGTAAGATCATGCACGCACCTCATTTCAGTGTTGACACCTAGAGACTGAGGCCAGGCCTATAGTTAGTTAGTTAGGGTCTCTGTTTGTGTCAGGCCACAAGTGTTATTACTGATCATTGGAAGGACTCCATAACTTAAAGTGACATTTCACATTGGAGAGCTGATAACATCCCACAAACTCAAGCCAGATTGGCGTTTTGCTTAGGAGGAATACTCAGGCATATGCTACAGGACCAGTTATGAGAGGGGGAATACTGTAGATTTGTGTAAGATTGTAAGCTGTTGTGCTGCACTGCAGGCTAGCCCATACCATACACCCATAAACTGATTCCTGCTCTTTTAGGGTAATAACGGGTAAGGTGTGGCAGCTTAGTTGTGCCCTCCAGTAGGTAAATTATTACACCTTCTACCTTCATCCATCAGGAGGCGCTGTGCTGTGCAGCACAAGGGTCTCAGCCTTTGGGCTGGGTGTATGTAAATTTATTGTATGTTTTAAGCATTTGTGGTTGTGTTTATTTGCCACATCTAAGTAAAATTCTGTTGTGGCAAAAGCTGGTGTTGGGGTTGCTTTCCTCGTTCGTGACTTCACTGTATCCTGGGGAGCTCACCCTGGCACATGGCTTACACATGAACCACATGATTGAGATCTCCCCAGAGTAGCTAGATGATATTAAGACTGTGATGGCCACTCCAGAACCTTCACCTTTTTCCACTGTAACTACTAGAGGGCTAACTTGGCCTTGTGCCAAGTGTGTGTGGAAAGTGCAAGTGCATCCCATGTGCAGAAAAATGCAATTTTCTGCCAGTATTTCTGATAACATGCTGCATTCATCACCAATTTTCACAAGATTCCCCATGCCTTTAGAGCTTACACCCCAAAAAAAAATCAGTGTGCCACCACCATGCTTCACAGTTGGGATAGTATTTTTGTTACTATAGGCCTTGTTGACCCCTCTCCAAATATAGCGCTTATTTTGCTCTATTTGGTTTTGTCACTCGATTACAGTGTGCCAGAAGCTGTGAGGATTATCACAATGTTGTCAAACATATTGTACGCAGGTTTTTTTTGTGGCATTGGCTTCCTTCAAGCAATCGACTATGCAGCTCATTTTTGTTCAAGCATCATCAAGCAGCCTGTATTTCTCCCGAAGATAACTGTGGGTTTTTCATTGTATTCCAAACAATTCTTCTGGGTCTACATGACCTTGGCTTGATATCAAGAGATCCCTGAATGTTCCACTTCTTAAAAGGTGATTGAACAGTACTGATTGGCATATTTAGGTCTATGGATATCTTTTTATATCCTTTTCCATCTTTATAAAGTTCCATTACCTTGTTATGCAGGTCTTTTGACAGTTCTTTTCTGCACCCCATGGCTCAGCATCTAGGCTGCTCAGTGCATTCATGTGAGAGCTAACAAACTCAATGACTATTTATACACAGACACTAACTGAAATTTAAAAAGCCACATATGTGGGAAATCAACATTTAATTGCTATTTTAACCTGTGTGTGTCACCTTGTGTGTCTGTACCAAGGCCAAACATTCCAGGATAAGTAAACTTTTGATCATGGCCATTTGGGTGATTTCTGTTATCATTATTATTTAAAAAGGAGCCAAACAACTATGTAATAATAAATGGCTTCATATTATCACTATCCTTAAATGAAAGATTTTTGTTGGCATGGTCAGTCATATTTTCAATATCAATGCCAAGAGTTCACGATTTCTGCTAGCGTATGCAAACATTGAGCACAACTGTAGTTTTAGGCAGAAGATGATGATTAGATATAGGCAGGCAATAAGAATACAAAATGAGAGAGCAAAAGCACATTCATTGCTCCTCTCATGGGTCTGTAGCATTCTCTGGGTTTTGTTCTTTTGCTGTCTCCCCTTTTTCTATTTTTTTTTTTTCTCTTTTCTCTCCCCCTATTAATTTCCTAATGTCACATATTGTTACTATTAGATAACGGCCATCTCAAGAAAAACCCATGAGGTTTCAGTAGCTGGTGGCTGCTAGCTAGTTGTGACCACAGAAAGCTCTTCCTACCATCCCTCCCTTTGCTACAGCTCTCTTTATTATGTGGTGATTGTCACTTCCACAAACGTGGATAGTTACATTTATAGGTAATGAAATGCTGATAACTGTTCAAGCTCGAGTCATAGTGTCGTCAGTTCATGTGTGTTTTTGTAGTGTGTTCTGACTGCTGTTTGAACAAATTTTGAATTTTACAAACATGTATATGCTTCACAAACTTTAAACCAATAACAAAGTGTGTGCTGTTACACTAGTGTAAAAATATAATACAATGCATAGTCATGATTAATGTTCATATTACTGTGATTTGAGAATTTATATAGTTAATTTCCTTACGTTATTGTTTATTAGCCTCAGTTTACTTAGTTAAAACACTGCCATCTTGTGGATATTTTGGTTATTTCACCATCCTTTTCTGTCTTCTGAAGAAGCTCACGTGACTCATTGAGCAAAACATTTTGATGTCACAGCGTAGTGACGCCCGCGTCCCCAGCACCCAGGTTTCTCCTTGCAGCTTTGCCATCCAGCCGCGCCACATCAGACATGCCACTGCAATCTCATGCAGACCCACACTCCCATGGACTACCACATGGTATGCCCTGCTATCTACACCACACAGCGGGAGGACATCGACTCATTCCAGTGACGGTTCTCAGTGGGGTGAGCAGATCCCATTTGGACCAGGTTGTTACTATATTGGGGTATTCCCCACAGATGCTGATTGCTCTGCTGAGCCTCACTCACCTGATATCCCCTTTAACTGCTCGTATGAATGGCCACGGCCAAACATCTATTCTCACCCACCTGTTGGTCACTGAATCTCAGATTGTTGTGTTCAGGATATTATCCCTGCTCAATTGCCCATTGAGTGATAACAGCTTGTCACCTATCTTGGCAACATTGTGACAATTACTACCACTTGTTGGTACATGAGGATCATCCCTCATGGGACTATATTGGCCTGCATTGATTGCACTTGATCTCTTGGAGGATTTCTGGACTGCCTCATGGACATATTGGCCTATATCTGGTACGGTTTTGGCCACTATTGATGGACTCTCACGTCTATATTATTACTATTTTCCCATAATATAGACAGTCTTCACCTCTGATCGATCTCACCTATTAAACTATACATTATCTCCCAGAAGTGAGTACACCCATTTTATTCTATCTTTTCATGTGACAACACTGAAGAAATGACACTTTGCTACAATGTAAAGTAGTGAGTGTACAGCTTGTATAACAGTGTCAATTTGCTTTCCCCTCAAAATAACTCAACACACAGCCATTAATGTCTAAACCGCTGGCAACAAAAGTGAGTACACCCCTAGGTCAGGGGTGGGCAAACGTTTTGACTTGAGGGCCGCAATGGGTTCATATATTGGACCCGGGGGCCGGACCAAGAGTAGATGAATGATGTGTATGTGTCATCCATAGTAAGTATAGTAATATTCCCCCATAGTAAGCATAGTAATTAATCCCCCATATAGTAATTCATCCCCCCTATAGTAATTCATCCCCCATATAGTAATTAATCCCCCATATAGTAATTCATCCCCCATAGTAATTCATCCCCCATAGTAATTCATCCCCCATATAGTAATTCGTCCCCCATATAGTAATTCGTCCCCCATATAGTAATTCGTCCCCCATAGTAATTCATCCCCCATATAGTAATTCATCCCCCATATAGTAATTCATCCCCCATAGTAATTCATCCCCCATATAGTAATTCATCCCCCCTATAGTAATTCATCCTCCATATTAATTCATCCCCCATATTAAGTCCCCAAGTCCCCCCTGTGTCAATTCACTTACCTTTGCTCCGCGCATTCCTCTCGCAGTGTTCCCGCGCCGTTCCGGTGTAGCATGAAAATCTGTCTCCTATGAGGATCTGTCCCCCTCGACGTATCTGCGCATGTGCCAGTTTCAGGCATTAGCAGCCCATCGGCGATCTCCGGCACATGCGCAGATACGTCGAGGGGGACAGATCCTCACAGGAGACAGATTTTCATGCTGCACCGGTCTTCAGGGCGGACTGTTCGAGGAGCCTAGCGGGAGCCTAGCTCCGCGGGCCGGATTAAAAGGTCCGCCGGGCCGTAGTTTGCCCATTGCTGCCCTAGGTGATAATGTCCAAATTGGGCCCAATTAGCCATTTTCCCTCCCCGGTGTCATGTGACTCGTTAGTGTTACAAGGTCTCAGGTGTGAATGGGGAGCAGGTGAGAACTAAAGAGAACTTTCTTAAATTTATTTTGGATAGAGTAAGGAAGGGTTGTAACCCCTGTCATTTTTTTTTGCAATCTGTGTTCCATTAGGGAGATTCCCAATCACTTCCTGTCCCATAGTTAAAATAGGAAGTCTTGGGAAATACCTGGTTGAGGTAGTGAGGGGGAATCCATGATTGTCACCAGGGTCAGCAGAAATAGTGCTCTCATTGGAAGGTTTCCCCTTCATTTTCTCATACTTTTGATGATAATGGTAAAAATGATAAAAGGAAAGGGTGAATCTCTCTGTCAGGGGCACAAACAGCAATATGCTGTTACACAGTTAATATTTATGTTAATGTACATGAGAGTTCATATAGTTTATTCTTTGTACCATTTCCTATGGATATTTCTATAGTTATATGCTGCCATCCAGTGGCCTTATTCGGTAATGCACTTGTTTTTTCATATTACCTCCCTGAGATCTATGACACAATTCCTTTGCATATGAAGCTCCTCCCTTCTTTTTGAGTACAGCACTTCCTGTGTCATGGATGCAGCTAAAGGTCCACATGTAACAGGGACACATGTATTCTGCATAGTACGCTACAGAAAGTATCATCTTTTGACCGCATAATACTGAAAACCATTCATTCTGCTGTATCCTGTTGTCACATGTACAGAATAAAGCAACTTCTGGATGAACACAGTATTGGTGAGTTCAGCTATCTGATAAGGAATGCCCACAGAGATTATATCTGCTTATACAGGCTAGGCAGAGAGGTCTCACAGGGGATAAATTGCTATCACAACAATCAGTTGTGTCAGAGTCAGAATAAGCAATGAAAAACTGACAGGTGTTCTAATCTCTACTCTATCCAAAACTAAAAAGAAAAATGTTTTGCCTTTTAGAGCTACTTTAAGGCATTGATATTGTGTATAGTTCAAACATCCCTTTTGTCATTCTTTTATCTAAGGAACACTACATTATGGGCTGAAATATTCAACATATTTTAGTGCCTTTTACTCCCAGACATGATGTACTGAAAAACTATGCAATGCCCCAATCAGTCAGGCTATATACCCTGTTAGGGTACTGACAGTAACATCAGGGGAATACCAGCCTTTCATATACTTATGATACGTTCAGTTCCAGTGGTTCAGTGACTTAGGACAAGAAAGAAATATTTTGTAGTTTGGAGTACTTAAAGCATTACTAAACTCATCACCCTGCATTCATCATATCTGGTCTCCCACAGTACACACAATATGCAAATTCAATCACCTTAGTAAATATAAACTGCTAAATAACTTTTCTCATCAGCAGCATATAGCAATCTTGTGACTTCTATCAGTGTCTGGCCAAGCACTGATTAATCTTGTAAGAGATTTAATTCTCCTCTGACTGTCCTATAAGGCTGCATAACCCCAACCCTCTGTCTGGATCTTGCTGATTGGCCCTGTGGTGATTACATGCACCCTCTCAAAAAACAAAACAAAAACTCTCTAGCAATACACACCAAACTGAGCATGTGCAGAGTGACTCCTAGGGCTCTGTACTATCAGCAGATGGACTGTGGACAGTAAAATAAGGGGAGGTACAGAGAAGACAGGATCAACCAGCCTTTTTACACAATGAGGATGATTAACCCCTTGGGTTCCACAATGAGTATAACAAGCATGCTTTACTGCATAAACAGCCTGATTTTACTGTCGTATGTTTAAGGCAGACCCTGAGGGGGTTTGGTCTCAGGACTATATTCCTGAAAACCAAACCTCCTGAAAAGACTACATGCTTCTTCTGTCACTGGACTTTTTTTTATATAAATTCACTTATATCAACAAAGGATGGGCCCCAAAAGTAAAAAAAATGGCTATCATGTCATTTGTCAATTAAAACAGGGAAGCCACAAGATCGACAGTCATTAATACCACATAGTGTGGATTCTGATTTCACATCCAGAGATTTGTTACTGTTCCTTGTGATGGGGGAAACAGGGGGAGAACTTGGAGGTAAAGAATGAAGAAATCAGCGCAAACAAATTCCCCAAATCCTAATGCCAAGAAACAAAGGAAAAACTACATGATAAAGTCCAATGTAAATGAGTCCATATAGCACTAGGGCAAGCTCTTGAGGCTGTAGCAGGCTCTGGGTGAAGACACAAAGGAAGAAGAAAAGCGCCTTTAAGTGCAGTATAAAGGACATTTACTCAGGCACAATGTAAAAACACTCACATGGTAAAAATGTAAAGGAAGCTTGTTGGTATAATGGAGTATCAAATGATGTCCAATTCCTCACTGGGTATGCCGTGGTCCATGCTGGGGGTGACTGTAGATGGAAGAAGCCGGCCGGCGTGTGTATGTCTCCAAAGATGGCGAAGGAACGCACCCTGGAGTGCATCGTCGGCATCAGCATGATGACTTAGGAGGGACCAGCATGTTGACGCCGACGTTGCGCTCCAGGGTGCATTCCAACACCATCTTCCGAAACATACACACGCTGCCCGGCTTCTTCCATCTACAGTCTCCCCAAGCGCAGACCACGGCATACCCAGAGAGAACTTGGAGGTGAAGGTGGCCCAGACCTGCTAAGAAAATCTGGTTTCCTCTGCAAGTTTTGTTTTATTTTTAAAGTGCATATTCAATCATTCAGTAAACTCTAGCTGTCAAAAAAAAGAAATTGCAGGAATCAGAAGCGAATCCTATCCAATGTTACCCACTTATATTGTTATCATGATCGAAACAATATTTGTATTACATTTCCTGTAATATAATATATATGTTGAAGAAAATCTGTCAAGAGAAAAAGTTGGAAGATTTCATTGCTGACATTACTGAAGGTACAAGTTCAAGGGCTGTCATATCTTTTTCTTGTTTCAGAACTAGTCCCTGACCTAGAAAATGTCAAGATGTATGAAATAGCGTGTTCCAGGCCACACAAAGTGGTGAGTAAGGATGATAGGCATGGATTAAACTCTGATATCTCTCTTCTTTTAACCATTAATGATTTGGAAACGTAACCTAAAAAACATCAACAAATTTTTTAGGGTGAATTTCTTACATCCATCTCCACATCCCTTGCTGCCACTTTCCCCACTGCTTTTACTGGAAATTTTTTACTGTCAAAAGGATGCCTGGGAATTACTTTCTACTCCACAGCAGGAATTGTTGACAAAATGCAGGTGCTCCTGTGTAAGATGACACTTGCAGTTAGTCTACTAGTGTCACTGAATAAATAATATAAATTAGTGGTGCACCGAAATGACAGTTCTGGACTGAACCTGAAAATTCAGGATGCACTTGGCTGAAAACCGAAACTGAAACTGAAATTAACAGTTTTACCACTTGAAAACCAAGCCTTTTTATGGCACTTTTTGCATACAAGAAGAGGTCTACCTCTAGAATTAATGTTCTCACTCTAACGTTTGCGGTGATACCTCATATGTGTGCTACGAACACCTTTTAGATGTGCGTACGTGACTTACATATGCATTTACTTATCCACATA
Organism: Staurois parvus; assembly: GCF_062004578.1. Classification (NCBI taxonomy): domain Eukaryota; kingdom Metazoa; phylum Chordata; class Amphibia; order Anura; family Ranidae; genus Staurois; species Staurois parvus. The sequence goes on along the minus strand of NW_028318515.1, from coordinate 3,554,187 downwards.
AGCATGGAGGGATGGGGGTGCTTTAAAAACATTTTTTTCTTATTTATTTTATTTTTTCTGTTACACTGTCCCTTTATTTTTTTACCATTTTGTAAACATCCCTTGTAATGGAAATAAACATGACAGGTCCTGTTTAAGGGGAGATCTGAAGTCAAAAAGATCCCAAATATCTTCTATATCTTTCAAAGCAAAAGAAAAAATATTTTGCTTTAAAAAAAAAATTGTATACATCTGCCCCAGACTGGAAGTGACGTCATGAAGTTGTTCCGGTCTTTCAAGGCCATAGAGGCGATCAGGAAGATAGAGTCTCTTATCGCCTCTGTAACCAGCTGGCCGCAGTGTCAGATCATTTTGCAGCGAAAATGATCCAGTGGCTAATGAGCCTCTCAGACTACTTTCATTAGAAATCTGATCGCCGGCTGAAAATGAAGATACTGGTGTTATGGCGTTATGGTGTTATATCTTAAGCCATAACCCCAGTAAACCCCTTGCTAACTGCAACATATATGTATGTATTATGGTCGACAAGTGGTATATAACCAGGGGCGGACTGACCATTTGGAAACTCGGGCACTGCCCGAGGGCCCGGGGTCAGTAGGGGGCCCCATGAGATGCCCCTGGTACCTTTTTCATAGGCTTTTTTGAGTTTGGGCAAGGACACAGGGGCCTCATGATTCCCCTGTATATAACTGCATTATATTGGACTTTTTAGTTAATCTCATGGACAACAAATTGGACAGTAAATAAAATGAAATATATATAAAATTATAAAACTTAAATATGCTGCACAATAATTAGAAAAAAAAACACGGCCATTATCCATACCTTTTGTTTTAATCGGCAAAACTCCAATAACCCTATTTTCACCCAATAAATTTAGACGACCAATACATTGGTGCATCAGTAATATAAATCAAAGTATTGTTTCCTGATGTCATATTTACTATTTCATATGTAGATAGTGAGACTGTGTGACTTTTGATCTGCATATGACATCACTTAAATACACCTTACAAGTAATTTTTTTTTTAATAAAAAGTATTTCTACCTAACATCTTATTTATTCAGCTAACATTAATCAGCCCTAATTAACTAATTCCTACCCTTCTCACACTAGCTATTATTTTTCTACTAATTTTTTTCTATTTTTTAACCAATAATATATTTTTTTCATTTTCATTAGTTTTGTTTGTTACTTTTTTCAGTGTTGCAAAACAAGAAAATAAGAAAATGCATAACATTTAAAAGAAAAAAGTATTATTTTAAAAAGTTTTATTAAAAAAACTGTCATGCTTTATACCAGAAACATAATTTTCATCTAATTTCAGATGGCACAAAGTATATGTATACTTTGTATTAACAGGAACAACACCTTTTTCTTTTCCTTTTTTCACATTTATATACAGATTTCATAGGGAATTTAATAATGTTTAAAAGAAAGGCTAGTCAGTGACCCCCCCCCTTAAAAAAACAATATATACAGTGGGGATCGAAAGTTTGGGCACCCCAGCTAAAAATTTGTATTAATGTGCATAAAGAAGCCAAGGAAAGATGGAAAAATCTCCAAAAGGCATCAAATTACAGATTAGACATTCTTATAATATGTCAACAAAAGTTAGATTTTATTTCCATCATTTACACTTTCAAAATAACAGAAAACAAAAAAATGGCGTCTGCAAAAGTTTGGGCACCCTGCAGAGTTAATATCTTGTACTGCCCCCTTTGGCAAGTATCACAGCTTGTAAACGCTTTTTGTAGCCAGCCAAGAGTCTTTCAATTCTTGTTTGAGGTATCTTTGCCCATTCTTCCTTACAAAAGTCTTCCAGTTCTTTGAGATTTCTGGGCTGTCTGTCACGCACTGCTCTTTTAAGGTCTATCCATAGATCTTCAATTATGTTGAGGTCAGGAGATTGTGAAGGCCATGGCAAAACCTTCAGTTTACGCCTCTTGATGTAATCCCCCGTGGATTTTGAGGTGTGTTTAGGATCATTATCCATTTGTAGAAGCCATCCTCTCTTTAACTTCAGCTTTTTCACAGATGGCATCAAGTTACCATCCAAAATTTGCTGAAATTTTATTGAATCCAATTTTCCTTCTACTCGTGAGATGTTCCCTGTGCCACTGGCTGCAACACAACCCCAAAGCATGATTGATCCAACCCCATGCTTAACAGTTGGACAGAGGTTCTTTTCATTAAATTCTGTGCCCCTTCTTCTTCAAACGTACCTTTGCTCATTCCGGCCAAAAAGTTCAATTTTAACCTCATCCGTCCACATAACTTGTTTCCAAAATGCATCAGGCTTGTCTATATGTTCATTTGCAAAGTTCAAACGATGATATTTGTGGTGAGGACGTAGAAGAGGTTTTCTTCTGATGACTCTTCCATGAAGACCATATTTGTACAAGTATCTCTTTATAGTGGAATAGTGTACCACAACTCCAGTGTCTGCCAGATCTTTCTGGAGGGATCGTGCAGTCAAACGTGGGTTTTGAATTGTTTTTCTCACAATCCTGCGAGCTGTTCTGTCTGATATTTTTCTTGGTGTTCCAGATCTTGCTTTAACTTCCACTGTTCCTGATGACTGCCATTTCTTAATTACATTCTGAACAGAGGATATTGACATCTGAAAACGCTTTGCTATCTTCTTATAGCCTTCTCCAGCTTTGTGAGCATCAACTATTTTCAGTTTCAGTTTTCTAGACAACTGCTTAGAAGAACCCATGGTGCTGATTGTTGGGGCAAGGTCAGATGAGTCTGGGCATTTAAAACCTTTGAGATTGACATCACCTGGTCTTCCCAGACGATGATTGAGAACAATCCATGACACTGGCAGGTCTCAGCTTGGCAAAGGGGGCAGTGCATGCTATAAATTCTGCAGGGTGCCCAAACTTTTGCAGACGCCATTTTTTTGTCTTCTGTTATTTTGAAAGTGTAAATGATGGAAATAAAATATTATAAGAATGTCTAATCTGTAATTTGATGCCTTTTGGAGATTTTCCATCTTTCCTTGGCTTCTTTATGCACATTAATACAAATTTTTAGCTGGGGTGCCCAAACTTTCGATCCCCACTGTATTACTTTGTTATGTTAAAGCCTAACCTTGTCCAAATGAACTATTTCCTTCACTAAAACAGATGCCTGCTGGGAGCGCTGAACAAACGGTATGTAGCATCAACTACATACACTATACAGTACTGTGTTCCAGCAGCAGTACAAGAACTTCCATTCCCTTAACATATAGAGTCAGGTTAAACACAGCTCAGCCATTCACATGAAGCTTTATATTTCATCAAAGAATACAAGGCTTTTTCTGATTGGCTGAGGAGGATATCATGACATATTTAAAGTCCTTCATATATCACATTTTGGAAAAAGGTGATATATGAAGTACGCTTCCACTTTCTCACCGAAGGAAACCTACAGTGTCTGATGAAGTCTGGATGTCTGTCTTTGTGTGGTGATTGGTCAGATTCTAGAAGAAGGCGGGACATACCTTAAAGATTTAAATGTTGGTAGTTCTAATTTTTTATGGTACACAATATTAGCACAATGGCTTATGGAAGGCAAAATTTCAGTAAAAATACACTAAAGTTAATTTCTGGGCACATAAATGCATTGTATTACCTAATATTTGGTAAAATATAAAAAGATGAGGTCATGCCAAGTAAGAAGATACCATGTCAAACCTTAAAATTGTGTGCAGCAACAACGATTTAAAAGCCCCTACAGGTCATCATTCTAGAGTTACTCAGGAGCACTGATGCTAAAATTATTGCTCTCACTCCAGCATATGTGCTGATATATAACATGTGTGTGACAATCATCATTTTCGTACATAGGCACCCAATGGCTCCCGCTGCTGTCAATCACAGCCAGTGAGCCAATGAGAATAGAGAGGGGACTGGGCTGAGCTGCAGCTCCGTGTGTGAAAGGACACGCATGCAAAACCGCTGCACACAGCAGGTAAGTATAGACATTTTATTTATTTTTGAATTTAAGCCTTTAGAATCACTTTAACATTTACATTTTTTTAATGTATTTACTTTTTTGTTTAAATGACTTTTATTGCTATCATATAGGGAACCAAAGCCCCCTATGTGATAGCATATAGGTGACAGGTTCTCTTTATGGAGGCACCTGGGGTCTATTAGAACCTAGATGTCTCCTCTCTACTTCATTGCAGTTGTTGGAATACATGCACAGACTACGTTCCATCAGCTGCTCCCTCCATCACATCCCGGAGAATGACAGCTCCAGTCCAGGAAGTGATGTCATACACATCACTTCCTGGTCTCTGTTCAGGAGGTAGTCTGATCAGATCGAGGTCCGCTGAGCTCCCACCGCCCTTCCCAGTGACACATGCCATGACAGCAGGCCTGCAGTTGGGACAGCGGAGCCCAGTAAACATGGTGAAGGGGCCACACATAGTGGCGGTGATTGTGGAAGTGATAGTACACACACTCCTGGGCAGTATAGTAGCAGGGAGTGTGCAAAACTGCAGCACTGTTAAAAATCTGAATCCCCAGCAAGTGGCTGGGTATTTAGATTTTACTGCCCCCCCTCCCCATTCTAATGCCCTAAGGCGGCTGCTTAAGCCACCTTATGCTGGCACCGGCCCTGAAAAACACGTCTGCAGTACTGTTAAAAATCTGAATCCCCAGCAAGTGGCTGGGGATTTAGATTTTACTGCCCCCTCCCCCCTCCCCATTCCAGAGCCCTAATGTGGCTGCCTAAGCCACCTTATGCTGGCAATGGCCGTGAAAACAATATATATGCAAACAAACAATTTTATGCAACATCTAATCCTCTAATATCCCCAGGGGTTAGACGGATCAAATAAGAGCAGGGGAGTAGAGCCCTGTCTGGTTCCTCCAAAATTTGTAAAGTTTTCACATCTGAAACCTAATTTTTTTTTTTATGGGCAAGGGTATTATTCCAAAGGGTGCAAATCCAATGAATAAAATTGCTTCCAAATCCTTCCCTGAGATTTTTATAGCTTTCTGGGTTCCTACTGGAGAGTTTTTTCCTCACTTCTTGTCTGAACAGAAAAGTAATTAAATATCCTCCCATCAAGGACACGTAAAAACACAGTTTGAGTGGGCTGAGGAAAGTTTAGATCTTCTTACAATTTTTGTTGCTGTCTGCCTTCACTTTGGTTCAATTCAGTGCAATTGGTCATGTGATTTGACAGTTCCAAATCACATGACAAGTCGCACCCCATTGCCGACAATGGAACTGTTCAAATCACCGCAATTCATGTTGCAGCGACTTTGAAAAAGGTTCCTGCATTACTTTTTTCCAATTTCATTACGACTTTCATTGAATTCTGTTAAATAAAGTTGGAAGCCACAGTGAAATCAGAGGAAGAAATCCCATTGATCTGGTGTGATCCAGGGCAATCCTGGTAATAATCACTCCCGACCATTTCTTTTAAGAATATCACAGGGACAGCAATAAGGTAAAATCTCTCCACTGGTGTCACATACAGATATAAAAAGCAAAACTAAGAAGAAAAATGGATGGAGTTGGGTGTTAAACTGCCAGAGGTGGGCCACAAAGCACACATCTAAACCCCACCTTTGACTTCTTTTTTTCAGCCAGATAGCTGCAAAGATAATTTACTGAAATTATGCGGTTCATTGTTGTCTAACCTTAAAAGAAGAAAAAACATTATGCAGCCTTTGTGGTTTGTGGCAAATGCAGATCTCACATTTTGCAACCTAATCTCAGGGTGTGGTGTAGCATACATTTTTATATTTACATAAATGCAACTCTGGTTATGGAATATTTTACAGTTTAACTAGCTAGCTGAGATACACTGGAAATACGAGAGTTAAATCCAAGAGTTGCTTAGCCAACGTGGTCTAGAAGAAGCTGTCAGTCTATTGGTAGCTTTGGTCTTCAGTGAACAAACTTGTGCATGTAGACAGTGCCCTTCCCAACATTGCTCTTCTCCAGGAGAGGTGCACCAAACATCCAAGAGGTTTGAATCCACAGCAGGCTTTTAACGGCTTTTTTCAACATTTAACCTGTTGCCTCTTGGTTTGCATTGTTGTGCCAAAAATATAGAAATAAAAGCTACTGTCTTCTTCACTTGAACTGCATGTAAATATGCTGAAGAGTAAAATGGCAAAATGAAATCCTTCAGATGTTTTTAAAATGTAAATTAATTGGCTAATGTAGTAAGGTTTAGTCATTTTTGACGGGTTTAAGGGTAGGGATCACAGCAACAGTCACTATGCTTTGATACTGAATAACAGATTTGGATTTACAGAAGTTTTTAGCTGTGTTTAGGCATTACGCCTCATGTCCACTGCAGCTGTTAAATGCCCATGTTACAGGCATTTGATGGTTTTTGTTTCTTCCCTAAAGCCCCTCTATGGTAGTCTATGTGTCCATGCACACATAAGCATTTACAAGAATTTAGAGGCAGGGGTGTTTAGGGGCAGAAATCTGAACACATCAAATTTGTGTTCAGGAGAGGGGAATTTCAGCATTCAAAAATGCCCAATGTGCCTAATTACACCCAAATGCTAGGCACATTTAGAACTTGAGTGTTCATTCATTTCAATGGCCAGAATAAATGAATACTTTGGCCAATGAAATTAATAAATGCCCAAACGCTTGATGCTCCTGAATGTGTCTAAACGAAGGCTAATTGCTTATCTCCTGTAGGGAGAAAGGCATTCAGGAGAGCCTAGGCCTTAGGGCTTAACATGGTTAACATGGTTCTAAAGGCTGGCTTTATGTATTAACTCCACTCAGCCCTCTCCCCTAATACTTACCTGAGCCAGTCCCGATCAGGGGCGGACTGACCATTTGGGAACTCAGGCACTGCCCGAGGGCCTGGGGGTCAGTAGAGGGCCCCATGAGATGCTCCTGGTACCTTTTCATAGGCTTTTTTTGGGTGTGGTTTGAGTGTGGGCGAGGACACAGGGGCCCCATGATCCCCTCTTGCCGGGGGGCCCCATGAGTTGTCAGTCCACCCCTGGTTCTGATCCTGCGATGTGTATGAGAGCAACAGCTTTCCTGGGTCTCTCGCTCCTCATTGGCTGAGACACAGCAGTGGAGCTGTTGGCCCCTGCTGTTGTCAGTCACAGCCCATAAGGAGGTAGCAGGGTGCATGGCTGAGCCATGAACTGTGTGTCCAGTGGAGGACTCAGAAACATTCAGCAGGGGGACGAGAACAGGAGTGCCGATGGGGACCAGAGAAGAGGAGGATCGGGACCATTGGACAGAACAGGTAAGTATAACATGTTTGTTAATATAAAAAAAAAAAGAACCGTTAGTATTACTTTAATGGCAATAGATATCCTCAGCTCACTTACAAGTTCCGCTTATTGTCCCCTCCATTTGAGGTGTATAAAGCTACTGTAATACTGCTCTCACACAGAATCGTTGTCAGTCTTACATTTGTGCCATCCAAGTGACTTCCATGACATTTCACTCAATGCACTCACCTGGATCAATGAAATGTCCACTCTACTGTACTGGTGAGAGAGAATTGAAGTAGAATTAAAGGCGAAAAACTTTTTTTCTTCAATTTGGATAGAGTAAGGGAGGGTTATTAACCCTGTCGGTTTCTTGTTTGCCATCTGTGTCCCATTGGGAAGATTTAATTTCACTTCCTGTCACAAAGCCAAAACAGGAAGTGAGAGGAAATCCTTCAAAAATTAGGGAATCTAGGGTCACAGAACCATTGGCCCCACTGAAAGATTTCCTCATCTGGTGAAAACCTAAATTTGTGATTTTTTTTTTATTGCATTGAACACTGTAAAGAGGACAGATGCAGAGGGTGAATCTCTGTAATGGGGGCACAGACAGCAATAGTAACTTGATAGTGGCTTTAATCCATCTTCATTCTATCCAAAATTAAAAAGTTATACTTTAAGTTTACACACACAGTAAAATATAAATAAAACAATACAGCGCTGATAAAAAAAAAACAAATGATGTATAAAGAATCTATTAACTCCTAAGTGATGCGTTTAAGTGTGAACGCAATATTCACACTAAAAATACACTATATTGCCAAAAGTATTGGGACACCCCTCCAAATCATTGGATTCAGGGGTTCCAATCACCTCCAAGGCAACAGGTGTATAAGATCAAGCACCTAGACATGCAGACTGCTTCTATAAACATTTGTGAAAGAATGGGTCGCTCTCAGGAGCTCAGTGAATTCAAGTGTGGTACCATGACAGGTTGCCACCTGTGAAATAAGTCCATCCATAAAATTTCCTTTCTACTAAATATTCCACGGTCAACTGTTAGTGGTATTATAACAAAGTGGAAGCAACTGGGAACAAAAGCAACTCAGCCACAAAGTGGTAGGCCACGTGAAATGACCTGTAGTTCTATAACCAATACATCCTGTATTCCTGAGTGCTGATTGAACTACAACTACTAGAGAGCTGGCGAACACGACGAATGCTGAAAAAGCAGATACTGTATATTCTACAGCAGGGGTGTCAAACTCCATTTCATTGTGGGCCGTATCAGCATTATGGTTTCCCTCAAAGGGCCGGTTGTATCTGTAAGACTAGATGTCTAGAGCACCCCACCCTCCATTACATCAGATGTCAAGAATCCCACATCCTCCCTAAAATCACCATGCAATACCTTTGGGGGCAGAGCTGGAACACAGAAAGTTCAGGGTCTGGAGGAGGACCAGATGAGGAGTGGAGTCAGTTAACAGAGCCTGCTGAATGCTGAGACCAGAGGAGGCAGAGGTGAGGGGGTGCTGCAGCTGCACTGAGAGGTGCAGGATTTGGCAGAGGAGTTCTATTCTCCTTTCTGCTGAGACAAGGTGGGGGCAGAGACAAGGGGGTACCTGCAGGTGAGGTGCAAGGGCCACATGAAATGGCTTGGAGGGCCGGATTCAGCCCATGGGCCTTGTGTTTGACACCTGTGTTCTACAGCAAGGGACTGAAGCTCTCTCTTGACATGGGATTGAATGGGGGATAGAATGGGATAGAATGCTGGCCTACTGCTGCAGGATTCTTCATATCAGTTCAGCACAGTGGTGACACCATTCGCCACACTGGGATTGCACCAGTCTTGTCCAGTCTTCACACAGACATCAAAAGACACTCCCATAGTGTAATATGGCTAGGCATACTTTATTAAATCCACACAAAAGCATACAAGTAATTCAACAAAACAATGGCTGCAACAGCACAGAATACGCCTTCTGGAGTGGCCCAGTGAGAGTCCTGACCTCAACCCTATTGAAATGCTGTGGCATGACCTTAAGAGAGCGATTCACACCAGACATCCCAAGAATATTGCTACACTGAAACAGTTTTGTGAAGAGGAGTGGTCCAAAATTACTCCAGATCGTTGTGCAGGTCTGATCTGCAACTACAGGAAACGTTTGGTTGAGGTTATTGCTGCCAAAGGAGGGTCAACCAGTTATTAGGCCCAAAGGTTCACATACTTTTTCTTCCCTGCATTGTGAATGTTTACATGTTATGTGCAATTAAACCATGGCAACATCTAATGTTTGTGTAGTATTATGTTCAGCAGACTGTGTTCTTCTATTATTGTGACTTAGATGACGTTCAGAGCACATTTTATGCCCAATTCATGCAAAACTCCACGTAATCCCAAGGGGTTCACATACTTTTTCTTGCAACTGTATATAGGTTCAGCTCCCACCTGAATATGGTGACACCTCCAGATTCAGGTGGGAGCTGAATTATACCCAGAACACTTCGACACTCTGAGAATATTTTTTTATGGGTTTTATTGAAGAAGACAAACCCTGAAAACGAACTAGCTGATTTAACACAGGTAATGTACATAAAACACAGATACCACTTTGCATAACACAGTTAGTAAGAAGTCACAATTCACTCGCCAAAGACTCCAAATACTGACTAGTATCACACTGACTAGGGTGGCATATGAGTGACATTGACACATGAAACAATAACTGTTAATGAGATTTAGCAGCTTATTGACATTTGCTATAGCAATACTATCTAGTATTTGCTATAGCAATACTATTTTATTTTTTTTAAAAAGTTTGTTTCTATTATAACATTTTTCAAACAGGTAATTTTTCTCCTTCACTGATGTGCATTGATGAGGCAGCACTGATGGGCACTAATAGGCGGCACTGATAGGCAGCACTGATGGGCACTGATTGGCAGCACTGATAGGCAGCACTAATGAGGTGGCACGGATAGGCGGCACTGATAGGCAGCACTAATGAGGTGTCACTGATAGGCGGCACTGATAGGCGGCACTGATAGACAGAACTGATAGGTGGCACTGACTGGCATCACTACTGGGCACTGACTTGTGGCACTTCTAGGCATTGACTGGCGCAACTGCTGGGCACTGACTGGCACAACCGCTGGCCACTGACTGGTGGCACTGACTGGCAGCACTGCTGGGCTGCACTGATGGGCACTGGTGGGTGTCACTGGTGGGCACAGGTGGGTGGCACTGCTGGGCACAGGTGGGTGCACTGCTGGGCACAGGTGGGTGGCACTGCTGGGCACAGGAGGGTGCACTGCTGGGCACAGGTGGGCGCACAGCTGGACATAGGTGGGTGGAACTGGTGGGTGGCACTGCTGGGCACCGATCATCAGGGCACTGATCATCAGTGCCCTGATGATCGGTGCCGATCCCTGCTCTGACAACTGCCAGTTCTCGGCAGTACTTTCCCCGCGTTCTGACAGCATGAGGAAAGAACCGGCAATTGCATTTCCCGGTAATCAGCGTGTCATTGGACACGGCTGATCACGTAGTAAAAGGCCACTGTGATTGACCTTTTACCACATCACACGATCAGCTGTGGCCGTAGGACACAGTGATCACGGAGATCGCCGGGTGCACGCCCCCGGGGGCGCACAGGAGAGCGTGTTCTGGGAGGACGTCATATGACGCCCTCCCAGAACTGGCCGGCCGCAGTGTAGCCATCATTCAGCTATCTGCGGTTGGCAAGTAGTTAAGCAGAATCTTCCAGTGAACATTGCAATAGAAGAAAACAACACTTCAACAAATCTTTACCATACAGGTGAAATCCTGATATACTGACACTTGCTCAGTATATTCAAAGCAGCAAGCTTCTGTGGGGATTTGGAACTAAACACACTCTACAGCCACAGCAAGTCTTGAGACAAACCAGTTATTTACAGAGACAGAGTTCTCTCATCAATCAGCAGCAGGAATAGCTAATTCTGAGCAGCTTGGGCTTTCCAAGATCTATGTCACTCTGAGAATTAGAGAGCAGGCTTTCTCATGACCATTCTCCAGAGATGAACAGCAAGTGCAGCAATATCAAAATCCCCTTTCATCACAGAGTACTCACTGTTTCTGGATTGTCCTCTAGATAGCATTAGACAGTAGTAGAAATCTAGCTCCAGACTTTGAGAGACACATGCACTTGAGTAGCTGTAATCCTGAGTGTCAGGCAGGACAATCCTTGATTTGCACACTGTCCTCCTGCAACAATTCCTCTGGTACACACTTCCAGACCAGCCCATGGGCTCTAGCAGCACAGAGAGTGAGACTCTGTGACGTTACACCAGGAGCCCTTGCTCCATGCGGTCCCCTGAAAATGTCTGCTTCCCCACATGTGCTTCTTCCTTTTTCCTCTCTCCTTTCCTCCACAGCCAATCATAAGTTCAGCTGCAACAGTGCTGCAATGGGTGGATCCTTTTCAGCTGTAGCAACAACCAATTAGAGCACAATCCTGCTTTTCCTGTCTGTCACTCACAAAGAGAGAAAAGAAAAAAAATGCTTTGCAACTGCTGTTTAAGATTTAAAGCAACCAGCACAGAAGCAACTGGGAACAACAGCAACTCAGCCACAAAGTGGTAGGCCACATAAAATGACAGAGTGGGGTCAGTGCATGCTGAAGCGCACAGTGCACAGAAGTCACCAACTGTCTGCAGAGTCAATAGCTAAAGACCTTTAGATTAGCAGATTAGCACAACAACAGTGCATAGAGAGCTTCATAGAATGGGTTTCCATCGCCGAGCAGCTGCATCTAAGCCTTACATAACCAAGTGCAATGCCAAGCATCAGATGCAATGGAGTAAAACGCACCACCACTGGACTCTAGAAGCGGAAGAAGGACGAATCACACTTCTCTGTCTGGCAATCCAATGGACGTGTCTGGATTTGTCGGTTGCCAGGAGAACGGTACTTGCCTGACTGCATTGTGCCAAGTGTAGAGTTTGGTGGAGGGGGGATTATGGTGTGGGGATGTGTTTCAGAGCTTGCGCTTGGCCCCTTAGTTCCAGTGAGGGTCACTCTTAAGGTGTCAACATACCAAGACATTTTGGACAATTTCATGCTCCCAAGTTTGTGGGAACAGTTTGGGGTTGGCCCCTTCCTGTTCCAACATGACTGCACACCAGTGCGCAAAGCAAGCTCCATAAAAACATGGATGAGCAAGTGCGGGGTGGAGGAACTTGACTGGCCTGCACAGAGTCCTGATCTCAACCCGATAGACCACCTTTGGGATGAATTAGAGCAAAGGCTACGATCCAGGCCTTCTCAACCGACATCAGTGCCTGACCTCACAAATGCGCTTCTGGAAGAATGGTCAAACATTCCCATAGACACACTCCTAAACCTTGTGGACAGCCTTCCCAGAAGAGTTGAAACTGTTATAGCTTCAAAGGGTGGCCAACTCAATACTGAACCCTATAGACTAAGACTGGGATGCCATTAAAGTTCATGTACAGGCAGGTGTCTAAATACTTTTGGCAATATAGTGTGTATATATATATATATATATATATATATATATATATATAAAATATTGCATACTTATCTGACCAAGAGGTGAAACAATACTTATAAAAACATTCTTTATTTTGTACTAACATAATTAATTTATAAGAATATATTTACATTCTAGACTACATTCCCTTTAAACCATTTTCCCTAATAAGATCATGCCAAATATGTGGGCCAAGCTGTATAAATATGTCCCAGCATTATCTCTTCCCGCTGGTTCACAGGCACGAAGTGTGATCCTTGCTTTTAGTGTTTAATTGTGGGTTTTTTTAATATCTCCAGCAAATTACTCATACTCTGCTTCTATAATCTAATAAGGCTGACGTACATGGCAATAATAAAAGGATCAAGAAGGACAGTGTGGTAAATCTGCAGCCAGACATTTATTTATTCTTCCTGAGTGCCTTGTACTGACAGTTCTGCCTTTCCAAACATGGAACAGAAGGGAATTCAGAAAATTGCTGGAGTGGAAACAAACTACTAGCAGGTAGCGTTGCCCTAAATCACTTTCTAACGGATGTGTCAGAGCATAGTGGCTGCTGTTAAAATGCTGAAATGCCTCATTGCATTGTCAAATCACTGACTATTTTCCCAGGTTTACAAAGAGCCATTGGCCATCATAAATATAGCCAGCTGACCTGAGAATTGTTTGTGATATATATATAAGCGGAGCAAAGCGCACCTGTCTTATCAGATTTTTCAGCGTATGTACAATTTTAGACCTCAAGATGAATCATCTGTGGCTCATATAACTGGTAAAACACAAGTGATTGCAGAAAGTGAGCAGACCTTGTTAGATGGGTCACACTCACAGACACCTGCATTAGCCTCTACTGATCCTACAATGCCCATGACAGAAGATTAACTATACAGTAGTGTATATTAGTTGACCCTTATTTTTTGTACCATGCAGTTGGTTGCAGGGTGGTTACTATACTTGGCACATCTAACAGCCATCAAACAGAGTTAAAGGCACACTTCAGTCAGACTTAAAAATTTAGTGTGGAAATGTACACAAGGGACCCATCTTGTTATGCCACTGTAGAGGTACCCTCGAACAAGCCTGCAGTATTAAAAGTCCTTTAGGTCTTTTCCATTATTTCCCCCCAGCCAGCACACAGTCACAGCCACTCCTTTGGCTCAATGAACAGTCTAGGGGTATACTTTTCTGAAGTTTTATTGTAAAACTTAAACTTGGATAGGAGTAGGGTAACTGTAGGATACTCCAGTAACCTTTAGTAGCAGTTTGAGAACACTAAACTTTCTTCTTTATAGCTAAAGGCCAAGTCCTTGCACAAGAAAATGATGGGCTGAGCTTTCTGGTAGCACCTTAAGGATATTAATCTTCCTCTTAGAGATCTGAGTAGAGTCCTTTCATTAGGAATTAAATAGACTGAGTTCTTGAGGAGGACGTCCCCTTTGAACACAGCTGACTCTATAGCACCAGAGGGGTGGCACCAGCACACAGTCTCTAAGATTTCTCACACCAGTCTGTACTCACTAATGTTCTTGGATGATTGGTTGCCTCCTTCCAAAATCTTCCTGACACTTTCTCCCAGTGAAACCAGACTACATCCTCAAATGACAAACCCTTCAGTTTAGCTTCAGCAATCTTCAGCAAAGTAGGCTTCCCCAGCTGGCGCAGTTGGAACCTCAACAAACAGCAGACATGTGGCATGCTTGCCTAGGGGGCAAATAGCCCCCTTAGGCTGTGATCTCTTCCTCAGGGACAAGACACCCTCTGTTCCAAGTATCAATCTATTTATACACCTTCCCAGCAACCATCTGTAAAGTCTCCCACAGAGATTGGCTGAGACAATATAAATATTTATGATACCCATTTGCTTTGCTCCACACCTATGTACAAGATTGACTCAGAAAGTTCTAGAGCACAGGAGGAGCAATCAAACTTGCAACCTGTAAGACGCAGAACAGACCTAAATAATCACATGCAGCTACACTGATTACAATGAATCAGAACTATATTTACTTATTTATTTCAGGTACTTATATATAGCGCCATCAATTTACACAGTGCTTTACATATATACTGTACATTCACATCAGTACCTAACCCTCAAGGGGTGTACAATATAAGGTCCCTAACTTACTTTCATACATACACATACTAGGGCCAATTTATACTGGATCCAATTAATCTACTAGAATGTCTTTGGATTGTGGGAGGAAACTGGAGTAGCCAGAGGAAACCCTCACAGATACAGGGAGAACATGCAAACTCCAGGCAGGTGGTGCCGTGGTTGGGATTCGAACCTAGTACTGTCAGGCTGAAGTGCTAACCATTTAGTCACTGTGCTGCTCATTAACCTAGCACCTGTCTAGGAGGATGCTGCACCCCACTATATATGTCCTTGCCATGTAATTGAGTAATGTTCATCTTGCTCTTCTTCTAACATTATTGCTTACACTGTCTACACTTTGCAATAACTGTATTTTGAAACTCAATCAGGGGCAGACTGACCATTTGGAAACTCGGGCACTGCCCGAGGGCCCGGGGTCAGTAGGGGGCCCCATGAGATGCCCCCAATACCTTTTTCATTGGCTTTTTTGAGTTTGGGCAAGGACACAGGGCCCCATGATCCCCTATTGCCCAGGGGCCCCATGAATTGTCAGTCCGCCCCTGAACTCAATATAAACCTATTGAAAGTGAAATGAATGCTCTACCCTAAATGTAATACATGAAAGTATGCAAAAACGTGTGCGTGCTCCTTAGCACCTGCATGGTGTGAACAAAACCTGAATTACAGCTTGAACTACTGAGCCTGTAAACAAAACAGCTTTTTGAAAAGACTTTAAATAGATGGGAGATAGATTTGTGAAAAAGAGTCTGAAGCAGCACCTGCTGGCTCAAACAGTGAAGGCAGATTATTAATGTGCAATATTTTATATTAGCATTTATATTGTGGTTAAATTATACATATGTAAATATATTCTAATTTGTAACAATTTATTTAGTCTAGAACATAATAATTAAATCATGCACAAAACACATTTCCTTTGTAGCACATTGAAAGCATTTCCTGCATGCAACCTTTCATTAACCACCTTGATACAATAGCTAACCATTCTGCTTTTATTTCCTAATTTGTGCTTGAAAATGTCAGTGTTTTATTGACTAGTCCCTTAGCGTTTCAGTGGTGACTATTCAGTGGGGGGATTACGGGAAAAGGACAAAAACAAAACTGCTCACTGATCACGCTAAAGATAAATTCCATCTAGTGCCTGTGCAGAACAAAACTTTGTGTAGGAAATCTGAACTATCTGCATAGGTCTGCTTCTCAGGCACACTTTACTAAGCTCTATTATAAGAAACTCTGCTGAAATATGATAGCTACAAAGAAGAACGCTGAGCAGCACATAATCCTGCATTCTATATTGTGAACAATAGCTGATTTAGAAAACCATTTACTGCCATGGATACTGGGAGCAGCGGTAACATCCCCCAATGACCAGCCAAGAGGATCTGCAGTATTTTTAGCAGTGCAGCTTGGCAAGCGTCCTATGCGCACTGTTGTGAGAGGCGGCTCGTGTTATGTAGGCTGCTTTCAGGAAGCAGACGAAAATACGTTGCTATGTGACCACTCCTGGGAAAGAAATCAGGGCCTAAAAAGAAGCAATCCAAAGGAGAGCATTATTCAGTGCTTGCATTCGGCTAATAATAGCATCTGAGGATATTTATTAACTGTTTCAGCAACAAACAGCCCTGGTGCCTTCTTTCAGTTCTAGAAAAGGAACAGCATGTTTACATAGTTTCAGCAACTGCTAGTTTTTAGGCTTTACTGTTTTGGCATAGTAGGTGACCAGATTTTTAATATGAAATCCGGAGACACCGCTCTGGTCACGTCTACACCCAGAAAATCAAACCTCTATTTCTATCAATATTCAAACAATATGTAAGTGCTAACAATACCCATAGGACATCCAAAGAGCACCCTAAGTAGGGAAATAATGTGCCATACATAGCCATTTCCGGTGTGACCAAACTTCAGTATTGTAAGAGGGGCAGAAGTCAGGAGTGCATAGATCATAGAATGCAGGGATCAGGATGCATAGCTTACAGAGTGCAGGGATCAGGAGAGCATAGCTTACAGAGTGCAGGGGTCAGGAGAGCATAGCTCACAGAGTGCAGGGGTCAGGAGAGCATAGCTCACAGAGTGCAGGGATCAGGAGAGCATAGCTTACAGAGTGCAGGGGTCAGGAGAGCATAGGTCACAGAGTGCAGGGGTCAGGAGAGCATAGCTTACAGAGTGCAGGGGTCAGGAGAGCATAGCTCACAGAGTGCAGGGGTCAGGAGAGCATACCTTACAGAGTGCAGGGGTCAGGAGAGCATAGCTCACAGAGTGCAGGGGTCAGGAGAGCATAGCTCACAGAGTGCAGGGGTCAGGAGAGCATAGCTCACAGAGTGCAGGGGTCAGGAGAGCATAGCTTACAGAGTGCAGGGGTCAGGAGAGCATAGCTTACAGAGTGCAGGGGTCAGGAGAGCATAACTTACAGAGTGCAGGGGTCAGGATGCATAGCTTACAGAGTGCAGGGGTCAGGAGAGCATAGCTTACAGAGTGCAGGGGTCAGGAGAGCATACCTTACAGAGTGCAGGGGTCAGGAGAGCATACCTTACAGAGTGCAGGGGTCAGGAGAGCATAGCTTACAGAGTGCAGGGGTCAGGAGAGCATACCTTACAGAGTGCAGGGGTCAGGAGAGCATAGCTTACAGAGTGCAGGGGTCAGGAGAGCATACCTTACAGAGTGCAGGGGTCAGGAGAGCATAGCTTACAGAGTGCAGGGGTCAGGAGAGCATAGCTTACAGAGTGCAGGGGTCAGGAGAGCATACCTTACAGAGTGCAGGGATCAGGAGAGCATAGCTCACAGAGTGCAGGGGTCAGGATGCATAGCTCACAGAGTATAGGGGTCAGGAGAGCATACCTTACAGAGTGCAGGGGTCAGGAGAGCATAGCTTACAGAGTGCAGGGGTCAGGAGAGCATACCTTACAGAGTGCAGGGGTCAGGAGAGCATAGCTTACAGAGTGCAGGGGTCAGGAGAGCATACCTTACAGAGTGCAGGGGTCAGGATGCATAGCTCACAGAATACAGGAGTCAGGAATGCATAGCTCACAGAGTGCAGGGTTCAGGATGCATTGCTCACAGAATGCAGAGGTCAGGAATGCATAGCTCACATAGTGCAGGGGTCAGGAGTGCATAGCTCACAGAGTGTAGGGGTCAGGATGCATAGCTCATAGAATGCATGGGTCAGGAATGCATAGCTCACAGAGTGCAGAGGTCAAGATGCATAGCTCATAGAGTGCAGGGAATAGGAGTAAATAGTAAACAGAGTAAATGTTTTTCAACAGGTATAATGTGACATTTTCAGATGGGGGGGGGCAAGTATGTAATAAGTGGATCTTGCGTTTTAGTGCAAGGTCTATTTAAATGTTTACATTTTGATCAACTGTTTACATAAAACACCAATTTATAAAGATTATGTGTATTAAAGTGTGTGTATAGCCCAATATGTTTGCCTTGGATAGAGCAGGGAGGGGTAAATCTCCTGCCAGGTATTTTTTTTATTATCAGAGTACCACTGGGGAGAATTTCCTTCACTACGTGTTCCAGATGGATAATAGGAAGTTGGGGAAAACCTCTCAAAATGACGGGAATTCCTCTCTTTTCACCATAATAGGTGTCTTCATCGGATGATTTACCCTTACTTTATGCTCTGGGAAGAACATTTTGGATTTTCCCTCATTTTCTTTCTTGGTGACAGTGATTGTAGCAAACCTGCTCATCAGAGTGGAAGCGGAGTTCTTCTTTTTCTTGTTCTTTTCTGTTATTTGAGGTATTCCTCAATCATTCCTCACATCCCCCCTTTCCCTTCCTGAGAGACCAACGTTATCTCCTGACAGATGGTGGGGGTCAGCCCAGGAGAAACATTCCTGGTGGGGCCAGCAGGCTGGGAAAACTGTCACCTTTCTCACCTACGTCTGATAAGGCCGCATTTCTCAGAGGGCTGGGAAGCACTGACCCAAAACGGCGTAAGCCCACACATTATCAAACTGACCAGAGTAATTGCACATTCCTCAGGTCAACCGTATGTTTCATGTCATGTATTATGAAGCTATAGTTAATTCAGTTTCCCACTGACCACTCCCAAAACGTGTAGTAAGAGCCCCCCTCCCCTTTGAGAGGGACTTTTAAGAGAGACAAGTGAGTTAGAGCTTGACACACACAGAGATCTCCCAGCAACATCGTAACAAAAGGAGATCAAGAACTCACCCTGCTCTATAACTTGGATCTGCAAACCCAGGCATATGGGCAAGTAACTTAACCCGGTAATCTTCTTCCTAATTATCTCCTTGCTGTGTCGTTGTATACATATATATATATTTTTGTGACATCTCTTTGTAAATATTGTCTTGCACCTGTTTTGACCCTGTTAGTAATAAATCTTTCTTTCTGAAAATGTTAAACTGTTTCTAAGCGCTTACTTGCAATTCACGAATCCCTGCCTTTGAAGAGACGCTACTGTTTGGTATATCTCTGTATAGCAGGCCTGCGGGCCGTGCTATATAGATCAATATTTCAATCATTATAGTGTATATTTGATAACGGGAGTTTCCCAGTCTCCGACAAAAGTGTTGGTGGCAGTAGAGGGTTAGTTGCGTAATTAATCCGACCCAGTACCAAGCGCATTTAGGCTGCAGGCACCGATTGTAGTCCATTAGCTGGGCAATCACTGTGCTGGGTGCAGCTGAATGTGGCCTTGTTACGCGCGTCACACCGCGGTTGTAGATCGGCCGGTCCTTTGGTCATTAGTTTGGTGAGAAGGTCTGGGGTCTGATGCCGTGGGCGTGACATATTACTGTTAGTCGCGGTCGTGCGATTGTCGCATGTTGGTGGCGGCGATCGTGGATCCGTGACAGTGATCGCCCCAATGGGGACACAGATAGCAAGGGTATAACCACCCCCCAATATCCCCCCCGCTACTCAAAACTGAAAAAGGTTATGTTGAATAATAATATTTACATACTGGCACAACTGATGACCCAGAACAATAGGATTGGCCAAGTACACAGTGTGTGTGCATTTATTAAAACCAGCCAGCTGTGAGTTACAGCTGACCGGAGATAACAGACCATGGGAACTCTTAGACAAACCCACCCTGCTTGCAATTGCTTTGGATGACAAATGCCCAGTCTTGGAGGGAAAAGTAGTGTGCACTCAGACTCAAAGTGATTCTAAAGTCTCTTAAAAAAAAAAAAAGTTATACTTACCTGC
Source organism: Staurois parvus (assembly GCF_062004578.1). Taxonomy (NCBI): domain Eukaryota; kingdom Metazoa; phylum Chordata; class Amphibia; order Anura; family Ranidae; genus Staurois; species Staurois parvus. The sequence continues at coordinate 3,534,135 of NW_028318515.1, read as the reverse complement.
TCTTTGCATTAGTTTTGCACAGAGCGGCCTCAAACCTCCTCCCCATGCTGAGTGTCCCCATAGCATGCCGTTTGCTGTGGGACACTTTGTGTGGGCTCAATCCTGAGCCGTGCTGTGTGTGTCCATTGACATACACAAAGAACAGCTCGCACTCCCACTCCCTCCTCATAGGCTGTGATTAACAGCATCAGGAACCAATGGCTCCAGCTGCTGCCTTTATGTTTAGTGAGAGAGAGAACGGAGAGAGTTGCTGCTTTCAGGCACAGTGCAGAATCAAGATCATTCTCAGGTAAGCATGGGGGTGCTGGGGGGAGCTGCACAGAGGTTTTTTACCCTACTTCTACAACCACTTTACAGTATATGTGAACCCTTACCTTTTAAAACATTCCATTCAGTTTAAAATGGAAATGAAAGGCCAATTATTTGTGTGTATACAAATATATAAATACCTTTTTTTTATTTTTTTAAGTGATCACATTATCTCTGTTCTCAACTGCATAAGGAGCTTAAAGAGTTGGGGGTGGAGAAACAGCAGTACACTGATCTTCCCAGTGAATGGCTGTGCAGGGGCCATGTCAACACAAGTCTTGGCCATTGGAAGACAGACAGGCTGCCCTCCCAGGACAGAAAACTGGCCATGCTGGGATAAATGTGCTTTCATGCCTAGCATGGTCAGTTCTATATAGGAAAGCAGAGGGATTGACAGGAACACCAGGTATTTTATACAATCGAAGCAATACAAATAGAAGAGGATATTTTTTATACAAGCACATGGTACCGCAGGCACATATCAGGAATATGAAATGTTAGGGTCACATAAAGGGTATTTTTCACATATCATATGCTATTTATATGTATAACAATTCAGCTACAAGAGCAAGCCAATAGATAAGTATAGATTGATTTGGATTTAATCTTTCTTCTCAGAGACCAAGCTTCTGATTTATTTTCCAGACTGACATTGACATCATTACCTAATAGATTCAAACAAATCAGTGTAGCGCTACTTCTATTCTATAACTCCATATATTTTATATGAAAATAAATATTCCCACTCTATTTATGCCAATATACAATCCATACAATATAAAAAACACAATTTTAATTGCCACCCCCATGTGTACTGTGTAATTAAATATTGTCCATCTTGTTGGAAAATAAATTGGGACTGTGCAATGGACGTGTCAGGTGAGCCAGGTGCCCTCTGAGGTAGATAAAGAGTGCTCTGTGGGAGATTTGTTATATCCTCACCGGACTGTGATGTAACGTGTAGGGCAGAGCCAGTTTACATAATCACGCAAAGTAGAACGTGATTGTAAACAGGAGAGAGAGAGGTGCCGATAATTTTGATTTTATGTGAGGCTGTGCAATGGATCATATAGAGGTGAGTACAATTTTAACATGCTTTTTAATGAATGTGAAACATTTTTATGGAGCTCACTATGAAGACAATGGGGTTGATTTACTAAAACTGGAGAACCTGATTGGCTACCATGCACTGCTGCACCAGATTTGGCATGCTGCATCTTTAATAAATCAACCCCAGTGTATTTGTTAATTTTGAACTAACTCCCTCACCCCCCATCTGGAATGGAAGAGGGTATCACTACTCGTCAAAGGGAAAATTATCTTTTTGATGCTTATACACTTTATTGCCAAAAGTATTTGGACACCCCTCCAAATCATTGGATTCAGGCATTCCAATCACCTCCATGACCAAAGGTGTAAAAAATCAAGCACCTAGGCATGCAAACTGCTTCTACAAACATTTGTAAAAGAATGGGTCGCTCTCAGGAGTTCAGTGAATTCAAGCGTGGTCCCATGATTTCCACCTGTGCAATAAGTCCATCCATGAAATGTCCTTGCTACTTAATATTCCACGGTCAACTGTTAGTGGTGCAACTGGAACAACAGCAACTCAGCCACGAAGTGGTAAGCCAGGTAAAATGACAGAGCCAGGTCAGCGCTGATGAAGCGCACAGTGCGCAAAAGTTGCCAACTGTCTGCAGAGTCAATAGCTAAAGATGTCTAAACTTCATGTGGCCTTCAGATTAACACATCAAAAATGCTTTGAGAGCTTCGTGGAATGGGTTTCCATGGCCGAGCAGCTGCATCCACGCCTTACATCACCAAGTGCAATGCAAAGCGTCAGATGCAGTTATGTAAAGCATGCCACCACTTGACTCTAGAGCAGTGGAGACATGTTCTCTGGAGTGACAAATCACGCTTTTCTGTCTGGCAATCCAATGGACGTGTCTGGGTGTTGCGGTTGCCAGTAAAAGGGTACTTGCTGGACTGCATTGTGCCAAGTGTAAAGTTTGGTGGAGGGGGATTATGGTGTGAGGTTGTTTTCCAGGGGTTGGGCTTGGCCCCTTAGTTCCAGTCAAGGCATCAGCATGCCAAGACATTTTGGACAATTTCATGCTCTCAACTTTGTGGGAAGAGTTTGGGGATTGCCCCTTACTGTTCCAACATGACTGCACACCAGTGCACAAAGCAAGGTCCATGAAGACATGGATGAGCGAGATTGGGGATGAGAAACTTGACTGGCCTGCACAGAGTCCTGACCTCAACACTTAGAGTGGAGACATCAGTGCTTGACCACACAAATGCGCTTCTGGAAGAATGATCAAACATTCCCATAGACACACTCCTAAACCTTGTGGACATCCTTCCCAGAAGAGTTGAAGCGTAACAGCTGCAAAGGGTGGGACAACTCAATATTGAACCCTACGGACTAAGACTGGGATGCCATTCAAGTTCATGTGATTGTAAAGGCAGGTGTCCTAATAATTTTGGCAATATAGTGTATGTCATGATTCAGAGGTGAGGGCATAACCAGAAGGGTGGCCATGTGGTGTAGCAGAGATGTAAATATCCAGTGTGGCACTGGCAGAATATAAGAAAAGTACAAATTGGAGTTCATTTGTAGAAAATTTGTGGAAAACTATTTTCCAGCATGATAGACAATACTTACGTAATAAATATGGTGGTGGCAATTACAATTGTGTTTCTATATTGTATGGATTGTATATTGGCATAAATAGAGGTGAAAATCATTTAATTATGTAGGATACTATATATGGTGTTATAGAGGCTCACAAAGAATTAGTGTTACACTAATTTGTTACAATTATTTAATGGTGTGTTAACACATGAACGTTTGAGCTGCTGTTAATTAGATTAGAATTAGGTATTTAGCAGTGCAGGAGAATATTACAATTGTATTTACTTATTGGATTCAAGTTATTGACAACTGCAAAGACTGAAGATTGATGCAATTTTAAAAGATAACTAAACAAAAATGCAACATATTGCAGCTTAGAGTCCTTAGATGTAGTGGGTATTTTCTTTTTTCACGCTAAGAACATTATCAGCAAATACAGAAAAATACCTGGAGATCTTGCCAAAACGCAATGTCATTGTCACCTCCTGTGAGATGCTCTGAAGAATAGCTTCCATCCTAGCTACAGTATCTTCTATAAAATACCCATTGCTCTGCCCCACCAAGTAATGGAGATGAAGAGATACAGACATTTTGTAGTCTATATCAGTGCAGCCTACGATGAAAACCAGGGCTCCCTCCATAGATACAGTGGAGGCATGATGTAGCCACCCAGGAACAGGAAGTGTGTTATTTGCAGGGTTATTACTCAAATATATATACAGCGCTTTAGCAAAAAATGTATACTGTATGTGTTCAATTAACTTCTCCAATTTATGCAAACATATACAGTACATACATTTGTTATCATATAAAAACAAATATTCTATAAAACTTCATATGTGTCCATATAAATTAAAAGTCTCAGTTTCCGTTTCCTGCCCGTCTCCCGCCTGCTGCCTGCTGGTTTACCAGACGGAGTAAGAGAGCCCAGGATTCCAGGTGATCTGCTTAGACCAAAGGAGAGAAGTCCTAGACCAGACCAGCATACTTATAACCAAGGGGAGGGACCCCCTGAGGGACATCGCTTTACCAGGCAGTACCAGCACGGACCCTCCGGTCATTGAGATATCTATACGCGCATTAAGATTGCGCTTCTGGTGAGTGGGCAATCTTTCCATTCTTTCCACCTGGACACCGTATTGGATTCCATACTGGGTTAACAGAGCTACCATATTATTACCCTACTTTGGACTCACTTTTTTAGTACTCTTTAACTGACTTAAGGTGTTTTATATGATCTTACCCACAATATAAGGATTCCATTTGTGTCTCATATTATATCATCTATTTTAGCGCTGCACTTTATTTTACATTTGATTAAAAAACGTGCTCATTCACTGTGTCCTCTCTTCCACTGTCCATCACCACATGACTATCCTCCACCTTCATTCCTCACTCACCAGATTGTTTGACCCACTCAGCCCTGGGTCAGCTGGCGTTCATAGAAAACAACGGTGTTATCGCATACCTGGTAAAGACTGGAATGTTGTGGAGGCTTCTCTTGCACCTCCTGCCCAACACTCCTGAAGGTGAAGACAGAGAGTGTGAGGGAAAGGAGTGGTACAAGTGCTGGAGTAGACAGCTGGTGATGTCCACTCTGGAGGTGGGTAGAGCTGATAGTTGCAGTCCTTGGAACGGGATGTAGGAGCAGTTTGGCACCAGAACAGAAGCTAAGACAGAAGTAGGACCAGGAGATGGGCAGCAGTCTTTAACAACCGGGCAGCGAAGGACCAAATAGGCAGGCAGAGCAAGTCAGAAGGCAGGGAAAGGTCAATCTTTCCAAATAGCCAAAAAAATACTAATACTCCTGCACTTGAGAGTTTGCCCAGAGATGGCAGTTGGCTGTAATCACATTCTGGCTTTTTTGCATAGCTCTCACCTTCCTGCCCTCACAAGATAGGGGAAGTCTAGAGATACTGCAACCACAAACAAAACGGCTTAGTGCATTATCTTTAAAACATAGCTTTATTGATAAAAAAGTGGTAAGTATTATACTCACAAGATGGAAAATATCATAAGCTCATCAAATATAAACAGCACAGTCCAATCCATGATTTGTCACGATGTATGACAGGGTAATAGGACTTCACACAGGCTAACGCATTTCAGATCTAGCCTCTTCCGTAGAACCAGGTGAGGAAGAGGCTAGACCTCGAAACACGTTAGCCTTTTGAAAATCCTTGTGAATATAATACTTACCACTTTTCTATCAATATAGCTACAGTGAGGAACAGATGTATTTGAACACCCTGCGATTTTGCAAGTTCTCCTACTTAGAAATCATGGAGGGGTCTGAAATTCACATTGTAGGTGCATTCCACTCTGAGAGACAGAATTTTAAAAGAATTTTCAGTAAATCACATTGTATGATTTTAAAGAATTTATTTGTCTTGCACTGCTGAACATATGTATTTGAACACCTGCGAAAATCAGTGTTAATAATTGGTACAGAAGCCTTTGTTTGCAATTACAGAGGTCAAACGTTTCCTGTAGTTCTTGACCAGGTTTGCACACACTGCAACAGGGATTTTGGCCCACTCCTCCACACAGATCTCCTCTAGATCTGTCAGGTTTCGGGGCTGTCGCTGAGCAACACGGAGTTTCAGCTCCCTCCAAAGATGTTCTATTGGATTTAGGTCTGGAGACTGGCTAGGCCACTCCAGAACCTTGATATGCTTATTACGGAGCCACTCCTTGGTTATCCTTGCTGTGTGCTTCGGGTCGTTGTCATGTTGGAAGACCCAGCCATGACCCATCTTCAATGCTCTGACTGAGGTTGTTGCTCAAAATCTCACAATAAATGGCCCCATTCATCCTCTCCTTAATACAGTGCAGTCATCCTGTCCCCTTCGCAGAAATGCACCCCCAAAGCATGATGTTACCACCCCCATGCTTCACAGTAGGGATGGTTTCTTGGGATGCAACTCATCCTTTTTGTTCTCCCAAACACGACGAGTTAAGTTTAGACCAAAAAGTTCTACTTTTGTCTCATCTGACCACATGACTTTCTCCCATGCCTCCTCTGGATCATCCAGATGGTCATTGGCAAACTTCAGACGGGCCTGGACATGTGATGACTTGAGCAGGGGAACCTTCCGTGCAATGCATGATTTGAAACCATGACGGCGTAGTGTTCTACCGACAGTGACCTTTGAAACTGTGGTCCCAGCTCTCTTCATGTCATTGACCAGCTCCTCCCTTGTAGTTCTGGGCTGATTCCTCACCTTTCTTATCATCAGTGATACCCCACGAGGTGAGATCTTGCATGGAGCCCCAGTTCGAGGGAGACTGACAGTCGTCATTAGCCTCTTCCATTTTCTAACAATTGCTCCAATAGTTGATCTATTTTCACCAAGATGCTTGGCAATTGCCCCGTAGCCCTTTCCAGCCTTGTGGAGGTCCACAATTTTGTCTCTGGTGTCTTTTGAGAGCTCTTTGGTCTTGCCCATGGTAGCAGTTGGCGTCTGACTGACTATGGGGTGGACAGGTGTCTTTAAAGAGCTCAGACAGGTGCTACTAAGTTAGATTAATTAGTGGAGTAGAGGTGGACTTTTTAAAGGCACAGTAACAGGTCTTTAAGAGCCAGAATTCTTGCTGTTTCTTAGGTGTTCAAATACTTATGTTCAGCAGTGCAAGACAAATAAATTCTTTAAAAATCATACAATGTGATTTCCTGATTTTTTTTTTTAATTCTGTCTCTCAGAGTGGGAATGCACTTACAATGTGAATTTCAGACCCCTCCATGATTTCTAAGTGGGAGAACTTGCAAAATCGCAGGGTGTTCAAATACTTCTGTTCCTCACTATATGTTTTAAGGATAATGCACTAGGCCAGTGCTCCCTCTGTTTTGTTTGTGGTTGCAGGCCAAGGTCAATAACAGCCAGGCAAAGCAGTACAAAATTAGCAAGCAAAGAAAAGTCCAGTGTTGAGGCAGGAGCAGTAGCAAAGTCCAAGGGCAAGCCAGGTCATATACAGGTAAGCAGGTACAGCGGATCAAGTCTCAGGAACACAAGAACAAGCTGAAGACCGCTCATAATGCAACTGCTCATAATGATAAACAGAAAATTGATGTTGCGCTAATCACAATAATGCCACAGACATTCCGAGACAAATAATGAGATGAGAAGACAATAGATAATACACCATAACATCAGTAAATGGAAGGAATATGGGAGTGAAGAGAAAGGTGAAATAATAAAGGTCCAAAATGAGGACTAGAGATGAGCGAAGTATTCAAAAATTCGATTCGACTGATTCGGCGAATTCGTGGAAAAATTTTGATTCGAGTCGAATATATTCGCTGTGAATTTAACTTAAAAAAGGGTGTTTCTAGGCTTCAGAGAGACTTAATATTAGTGCTGAACACTGTACCTTTAATTTAAATGCCCTTGGAGTCTGCTGGGGAAGAGAAATAATACTGTCAGTCAGTATGACATGCAGATGAGTGCCGTCGATCTTAGAATCACCGCACACTTCACTCATTTGGGCAGTCACGGGGCCAAAACCAGAGTGTGGAGCCACAGTGTGGCGGTGGAGGCAGCAGCAATGGGAGGCCATACAGCACCCTATGACAAAAATGGAAACCACCAGCAGTGTGAGGAGACCTGAAAGTGGCACATGGCAGAGTGTGGCGATAGAGACAGCAGCAATGGGAGGCCGTACAGGGACCCATGACACACTCTGGACCTGGCAGCAGCATGAGGAGGCGGTACAGGGGCCCATGGCAGATTACGGGCCTGGCAGCAGCATGAGGAGTCGGTACGGGGGCCCATGGCAGATTACGGGCCTGGCAGCAGCAATGGGAGGCCGTACAGGGACCCATGACACACTCTGGACCTGGCAGCAGCATGGGGAGGCGGTACAGGGGCCCATGACAGATTACGGGCCTGGCAGCAGCATGAGGAGTCGGTACGGGGGCCCATGACACACTCTGGACCTGGCAGCAGCATGAGGAGGCGGTACAGGGGCGCATGACAGATTACGAGCCTGGCAGCAGCAACTTGGACAGGAGGACGTTCAGCTTCTGCACCGTCTGGTGCGTGCTCGCAAACTGTTGTCTCTTGGAAACGGATTCCAAGAAAGACTGCTGACGGAATCCGTGAAGAGGAGTAGCAGGAGAAGGAGCATCTGAACGAGCGGAATATGCCAACAAGCGACAACAGGGGCCCATGACAGATTACGGGCCTGGCAGCAGCATGAGGAGTCGGTACGGGGGCCCATGGCAGATTAGGGGCCTGGCAGCAGCTATGGGAGGCCCGTAATCTGCCAGCACCCTATGACAAAAAATGGAACCCACCAGCAGTGTGAGGAGACCTGAAAGTGGCACATGGCAGAGTGTGGCAATGGAGACAGCAGCAATGGGAGGCCGTACAGGGACCCATGAGAGACTCTGGACCTGGCAGCAGCATGAGGAGGCGGTATAGGGGCCCATGGCAGATTAGGGGCCTGGCAGCAGCTATGGGAGGCCCGTAATCTGCCAGCACCCTATGACAAAAAATGGAATACACCAGCAGTGTGAGGAGACCTGAAAGTGGCACATGGCAGAGTGTGGCGATGGAGACAGCAGCAATGGGAGGCCGTACAGGGACCCATGAGAGACTCTGGACTTGGCAGCAGCATGAGGAGGCGGTATAGGGGCCCATGGCAGATTAGGGGCCTGGCAGCAGCTATGGGAGGCCCGTAATCTGCCAGCACCCTATGACAAAAAATGTAACACACCAGCAGTGTGAGGAGACCTGAAAGTGGCACATGTTTGGGGCATGATTCATGGCGGATTTAGTCAGTTGTGTCAGGAACTGGTGGTTTGAAATCCAGACTAATCCACGCCTGATTCATTTTCACAAACGTCAGTCTCTCCACACTTTGGGTGGACAGTCGTGTCCTCCGCGGAGTTGCAATACCTCCTGCCGCACTAAACACGCGCTCTGATGCCACGCTACTGGCCGGGCATGACAGCCTTTCAAGGGCAAATTCAGCTAGTTGGGGCCAAAGGTCAAGTTTCGTTGCCCAGTAGTCAAGGGGATTGTCTACCTCGGTTGGCAGGGTGCTGTCCAAGTAGGCCTAAGCCTGTTGTTTGAGGTCCTGCTCCAGGTCCACCTGATGCTGCTGCTGCTGCGGCTGGTTAGTAGTTTCCTCACTGCGCTGGTGAAGAAAGCTACTCATCATCGACTGCAGACTGAGGCAGCCACTGCTGGTGGAGCTGCCACTGCTCCTACCACCCCACCCCTCCCCTGCTGCCATGGCAGCGGAACGCGAGCGCACAGGGCCCACAGTGTCTGAGGATGGACGTTGGCGCAGACAGGCAGAGACCAGCTGACTACATAGGTGGTTTTTATAGTACGTTATTTTGGCCTCCCTCTCAGCAGGTGTGAAAAAGGCCACCATTTTTGAACGGTAGCGAGGGTCCAACAAGGTGGACAGCCAAAAGTCATCCCTCTGTCTGATGGTTATTATTCGGCTGTCGCTACGCAAGCAAGCGAGCATGCTATGGGCCATTTGTGCCAAGGAATGCGAGGGACTCCCTGCCTCCATCTCCACAGCATACTGCCACGGTGCGTCTGGGTCCTCTGTCTCCTCCTCCTCCTCCTCTACCAGATGCTCCTGCTCCTCCACTCCTGTCCGCTGAGTGGAAAAACCACCCATTTCACTCAATAATTCCTGAGCACCAATGTCCTCCTCTACCTCCTCCTCTTCTTCCTGTCCTGCCCCCACAGGGGTCATGTGGCGTTGAGATCTGTGCGCCACGTCTACCGCACCCTGACCAGCCATTGTTAACAGCATTTGTTCCAGGACGTGCAACAGAGGAATGACGTCGTTCATCCCATAGTCCTGCCGACTCACGAATAGCGTGGCCTCCTCAAAGGGCCTGAGCAAGCGCAGGTGTCACGCATGAGCTGCCAATGGCTGACATCTAAGTTACACAGGGAGTACCTTTATCCGCTTTTAACATCAGGAAATCTGTGATGGCCTTTCGCTGTTCGTAAAGGCGGTCTAACATATGTAGGGTTGAATTCCACCTTGTTGCAACGTCACAGCATGAGGAGTCGGTACGGGGGCCCATGGCAGATTACGTGCCTGGCAGCAGCAATGGGAGGCCCGTAATCTGCCAGCACCCTATGTCAAAAAATTCAACACACCAGCAGTGTGAGGAGACCTGAAAGTGGCACATGGCAGAGTGTGGCTATGGAGACAGCAGCAATGGGAGGCCGTACAGGGACCCATGACACACTCTGGACTTGGCAGCAGCATGAGGAGGCGGTATAGGGGCCCATGGCAGATTAGGGGCCTGGCAGCAGCTATGGGAGGCCCGTAATCTGCCAGCACCCTATGTCAAAAAATTCAACACACCAGCAGTGTGAGGAGACCTGAAAGTGGCACATGGCAGAGTGTGGCGATGGAGACAGCAGCAATGGGAGGCCGTACAGGGACCCATGAGAGACTCTGGACTTGGCAGCAGCATGAGGAGGCGGTATAGGGGCCCATGGCAGATTAGGGGCCTGGCAGCAGCTATGGGAGGCCCGTAATCTGCCAGCACCCTATGACAAAAAATGTAACACACCAGCAGTGTGAGGAGACCTGAAAGTGGCACATGGCAGAGTGTGGCGATGGAGACAGCAGCAATGGGAGGCCGTACAGGGACCCATGAGAGACTCTGGACCTGGCAGCAGCATGAGGAGGCGGTATAGGGGCCCATGGCAGATTAGGGGCCTGGCAGCAGCTATTGGAGGCCCGTAATCTGCCAGCACCCTATGTCAAAAAATTGAACACACCAGCAGTGTGAGGAGACCTGAAAGTGGCACATGGCATGAGAGACTGTGGACCTGGCAGCAGCATGAGGAGGCGGTATAGGGGCCCATGGCAGATTAGGGGCCTGGCAGCAGCTATGGGAGGCCCGTAATCTGCCAGCACCCTATGTCAAAAAATTCAACACACCAGCAGTGTGTGAGGAGACCTGAAAGTGGCACATGGCAGAGTGTGGCGATGGAGACAGCAGCAATGGGAGGCCGTACAGGGACCCATGACAGACTCTGGACCTGGCAGCAGCATGAGGAGGCGGTATATAGGGGCCCATGGCAGATTAGGGGCCTGGCAGCAGCTATGGGAGGCCCGTAATCTGCCAGCACCCTATGTCAAAAAATTCAACACACCAGCAGTGTGTGAGGAGACCTGAAAGTGGCACATGGCAGAGTGTGGCGATGGAGACAACCCGCAATGGGAGGCCGTACAGGGACCCATGACAGACTCTGAACCTGGCAGCAGCATGAGGAGGCGGTATATAGGGGCCCATGGCAGATTAGGGGCCTGGCAGCATCTATGGGAGGCCCGTAATCTGCCAGCACCCTATGTCAAAAAATTCAACACACCAGCAGTGTGTGAGGAGACCTGAAAGTGGCACATGGCAGAGTGTGGCGATGGAGACAGCAGCAATGGGAGGCCGTACAGGGACCCATGACAGACTCTGGACCTGGCAGCAGCATGAGGAGGCGGTATATAGGGGCCCATGGCAGATTAGGGGCCTGGCAGCATCTATGGGAGGCCCGTAATCTGCCAGCACCCTATGTCAAAAAATTCAACACACCAGCAGTGTGTGAGGAGACCTGAAAGTGGCACATGGCAGAGTGTGGCGATGGAGACAGCAGCAATGGGAGGCCGTACAGGGACCCATGACAGACTCTGGACCTGGCAGCAGCATGAGGAGGCGGTATATAGGGGCCCATGGCAGATTAGGGGCCTGGCAGCAGCTATGGGAGGCCCGTAATCTGCCAGCACCCTATGTCAAAAAATTCAACACACCAGCAGTGTGTGAGGAGACCTGAAAGTGGCACATGGCAGAGTGTGGCGATGGAGACAACCCACCGACTGTTTTGCTCGCTGCCAAGCTGCCACCCTCTTCTCCTGATGATGCGGAAGCAATAGCCTGATGACGACGAGGCTGCCAAGTGCGATCAGCCTCATCATCATCAATTAGGGTCTCCGCCTCACTACTAGCCCCCTCGGCTGCGTGTGGGTCAGGAGACAGACCTGTCTCTAGACCGGCTACCGAGCCACTCTCCTCGCCACTACTTCTTCGCCTGGCTGCTGAAGAGGCGGATGTCTCCCCCCGTTCCTGACCGCCCTCTGTTAGCTCTTCCTCACTGTACTGGATGACACCGGGAGCACTAGCCTCTGGCTGCGAATAGTGCTGCCTCGACCCCTTCCTCTGCTGCCACGTCTGCTCGCTCCTAAAACATTGCCTCCTCTGCCACTCCTCTGCATGTTGTCTGACATACTCTTTAATTAAACGATTCTGTGTCCCTGAGTAACAATTCTGTGTCCCTGAGTAACGTTTCTGTGGCCCTAAGTAACATTTCTGTGGCCCTCAGTAACAATTCTGTCTGTCCCTGAGTAACAATTCTGTGTCTGTCCCTGAGTAACAATTCTGTGTCCCTCAGTAACAATTCTGTGTCCCTCAGTAAAAATTCTGTGTCCCTCAGTAACAATTCTGTGTCTGTGCGAGTAACAATTCTGTGGCCCTAAGTAACAGTTCTGTGGCCCTCAGTAACAATTCTGTGTCTGTGCGAGTAACAATTCTGTGTCTGTGCGAGTAACAATTCTATGGCCCTAAGTAACAGTTCTGTGGCCCTCAGTAACAGTTCTGTGTCCCTGAGTAACAATTCTGTGTCTGTGCGAGTAACAATTCTGTGGCCCTAAGTAACAGTTCTGTGGCCCTCAGTAACAATTCTGTGTCCCTGATTAACGTTTCTGTGGCCCCAAGTAACGGTTCTGTGGCCCTCAGTAACAATTATGTGTCCCTGATTAACGTTTATGTGGCCCTAAGTAACGGTTCTGTGGCCCTCAGTAACAATTCTGTGTCCCTGAGTAACAGTTCTGTGTCTGTGCGAGTAACAATTCTGTGGCCCTCAGTAACAATTCTGTGTCTGTGCGAGTAACAATTCTGTGTCTGTGCGAGTAACAATTCTGTGGCCCTAAGTAACGGTTCTGTGGCCCTCAGTAACAATTCTGTGTCCCTGTGTAACAATTCTGTGTCTGTGCGAGTAACAATTCTGTGGCCCTAAGTAACAGTTCTGTGGCCCTCAGTAACAATTCTGTGTCTGTGCGAGTAACAATTCTGTGTCTGTGCGAGTAACAATTCTGTGGCCCTAAGTAACAGTTCTGTGGCCCTCAGTAACAGTTCTGTGGCCCTCAGTAACAATTCTGTCTGTCCCTGAGTAACAATTCTGAGTCTGTCCCTGAGTAACAATTCTGTGTCCCTCAGTAACAATTCTGTGTCCCTCAGTAAAAATTCTGTATCCCTCAGTAACAATTCTGTGTCTGTGCGAGTAACAATTCTGTGGCCCTAAGTAACAGTTCTGTGGCCCTCAGTAACAATTCTGTGTCTGTGCGAGTAACAATTCTGTGTCTGTGCGAGTAACAATTCTGTGGCCCTAAGTAACAGTTCTGTGGCCCTCAGTAACAATTCTGTGTCTGTGCGAGTAACAATTCTGTGTCTGTGCGAGTAACAATTCTGTGGCCCTAAGTAACAGTTCTGTGGCCCTCAGTAACAGTTCTGTGTCCCTGAGTAACAATTCTGTGTCTGTGCGAGTAACAATTCTGTGGCCCTAAGTAACAGTTCTGTGGCCCTCAGTAACAGTTCTGTGTCCCTGAGTAACAATTCTGTGTCTGTGCGAGTAACAATTCTGTGGCCCTAAGTAACAGTTCTGTGGCCCTCAGTAACAGTTCTGTGTCCCTGAGTAACAATTCTGTGTCTGTGCGAGTAAGAATTCTGTGGCCCTAAGTAACAGTTCTGTGGCCCTCAGTAACAATTCTGTGTCCCTGATTAACGTTTCTGTGGCCCCAAGTAACGGTTCTGTGGCCCTCAGTAACAATTATGTGTCCCTGATTAACGTTTATGTGGCCCTAAGTAACGGTTCTGTGGCCCTCAGTAACAATTCTGTGTCCCTGAGTAACAATTCTGTGTCTGTGCGAGTAACAATTCTGTGGCCCTAAGTAACAGTTCTGTGGCCCTCAGTAACAATTCTGTGTCTGTGCGAGTAACAATTCTGTGTCTGTGCGAGTAACAATTCTGTGGCCCTAAGTAACAGTTCTGTGGCCCTTAGTAACAATTCTGTGTCCCTGAGTAACAATTCTGTGTCTGTGCGAGTAACAATTCTGTGGCCCTAAGTAACAGTTCTGTGTCCCTGTGTAACAATTCTGTGTCTGTGCGAGTAACAATTCTGTGGCCCTAAGTAACAGTTCTGTGGCCCTGAGTAACAATTCTGTGTCTGTGCGAGTAACAATTCTGTGTCTGTGCGAGTAACAATTCTGTGGCCCTAAGTAACAGTTCTGTGGCCCTCAGTAACAATTCTGTGTCTGTCCCTGAGTAACAATTCTGTGGCCCTAACTAAAGTTTCTGTGGCCCTAAGTAACAATTCTCTGGCACTCAGTAACAATTCTGTCTGTCCCTGAGTAACAATTCTGTGGCCCTAATAACGTTTCTGTGGCCCTAAGTAACAATTCTCTGGCACTCAGTAACAATTCTGTCTGTCCCTGAGTAACAATTCTGTGGCCCTAATAACGTTTCTGTGGCCCTAAGTAACAATTCTCTGGCACTCAGTAACAATTCTGTCTGTCCCTGAGTAACAATTCTGTGGCCCTAATAACGTTTCTGTGGCCCTAAGTAACAATTCTCTGGCACTCAGTAACAATTCTGTCTGTCCCTGAGTATGAATTCTGTGGCCCTAACTAGCGTTTCTTTGTCCCTAAGTAACGATTCTGTGGCCCTAATTAACAATTCTGTGTCCCTGAGTAATAGTTCTCTGTCCCTAAGTATCGTTTCTCGGTCCCCAAGTATCGTTTCTGTGGCCCTAACTCTGTCCCTGTCCCTAATACAGAGCGGTCTGCCTCTGTTCAATGACTGCAGGCAAATGAAGAATTCCAAAATGGCCGCTATTTATAGCTCGACCATTACACAGTGCTAGCTGGCTGGCTGCTGATTGGCTGATGCGATCACATGTCGTTGAGGAATGCATTATGGGTCAGCGTGCCTTGTCTGCGCGCCTTCCCAGACATCCCCGCTCCGTCGCCGCACATGTCAGCCGCCATTTTCGGAAAAATTTCGATTCGCGCGTCCGAATTAGGCTATTTTTCGGATATTCGACTCGAATTCCACTTCGGCTACTTCGATTCGCTCATCTCTAATGAGGACCAAAAGGTGTAACAGACAATAAATCGTGACCGTGGGCAAAAAGCATGGAAATGATCAGGGAGAAATAAAATATTAACTAAATCACAATAATAGGGGGACATATGAGTCCGTCACAACATAAATGAAATAATGTGAATACAACTGATGAGAAAGTGGAGCAAAATGTGAAAAATACAAAATGAAGTGCTTAATATGAAAAGTGGACAAACCACTTATCACAGAAGAATGACAATAACAACGTACAGTGAGGCCAAATATTGTGACCATGCGACTAAAGAGTCATACCGCAATGTGCATCAAAAGACCATGTGACATAAAACAACTAATAAGTGACCATAGAAACCATAAAGAAATCTGGAAAACATATATAGAGTGCAACTAGTATAAAACAGAAAATGGTGATATCAACGCACAGTGAAACCAAATTAATGTATTACTGTGCACCATAAAATACAATAACACAATGAAGAAATAAATAACATGTGACTAAAAAAATCGTGAATACGACATAAAGTCCATGTGCACAAACGTCCAATAAAAACACATTAAAAAAAAAACCCAATGTGGATAGGTGAATGATTGTTGAATTCCACACCGGCTAAATTGCCTCCTCACCTTCGCGCCCAGACCCCAAGGGGTAAAAGGCTTTCAGGACACTCACTGCAGGGGCCCTTTAAGTGGAATCCCAAACGGCAACATAGGGATGATATCTCCCTCACTGGTGGACCATACTGTTAAGCAGTGGTCAATTTACACATATATATTATACATTCATATCAGTCCCTAACCCTCAAGGGGTGTACAGTCTAAGGTCCCTAACTCACATTCATACATACTAGGGCCAATTTAGACAGGATCCAATTAACCTACCAGCATGTGGGAGGAAACCCACGCAGGCACAGGGAGAACATGCAAACTCCAGGCAGGTGGTGCCATGGCTGGGATTCAAACCAATGAGCCTATTGCTGCCAGGCAGAAGTGCTAACCACTGTGCTGCCTAAGGTGTATTATCTATTGTCTTCTCATCTCATTATTTGTTTTGGAATGTCTGTGGCATTATTGTGATTAGCGCGACATCAATTTTCTGATTGTTGTTTTTTGCGAGTGGTATAGCCAGGTGTGTGCTGCTGTCCCAATAGTCCCATCTTTTCTAGTAGCAGATCAAAATGTTTTTTCCATATTTTTTGCTCATAATGATAGACCAGTTTAAATAGGCCATTGGGTGCCAAGTGTGTACACTAATTAGCTTGAGAAACTGGAATGGCTTCTTCACTCAGAAGTATGAGCATGTGCACAAATATGAGCATAAGCCTGTATTGGTTTTCTGGTGTTAAGAATCCAGTTTACATTACAGGGGGTTTCCACCATTTCTCCATTCCTTCTCCACCAGGGTCATTCACCACTCCTTCAATGGCTCAGGGCTGGTCCCTTTAATATCCCCTTCTCCTTCCTCTCATACAGTCATGCAAGCCACAGGAAAAGCAAAAATTAATGCCATAGCACACAATCCTCTTTTACTTTAAAAACATAGATCCAGTAAACACTTACATTTCCCAGTGCTGTCTCCCAATTCCACCACTCAGCCTGGTGCGAGCTTGGGCCATGTGCAGGATGATGCCACGTAACCCTGCCCCTATATGCACTTCTTCATGTCGTGGGAACACATAAAAGTTTGTGCTGCTGCTAATTAGATTAGAATGAGGTATTTAGCAGCGCAGGAGAATATCACTATTTACTAAATAGATTCAAGTTATTGACCACTGTAAAGGCTACAGGATGATGACATTTTAAAAGATAACTAAATAAAAATGTAATATATTGCAGTTTACAGTCTGTGGTGGCTGCATTAGTTTTTTTCTTTTCAAGCTAAGAACATTATTACCAAATACAGAAAACTACCTGTTGATCTTGCCAAAAAAGCAATGTGTTTGTCACCTCCTGTGAGATGCACTGAAGAATATCTTCCTTCATAGCTATCTTCTGTAAAATACAATTTGCCTTGCCCCACCATATAAGATGAAAAGATATGGACTTGTTTGTAGCCTATACCAGGACAGTAGCCTAGGGTGGCAACCAAAGCTCCCTCCATAGATACAGTACAGGCGTGATGTAGCCACCCAGGGTCAGGAAGTGTATTATTTGCAGGATTACCAGATGAAAATAAAGCTAAAGAAGCTTGAAAAAAGAGAACCAATGCAACCACCACATGAAGGACTAGTTAGCATGCAATATATTACATTTTTGTTTTTGGATTTAGATATACTTTTAATTCAGCCTTAGTGTTTATCGGGCACTTACTAATTATACTTTAATAGTTCTTATAGGTCATCTTAAAACATATTGGTCAAGAAGCTCCAAGCACTCTCTAATTTATCAAAGAGTGAAAATGAGGGTATATCATCCTAAAGAACCTTTTTCTCTTTTAAATCACAAAAGTAAGAGTCATCTGCTACCACATCTGTTGTTTGCTAGTACCTATTTTAAGCACCTTAATGGAACAGAATCCTCATGATCATTAATATGCATTGTTCTGCATAAATAATACATCATATGCAGCTATGAAAAACAGCACACAATCACAACTTTCAGTGTAAAATGAAAGATCTTGTGTATAGTTAGTAAAGGATCATTCTATGGTATTATTTCACACTAGAGGCTAACTATATCATGATATAGCATTTCTCATACAATACTCATACATATGGGAAATTAAAAAAGTAGTATGCTACTAAACAAGTATGGAAGTATGGTGGTTGATGGGTCTGCATGGAATAAAATATAGTCCTATAGGGGAAGTGTTGTCACATGGCTAGTAAAATGGGGCATGGTACAAATGTTGTTAATAAGACAGTAACATTTAAAAAATAAAGAAGAGACCCCAGTAGAGGTGTAATAAAATTGTCATCAAATTTTTGAGGACCTGGTCTAAGTTAAAATAAACCAGTGCTTTGCCAGCAAATGGCAAATCAACGGGTACAGTTAAAGTACCCTCCAGCAGTTTATACTAGCCATTTCTACTTCTACATGTAAGGAAGCATGAAACTTTCTTGCCTTTCTACCAGTACTGGTGCTTGAGAATTGGATACTCAGGCATCACGACTTTCAAAGAGTGGTAAGTAAGAAGTCCTCAGCTCTGTACAGTGTGTATAAGTTGCTGTAGGGGGGCTAGATTATGAACAAAACCTTTGTAAAAAGGTGGTCCACCCAGGAGCACAGCTGATGCACGGAGATGAGGTCTGCAGACAGACGGCGCCTGTGCGAGGTATGCAAGCCCTTCCGGGAATAGAGGATTACTGAATAGCTGGTTCAAGCCAAGGTCAGGTGCCAGGTGGGAACCAGAGCATACGTATTCAGATGGAATAGCCGAGGTCATACACAGAGGAGCGAGAGAGAGAGTATCTGTTAGGCAAGCCGAGCTTAGATCAGGGGTTAAGCAGAGTAGACAGGTCCAAGAGCAAGCTGAGTCGGTATCAGGAAATCACAGGTCACAATAACACAGGAAACAGGAACAAGGTATGGGGAGCTAGAAATCATCCAGCAACTTGAGGAAGTGATGAGCCTCCTTATAAAGGCCATCTGTCACCAAACTGAGGCTGATGCGTGCTTCTGTGGCCATGCAGGGTACTGGCAGAAATGCCAGATCTGCCATGGACAGGACCCTGACAGTATAACGCTTGCCTGCTATTTTAAATGGGTCCTTAAAATTACTAGTGTGCTACTAGAATAGTGTAGTATATCGTAGATAAAATCATTGTGTGTGACTCATGGTAATTGTCTGTGATTGAGGTCGAATTATGGCAGGTCAGCTGGATGACTCCACATGTGGCTCTATTGCCTCCTCCTGACTCTGGAGGACCATAGAACTTTCCAGAAGTCAGTAAGCAGGAAGGGGTGGAGGCCTAATCTGCATATTCATGGGGGTCTGACCAATCCCAGGTTTGGAGGCCCTGGTAGAGTGGTGGGCTGGCCCATAAACATGGAGAGTCAGGCTGACAGAGGAGTTGGGTGGAAGATGGAGTGCTGAGGAGACTGTTTGTGCCTGGGTGGGGTCCCCTAGGTCTGGGGGGGAGGTGGCCTCCAGGTTGGGCTCGGCTGGCTCAGGAGGATACAGTCAACAGTGAGGCATGAATGGGAAACAGACCTGGAGCAGCAGGGAGCAAAGAGGACAGAGTGAGTACAGTAGTACTCTCAGGGATCCACAAGGGGAAAGACTGCCACATGTAGCCAGCTTTCTAAGGACAGCGCCGGGCTCAATCCTGTATCCTTGTCCCGGGAGATCTTCTGAGAAGCCTAGAGGGCTGATATTGTTTGCAGCCGTAGGGCTGGAGGAAACTCCACAGGGGGAGAGAAGACATCTCTACATGTAGTTACGAGAAGTAGAGCTGATTTTTGAGGGGCTGCTAGTTCCTTGCTCATAAAGGGCTTTTGCTACTGATCCGCAATAACTGACAGCTTTCAGGAAAAGAACAGTCCAAGATCTGCCTTTGTACATAGAAAAGAAGTGTCCCCCTTTTATTGATTTAAGCCAACTGGGCATCCCATAATCCCTATTTCCCTATCCAAGTTGATTTTCCCTAATAAACAACAAAACCAAGCCCATGGACTGGGTACTGTCTCTTGGATGCTAGTCTGTATGAGAAATACCGGTTGCCTGGCTGTGTGGAGAGAAGATTAGGGGTACCCATAACACAGCGGCCCTCGGGAGGGTAGTGCTACACATTCAATAATGTATACAGAGCAACATTAATTTGTGTCTTTTATATCTACCTAAAATTTAGTTTTAAAGAGGAGTTCCACTTATTTGCCTTCTCCCCCCTCCACTGCCATATTTGGCACCTTTTGGGGGGGGGGGGCGGATACCTGTTTTTGACAGGTACCCGCTCCCACTTCCGGCTCAGTTCGCTGTGGCAAAGTGAGCTTGAAGTTTGGCCCCCTCCTTCCTCCCTCAGTCTCCTGGGAACATCCTTCACAGGTCCCAGAAAACTTCCAGACCAATGAGAATGTGCAGCACGACTCGTGCATACGTAATGGGCACCTGGCTGTGAAGCAGCAAGCTGTCACTGCCTGGTGCCCACCATTGTGATGCCAGGGAGATAAGAGGCAGAGAAGAGACGGTGTGGGTGAGTACATCACTGGACCCTGGGACAGGTGAGTGTGTGTTTATTAAAAGTCAACAGCTACAGTTTTTGCAGCTGCTGACTCTTAATAAACACAAAACTGACTTGAACTCCGCTTTAAGCGAAAAGGCATAATTAAAGACTGTTGCTTCCATACTTCTGCGGTAGTCCAACAGATTGACAAATCCAACAGATGAAAGAAATGGACGGTAGAAGTGTAACACAGTGTAATGTTATGAAATCCCAACTACAGCCAAAACACTATATTTCATTTTGGATAGCAAAGGGAAGGCTTAGAATCTCTGTCTGGTTTTTTCTTTATTGTTTTCTGTGTCCTTGTTGGGCAGATTTACCTTCACTTCCTGTCAGGTCAGAAAGTAATGAGAAATCTCAGCAATGGGGACACAGACAAAACCAGAAACATATTTAGCACAGTGAGGAAGGGTTAGATACAGAGGTAAAATCTCCCCATTGAGAGATGACAGACAAAAATAAAAAGCTGTCAGAAGTTCAATCTGTTCTTCCCACTATCACTGATTAAAAAGAATGTTGGCTGAACTTAGGCTTTAAATGTATGACTTCATCACAACATGTTTCAGAGCAACAGGGTCTGTCACCAAGTGTTTCTTGACTCAGGGCAAAATATACAAGAAAATTTGCATACATTTGTAAAATTATTTTGCTTATAGCCTTGGTTATTGTTTTTGATAACATTTGGCTTTAGATTATACATTTAGCGTGGATTTTACAGTAGCTGAAACAACTGATAAGACAGTAGGAATGGGAAGAGTTTTATGGAAAAACACTGCATGTTAGAGGCTCATTCACATAGATGCATTGATCCATAAACCAGTGCAGAGAGCCATGTTTATTCACTCAGGAGGCATAGGTGGTTCGTTGAGCCTCATGCATCCAGTCTGCTACAATCAATGGAAGCTGACCACATGGACCTTCTGAAATACAGCTTGCAGACAGCAAGGTACCATAGGATATGTAGTCCTTAGAAATTGAAAGTTAACAGCAGAGTTCAAGAAGTGGTGGAAAATGATGACCAGCAAACTGGAAAAACACACAACATTTTTTTTTATTCTTTATATAGTATTCAAGAAATTCAGCAATTCAATACAGAACAGAAAGGAAAAAACATATGACAGCTTCAAATGATCAAGTAGGAACGGGCATTTTATTGAACACAACTTGCAATGCAAGAACATACACGCTTAGAAGTGCAGTTGATGAAGCCTGTGCAAGTATTGCTAATGATGACCAGGAGTTGACATTCAGCAATAAAAGTTGAATTCCAAAACATTTTATGCATTTTACATGTAGGTAAATAAGTCATACAGTAGGTGAACCACAAAAAAAAGACTAACAGAAAGGGGTCATGGAAAGAGAAAAGAAGATTGGACAAAGTTACGCCGGAGGAAAAAAGAAGGCGGGGGGAGTGGGAGAGGAGTGAAGTGGGGAAAGGTAAAATAAAGAAACGTTCTCCCTCGCGGACAATGCCATGTGCCAGGTTACGGAATCTGGACAGTTGCTGCAAGAGCAAGTCGTGGTTAAGAAGCAAAAGAGGTCTGGTTTCGATAAAAGAAATAGGTCCTTCAAGTATTTGTCTTTCTTTTCCTTCTTAATCATGGTAAGGCTTTCCATTTCTTGAATCTCCTCAATCCTTGCTTTCCAATGAGCTATGTTGGGGGAATTTGAGTTTTTCCATAGTGTCGGAACACACTGTTGGAAAAGGTTTAAGTAAATAATTTTTTTAATATTTCATTGGATAAAGGAGTGTCATTCAGGAAGTAAGCAGCTCGGTTTTTGTCAAGGGACACTCCCGTTATGGTCTTGATTGTTTTTTCAACCTCATCCCAGGAGGCTTTAATTTTTGGGCAACCCCAGAAGATATGAAGAAGAGTGCCCTCAGATTTCCCATAGCACCAACAGGTGTTAGGTACCTGGGGAAACATACAGTGCAGTTTTGCTGGAGTTCTGTACCATTGCGTGAGGATCTTATAGCCCCCTTCCTAGTGTCTGTTAGCCAGAGAAGCTTTGTGAGAAAAGTGAAGGATTCCCTCCTTTTGGACTTGTGAGTAAGAGGTATTGAGAACTCGTTCCCATTGACGCAAGAATGGGAGTTCCAGCATGTTGCCCAAGTCAATTAAAACAGCATAAAAGTGAGACAGAGAGTAAGAAAGTAGTTGACCATCTAGGCAAATCTGCTAGAAATGCAATTTTTCAAGTAAGCTTATACTGGATTATCAGATATAAATATTGTTTGTATTGGTATTACAATACTGATGTTAACCCTTTGAGGACCGTAAGATTTTGGAATGCCAAAAGAATCAATTTTTTTTGTTTTTAAAGTTCGTACACTTCAGTTGCTGTAACTAAGCCATTTCATGAAATAATTGGCAAAAAGCTAGACCCATTTGTTGTTTGTTGATTAGAACTAATATTTTGACTCAAACCAAAAAAAAAAAAAAGAGTTTTAAGTTCTTAATCAGATGATACACGCAATTAAAAACATAGGACAAATACGTCCCTTGGTCCTCAAAGGGTTAAAAAATGAAAATGTATGTTGTGATCATAGATTTCCGTTAAACCTTACTTAATTGAAAGCCTACCTTTCTTCTTGAAGTTTACAAATACTGATAGAAACATTAAACTAATTTTATAGCATACTAGTTGATTTCCCATTTGATGAAAAAGCAATTAAAAATGTAAGAAAAGTTTTTTTTTTTCAGTTGCATTGGAACAATAATTTGACAGTGACCAATTTAGAAATGTGCATATTCTTTTTTTTTCACTTCACTTTTAGGAAAGACTTGACGATTAAAATTCATCATCACACATGTTGGTAAAACTGATAGTCATCTGTCGCTAAAGCTGTTGTTTTCAGAAACATATATTGTATTACTACATGAAGCAGTATCTCATTAGCATGTAACATATATTATGTATATCTCTTCTTTAACACTATATTGTAAATTTTATTTATTGAGCAGTACTGTGGACCCTAAAGAGCACAAGGTACACTTAAAGTGGAGCTCCACCCAAAAGGGGAAGTTCTGCTTTAAGACCTCGTCCCCCACTCCCCATTAAGGATTGGCACCTTTGGGGAGCTGGTACTTGATGATTTAGACAGGCACCTGCTCCCACTTCTGCTGTGATCGCCTAGGCGATCGGAAGCGGAAGTTGTCCTCCCTTCCTCCCATAGTCTTTTGGGACACGTGACAGGTACCAGAAGATTACGGGATCATTCACAAGGTGCAGCACTACTCGTTCATGCACAATGGCCAAAAAGTTTTACCTTCTCATGTGTGGCCAAAATAGGTCTTCTGGTAGTTACAAGTTAGTTATCAGTGTGAGAGTCTTGCAGTCTTTAAGAAAGGAAGAGGAAAAGAAGTACCATAAAAATGGAATTTAAAGCCAGTGCCTAGGGCAGCATAATTGGGGAGTGCCCCAACAATTACACAATATCTTTCATTATCTTCTGGATATTGCTGGGTGTTCATGGCTTCATCCCTTCTTCTTCCTGTTTGGTGGTCTGTAAATCTGAAAAAACAGTTAACATGTAAGGGTTCCTTTGCATGTGCATCTATACCCTGTGTTTATGTGGCATTTATTCATCGTTTTTAAAGCCTCATAACTACACTTTAATACCTTCCATGAATATTACAATGGCACCCCACACAGTGCTGTTCACACAGGAGAGGCAGCATTGTGCTGTGTGGTTTTGTGTTAAAAATAAAGTTTTCATGAGGCATCATCGTTTGTCAGCCACCTCCATTGATTTCAATGGGAATGCTCTGTAATAGCACCTATAGCATTTATGGTGTGTTAATGAAGCATCTATAAGATGTTAACTGGTTGCTGGGGGAGAGGCAGTGGATGTTCCTGTGTCCCAGAATGCACTGGGAAATAATAAAGAACCAGGACAGAGCAGCTCCAGCCACTTCCTGTCTGTACAGAGCAGGCGTGTGGGAACACCATTTGCTTCAAACGCTTTTCTTGCACTGCGCCTTTTAGGGCTGGGCCATTTGGCTAAGTCCTGGGCAATTTTGCTACAGGCCTCAGGGCCTGACCAGTGCACAATCTGCACGGCCACTTATTTATTTTATTTATTTAATTTATTTTCTCTCCCACGCTTGTCACTTTTCACTTTTGTGTGTGTTTTATTTCTCACAGGATGAAGATTGTGGGTCCTCAGGCCTACCCTGAAGTCTAGGGGGAGGATGTGTGGCCTTTTGGTTCCTTCCTCCCCTGTCCCTAGGGGTTTTCTCTTCGGGAGAGCCCCCTTACCAAGTACTGAGTGGCCGGCTTCGGCTGGCCACAAGGAACGGGGTCCACCAGGCCTTTTGGCTAGGTGGACCAAATGGGAACCTTGTCCCTGTCAGGAGCTTCGTGCCCCGGGGGATCAGGGTAGAGGTCCATCCCCTTCGGGGGAAGGACAAAGCACACCCCTAAGTGCACTTTTTTTGTGTGGTGTTTTGCACTTGCACGTTTTTTGTGAACACTTACGGGTTTTTAGTTTTTTCGCACGTTCACTTCTGTGTGCAGGCAAAAACATCAACCAGCTATACTAACAGTTCCAGGAGCAGAGGTATTGAACATTATTGTCAGTGCAAAGCTTTTTGTGCCAGCAAAGCGCAGCTGCACCAAGCCAAGTGTTAGATGTCAAAGTAGGATTGCACCAATAAAAAAAAAACTATCGGTGAATACGAATACCCTTACTTGTGTTCAAGTACTCACCGATATCGATTACTGATACTTTTGCACTGCAATTTAAGCCCATACAAAATTAATGGCTCTTTTCACCGAACAAATTATTATTATTATACAGGATTTATAAAGCGCCAACAGTTTGCTCAACACTTTACAATATAAAGGGAGACAATACAGCAACAATACAGTTCAATACAAGAGGGTTAGGAGGGCCTGATCCTTGGAGCTTACAATTGCACCGCCCCCGCAGGGAAACCGCATGTGACTTGGACAGGAATCACACCACATTCCTGTTTAAATCACATGTGATTCTTTGCAATGCAATTTGAGCCCATTCGTTTTATATGGGCTAAAATAGCACCACAGAGGTATTGGTCTCAAGTATTGGAGCATTTGCACGAGTACGAGTGCAAATGCTTAGTATTGGCACTGATACTGATGCCGGTATAGGTTCCACCCTAGATTAAAGTATACAAATCCAGCTTGCAGAGAACTCATTTTCCACTAGGAAACCAACACTTCTATGGGCATGTATTGTGCAATCTTGAAGCTTTTTCAAAGTTTCATTAACACAACAAAAACACGTCATAAACACCTAAATGCTCTAGGCAGGTTACTGAGCATTTCTTCATTCTTCATAGCCAACACACATGTGAAAAAAAAAAATTACCAAATTGTACCGCACCCAAAAATACCTGATCCTTTATACAACAAAGGATTTGCCTTCAAATACATCACACCAATAGATAATCAAAATAAGGAAGTGCTTATAGACCCATAATAAATGTCAGTAACATCATATATAAATTCATATATAGTATAATACACCATAAACACGAATAAAAAAGCCTTAACCTATACATTTCAATATTAAAAAAAATGCTGTTTATCTTCTTAAATGTATCAAACAAATATAACACCACCTGGTGCCAAAACACCCAGAGAACGCTACATCAGACCTGGCTGTACAGAATTAAATTGCTGACAGATGTGAGATGGCAATTGAATGATTTTGCTGATCGTTATCCTAAATGAGTATTGCAAATATGTCACAAGTGCTAAGTGCATTGTTTTGCACAGTACAGGTGCCATTGAAGCAGACTTTATCTCTAGCAAACCATAGCAGAAATCTGTGAAAATCCATTACTAAGGATTAGCCCAGGGGTGTCTAAAGAGATCAGGAGGAGCTCATCAAAATACTATCATTATCCAACCCTGCTGTTATCTTCCACTTTGGACATAATTCATCTCATATCTTTGGGTACATTCTATAGCTGGGGTTCAGTAAGCATCTGATTTGAAGTTAGACATTGAAGGTTGGGGATGATTGCAATATTGTATTTGGTTATATTAATGTTGGTACACATGAGAGGATGAGAGACACTGCACACCACTAGCTCAACAGATAATGAGGGATGTTAATGGACTCAGCCTTGAAATCCTCCTAATGGCTCATGTACATGGGGTGTTTGGAAAACTCTTCTGAACGATGGAAACTGACTGCTGAAAAACGTAGGTTAAAAAACGTCAGTTTAGCCATGTTTGCATACCGCGTTTATGAGCGTTTATGTGTGTTTGCATCTAGAAGTGTTTTTAAAAGATAACCTCAGGAGACCTTCCCAAATGCCCAGAATGCACTGAAAATAGTAAAAAATTAACTATTTCAGACATTTTTAGAGGAATAGAGAGAGCAGAAGCAGGTAGAGCAGCATGTGTTGAAATTACCTGTCTTTTCTGGTTGCATTCACTAAGGATCCCATCATGAGCATAATGCAGCACGTTCTACCATTTTTTTCTTTCACTCAAAACCTGGAACTGATTGCGCTGGTGTACTAGGTCCATTTGAATACATGGAAAACGCTTTGCATGCATTTCTGATGATGAAAAAAAGGCTCTAGACAGCATCTGGACATGGAACAATTAAAAAACGCTTCTAAGCGCAAACGCTTATAAAAGCGCTTGGCGTTTGAAATGCTGGCAAAATCACCATTAAAATGTGACCCATTGAAGGCCAATTTAACCCATATCAACTCCCAGCTACCTACCAACCACCCTTTGAAAAGCGATCCACCGCAGATCACTTCTTAGAGGGGCAGCAAGGGCTGCTGCATGTGAAAATGAACCCTTAGTCAAGTGAAGCATTGTAAACAATTTGTTTAATTAAAGTAGCATTACAAAGTAAATACCTTCAGTCAGAGCCAGGTTAAAAACAAGGTGACTGTGATGAAGGTCTGGGTGGGATAGAACACATGCAGAGAGTAGGCGTGGTCACATGGTTCTTTATTGAGAGATTGGGCCGACAGAGAGTAGGGCAAGGATAGACTCACAAGGCTTATACGGGCACAGACATGAAATCAGGGCAATCTAACATAGCAAGGGTTAAGTTCAGTGTCATAGAGCAGTGATCCAGGCACAGCAGGGTATTGCCCATCAAGAGTAATGATCCAGGCACAGTGAGGAGCAGGTCGCTATCTGGTAAAGTAGAGGTTAAGTCCAGGACTACAATCCAGGCACAATGAGGAACAGGCAGCAGTAGAGACAGCAAGGGTTTAGGGACTCACCAGCCAACAGCGGCCTCAGTGGAGGAAGTTCAGGCAAAGTAGCAGGGAAACGAGGTCCGGTGGCAGAGGTCCTTCGCAAACCACCGTGGTGGGTCCTCAGAGAGCTGTGTGTCCTGGCTTCAGCTTCAGGGCTACACAGGCAGCAGTTGAAGGAAGAGCAGAGGATAGAGTAAAGTCCCAGTGTCCAGAAATCCAAACTGAACTACAAGTCCCAGCAGTGCAGAAAGCAAAGTCTGTCTCAGCAGTTCCATGCAATTTCTAGTCTCCTTCAAAGGACAGCTGCAGTCATGAGCTTCTTTAGCCATCACTGAAGTAAGCTCTGAACAGTCTTCTTTGTTATCTGTTACTTTGAATTCAGCCAGAGACATCCGCTCAAATCTGGCTGTGCCAAGGCGTCTGGTTCTATCCAGGTACAGAATACAATAATTTATGTATTTCCTACTGAGTGCAGCCTCATCCCTACCTGTGGAGACACAGGTATTCAAACCAAATTATGCAGATAAATTGACTTCATTACACACTGCCTCTGGACTAGAAACTGTCAATTTCATAGAGCAAAAGATGTGATTGTAGCCGTATTAGTGCATTTGCGACAGAAACAATTGAGTACTGTCTGTGATACTTTTTTTATTTGCACTAACATACAATTTTGAGGACAAGCTTTCAGGGTATGTCCCCTTCTTCAAGGTCTAAGCAGTACTATTACAAATCACAAAGTTTAAGCAGAATGTTAGAAGGGATTGAGAAAAAAAAAAAAAAAAAAAAAAGGGCTACAGATAAGATACATCAAAAGCGAGGGGGGGGGAGGGGGGGAATACTACACTCACACAGAGGGGGTCAAGCTTTAGCTAATAGATAGTCATAAAGCTGTTGGATAATGGTTGAGAAATCCCATGTCCAAATTAAGGCCGTTATCTGCAGGCACAGGGAGAACGTGCAAACTCAAGGCAGGAGGTGCAGTGGCTGGGATTCGAACCAACGACCCTAATACTGCCAGGCAAAAGGGTAAACCATTTAGCCACTGTGCCGCCCCATACCTATACAAATATATTTTTAAATAAATATTATGGGTTTACTTTATCCTGCCCTAAAACACAGATTCCATACAAGCAGCTATGATGTCCATTGTATTTGCCCTGACCAATATTTATTTGCATGCCTTTTCTCATTGAGGTCAGCCCTTCCAGTGTGGAGTTGAATGCTAGGTATATTTAGAAAGGTATATTTACTTGTTTTAAAATGTTCTCAGTTGGTTCCTGGTTTCTGGCCCAAGCTAAAATAATGGCATACATTCCAGAAGTCTTCAGGGGCAGTTGCTTCTTTTATCTAGAGGAGGGGAAGAGGGGCTTTGTCAGCTAAGAACACCCCCTGCCTGCATACCTGAGCTAGGGGCAGATGTATTGAAGGAAGTAAATGCTACATTAATCACCTGCCCTTATTTAATATGGCAGCAGCTAGAAATGCTGGGGTGGGTGGGTTCAAAGTGGTTTCTCAACAAAATCAAGCAGGGAAGACATGGATGGGAGAGTTTGGTGTGAATATTAGAAATGAATTAGCAGTTTCAGTTTGTGGTGCTCAGATACAGTTAAGTTCCACTTTAAATTGGAGGTGGCATCTAATGTGTACTAATTGGCAGGGATAGGGGAGGTAATGTTTCTAAATGTATGGTAGCATTGCCAGGATTGTGAAAGACCTGAGTTGTGGTGGTTGGTGTTTTGATCATGCCCCTTTAGCACTTATTATATTGCAGCTTACCAGTCCCTATATGTGGTGGCTGTATTTGTTTTCTAATGCTGAAGGACTGCCCCTCCAGCATTTATTGTATTGCAGCTTACAAGTTCTTAGATGTGGTGACTGCATTCATTTGTTTTTCAGGCTTCTTTCCCTTTTTACTTCATGCTGCACATAACACACTTCCTCATCTAGGGTGACAACTTTCACTCATTGTATTGTATTTATGGAGGAGCAGTACTGTCACTCTAGGGTAGGTTATGTGTTCTACAGAAAAGATCCAGACAGAACTTTATACAATCCTGACAAGATAAAACCTCAAAGGGTGTTTGTGGTGACTAATGATGTGCTTAGGTTTGGGCCACACCAAGTTTAGCCCAAACCCATTTCGCCAAAACAGGTGACAGCAGGCCACCAATTCAAGCAGCTACAGTTTTAGGATTAAGTTTAGCCCAAACCTTAGCTAATCCTCGATGGTGGCTGCAAGAGATTAATAAGAGTGTGCTGTGAATAATGAGCTAAAGAGTAAGAAGTCACAAGCACCCCAAAATATGCATTTCCACATTTTTTGTGGATGTATCATTTAATATTTACAGTCTGTTCTATAAGACATGATACCAAAAATTCTACAAATGCATATTTTGAAGTGTTGATGACTCTTTACTCACTTCCTCATCTCCATAACATAGGGGAGGTGTGTTCTTTAGCTCACAGAGGAAAGCTGGAGATAGCTAATAACATTAGTTAACATAAAACTTCAGAGAACCCAAGACATGTTACAGTACTGGATTTCTGACAGGATCATCGGTTGTTTGCACTTATTGAACAGATCTACCAATACACTTCCATGGTATATAAATAAGCAATTAATTAGTAGGGTTTACATACAGTTTAAATACTGTGCCACTGGTCCACAATCTCCACAGTTTTTTGTATCACCATGGAGTCACTCACCTAGCTGCTTAGAAAGAATACAGACATTACAGAACTGAAGGTAGGCCAACACCATCACAAACTGTATCTCTTTGCAGATGTCATCCTCTTTCTTCTCACAAACCCCCACTCCCCCTTTTCTAGCATGATATCTACCCTTAAAAAGTTTTGATCCATCTCCGGACTTCAAGTGAACAAATCCAAATTAAATAGCCCCAAATGTAACTACACCAACACAAACCTTGTCTGTTCTACATTAATTTTACCATTTCTGTCGGACAACTCCCCATCTGCCAAACATAGGGATATTATTCAACACCTCAAATAATACATTGGAGTTGATTTATTAAAGGCAAATTGACTGTTTACATTGCAAGGGAAGTTGCACTTTGCAAAAGGAATCATCCCCAGGCCTTCCATCATTCAATCATGTGCAAGCAAAAATACATTTCTAAAAACCATTTCCTTGCACATGATTCTTTATAAAGTGAAATTCCATCACAATTGTTAAGCTCCCTTGCAAATTCCAACTTCCCTTGCTAAGTGAACAGCCTATTTGCCCTTAGTAAATAAGTCCCACTATATCAAGTGATCTACCCAGCCTTTTTCAAAACCCTCAAGAACTTTAGATTCTTGGAGCAAGCATAAACTCTTCGAGCTTTGCAGGGTTGCAATCATAAAGAAGATATTTACCCAATTTTTTATGCAAGAACCCTCCCTAACTCTTTCCCCTATTTTAGAATAAGATCCCTACAGTTTCAGGTACTTTGATTTATCTGGAATAATTCCAGGCCTACAGTTTCTAAATTTGTTCTGTGCCATCCCAAATCCAAGGTGGGCTGAGCCTACCTAATCTTCTGAAATGCTATCAGTATGAATATTTATCATATTGGCCCCAGCCAATCCCTGGAAAAAGGCACCCAGAAGATGGCTGAGGAGGTAATACTGTAAATGTTTGGGAGGCCTTTTCAGAGTGTTATTTCCTTTTCAGTTATCTAGGGGCTGCTGTCCATGGGAGATAGCTAGTAAGAAAAGTAATTGGGCCTCAGCAGGTGCTGGGCTGAGGGCCTGGAGATGACCTAAGGGCATAATCTTGGAATTCTGGTCTGGAGAAGAATCTTTTGTTTCTCCCACTGAGGATCTACCTGTGGATGCTGTGTGGCAGACAGCTCCTGGGACATTGTGAGTAAAGATAGTTGGGTGTGAAAGTGCTAGAATGAAACTAAGTGCCAGAGGATGCCATACGAGTCTTAGATATACTGTCCATCCCCTGTTACCTCCAAGAATGGCTGCTTTGAGAAGATTAGTGAGAAACTGTCCTCTTGTTATTTCTGCTATCATTTGGAGTATCCTGATTCCAGAACCCCTGAAGTTATTCAGCAATAAATTCTAAAAAGACATCCCCTAGACCAGGGGTGTCAAACTGGCGGCCCTCCAGCTGTTGTGAAACTACAAGTCCCATCATGCCTCTGCCTTTGGGAGTCATGCTTGTAACTGTCATCTGTGCAATGCCTTATGGGACTTGTAGTTTGGCAACAGCCGGAGGGCTGCCAGTTTGACACTCTTGCTCTAGACTGAGCCTGTATTGTCAGTGTGCATGGAGCTGTGCTTGTTGTAACAGCGTATACCCAGAGACTGACACAGTCCTCCATTTTGTTAAGAACCTCCATCTTGGCAAAGAGGTTAACCATCCTGACAAACATATTTCCCCCTCATTCTCCCCGTCCCTTTCTGAGAGTCACAGCGACATTTGGCCAGTGTGTATGTGTGTTAGGAGTGTCACAGGAGGACAGGGCCCAGCAGGGGGATAGGAGCTACAGTATAAAGTCCCCAAGGGAGCTGGGGCCTAGCTGTCCGAAGAACCTGTAAAATGTAACACCTCGTATAAGATAAGGCAAGCTTTCCCCAGAGTTCAAGACAATCCAAGGAAGGCGGGACCAGCTAACACTTTTAAAAATCAATTTTTCCCCTATGTCTCATATCTTGGAATATGAGAGACTTACATAAAAACCAGACATATCGTCAGATTGCCTAAGAGAAGACAAACAATTTGATAAGTCACACGCCTTGTCTCGAATACATAGGAAAGCCGAAAAATAGATCTCGTGAACCATTCAGTGTATAATTTCATAATTCATATCTAATCAATCCTTAGACGTGTCTGCATAATAATCTACCTGCGGGAGGAATGTCACTTGTGCATAGGAAAAGTTATGAGCCAAAATATGAACTACACCTCCATGCCCTAAACGGGGTATTGGTCCTTGACTTCAGAGACACCCCCTGCTGGGGAACTACAAATTAGGCTGTCAGGCCTATGAAGAGAGAGCTGAAGTCGTCTCCCATTTTAACATCAGTACCACCTGGGGAGACCCGTGCCGTTTCGCTCTGAAACTTGGATCTGCTAACCCAGGACTTTGGCACGTACCTTAACCCTTTCACCTCTCTCTGATATCTCTTTGCTGTTAGTCTCTGTATATTTATATATATATATCTTAGTTACATCTTTTTCTGTAAATATTGTGATTGCACCCGTTTGACCTTTTAGTAATAAATCTTTCCTTCTGAAAGTGTTGAACTGTTTCTATAGCGCTTTATTGCAATTTACGATTTCCTGCCTCTATAGAGAACGCTACTGTGTTTGTTTAACCCTCTGTATAACCGTGTTATACAGACGATTACCTCAATCATTATAGTGTTATAACTGATATCACCGAGTTTCCTCTTTCTCTGTACAAAAAGGAGGTGGTGGCAGTGTGAAGGGTTAATTGTGTAATTAACCTGACCCAGTAACAATCGCTCAGGCTGCTGGTACATCGATTTAAGTCCAATTAGCTGGAAAATCGTTGTGCAGGGTGCAGCTGGGTGTGGCATTGTTACGCATGTGACATCGCAGTTTTAGATCGGCTAGTCCTTCAGTCACGAGTTTGGTAAGAAGGTCAGGGGTCTGACGCCGCAATCGTGACACTCGTAACTTGCAGGGGACTCCTGGATTATTCTCAGAGATTAAAGAAAGAGTCCTGTACAACTCCAGGTGCAACTCCAGGTGCACCATCAAGTATCTTCTACTGCACCGTCAAGTATTTTCTACTGCAGGTTAATCACGAGGGTGCTCACAAAGCCAATCTGTCAATACATATGAAGAAAAAGTGCAGAATTTTCTGTACTCCTCATTGTTTATTAAATGATTATAAATGAAAACATCACAAAACACCGTGGGAACAATCAGATGTTGATGCGGTATGAACAGCGCTTATTCGTAACCTGAGTTACCTAAAAGGTTACAAATAAGTGCTATTCATAGCGCAAAACATGTTCAACATGTTTTCTTCGTATGGGTTATTCTCAGAGGCCCAAGCAGAGCCAAATCAGGCCTAAAGAGAGATAAATCTCATAGTGTAGTATTTTTTTTAAGATCAGACAATATAAGAAAACTATTTTTTGGTGCCCAGTACCTCTAATACACTCCGCTATGTTCTGCCACCACCGCTCCATTCCCTAGAGCTAGCGTGCGTTCCAGTCACTGGGACCGGAAGTGACATCAAATCTGCAGACCCGGAAGTGGCAGACATGTGATGTTTCGCCAGATTGGCAAAGCATAAATTAGATTTATCTCTCTTGGCTTATGATGATTTGGTGTTGTGGAATATGGATACATTGAAATAATATGGGGAGACTATAGAGAAAAAACCCACTGAGATATAAAACCATGGTGAAACAAGCTCACTTGGCCTTCTTTTAATTAAGGGGTCATGGATGGTTGGTGAGTGTGTTAATATTGGCACACGGTGGTGGAACACTAAGAGGGTTTGCATAAAGCAGGGGTGTCCAAACTTTTTTCAAAGAGGGCCAGATTGGATGAAGTGAACATGGTGGAGGGCCGAACATTTTTCCAAACATTCTTTGAACCATTACAATTAAATGCAAATAAATAATTTTATGCCAAGTTACCGTATTTTTCGCCGTATAAGACGCACCTGACCATAAGACGCACCTAGGTTTTAGAGGCAGAAAACAGGAAAAAAAAATTCTGAACTAATGGACTGCAGACACAGTACAGGAGATGACCAGAGACTGCGGACAGCACAGGGATGACCAGAGACTGCGGACAGCACTGGGATGACCAGAGACTGCGGACAGCACAGGGATGACCAGAGACTGCGGACAGCACAGGGATGACCAGAGACTGCGGACAGTACAGGGATGACCAGAGACTGCGGACAGCACAGGGATGACCAGAGACTGCGGACAGCACAGGGATGACCAGAGACTGCGGACAGCACAGGGATGACCAGAGACTGCGGACAGTACAGATGACTGCCGACCTTTGGGGAGGTGGGGAGCGGGTACCTGAATTTGACAGGTACCCGCTCTTACTTCCGCAGTTGTTGTTTGATCTTACCTGTTCCTCGATCCAGCCGCGCGCTGTCTTCCCGGCTTCTGTAATGGCGCTTGGCATGACAGCCGGGTGCCCAGTGCGCATGAGCGAGAAGCACTTGCGCTTTGTGATTGGTCCGGCGGCTTCTGGGATCTGTCATGTGTCCCAGGTACCACCTTACCATTCACAAAAAGCACCGCTTCTTGCGCATGCGCACTTGGCACCCGGCTGTCATGCCCAGCGCCCACACTACAGAAGCCGGGAAGACAGCGCGCCGCTGGATAGAGGAACAGGTAAGGTCCCGCTGCAGAGCTGAGCGGCCGGCCCGGTATTCTGACACGGCCGCGGTGGAAATACCGGACCGGCCGCTCCATATTCGCTCCATAAGACACACTGACACACTGACATGGAGGGCCGTATTAAACCGACCCTCGGGCCGTAAATGGCCCGCGGGCCGGACTTTGGACATGCCTGGCATAAAGAGAATTATTAAGCACCAGAAGATTTTGTTTGCATACTACATGGTGTGGGACTTTTTATGGCAATATTAATTATATTAATTGATTATTTTGCTTAATGGTATATAACACGCTTGGTTTATGTGAAGCACTACGTTTTATAACTGATACGGGACTCAGACTTGCTCTCTGTATGCTGGCTGCATAAAGAAATATGAAAACACTTATTTTCTCTCTTATTTGGCTATTTCTTTGATAATTTTGGTGCCGTGACTTGGATCTGAAGATCCACCACCTGTGAGGTAAGTCACAGCTTCTACACCTCTTTGCTGACAACCTTATCCAGTATTCACTAAGGATTGTATTTTACTAAACGACTTTCAGTTGTTTGGCTGAGAGTTCTTTCATGAGTGGGGACTTTCATTTTTAGAACCAGTTTGGGTTCCTTCAAAGAGAGCCAGATAAGTATCAACTTTTGCCTGAAGATTTCAATGGTTGGTACGTCTAATTTTCCCTTGTATATTTGTTATTATAAATCTTGCTTGGATAAGAATGTGAACTGCTGCAGTCAATTTAGATATAGACACCTTGTTGTTTATAAAACCACTTACGAACCGCCTGCCAGCAATGTACTGTGCACGAGCATCCCATACGTCACTGCCTGTTTTCGGTTTTCCACCAGTCTACTCCTGCTGTGACTGAACACAGCAGGAGCTTGTCACAGCGGATCACCGATCCACGGAAAGAGCCGAAGATGTCGACTCGGTCATGTGATCAGCTGTGTCCAATCACAGCTGATCACATGTAAACAGGAAATTGCCGGTTATCGGCATTTCTCTCCCCACGAGCTGTCACGCTGACAACTTGAGAGGAGAGGAGAGCCGGTAATTCTTCGGAGGGGACATGTACACAAATCATCAGAGCACTGATGATCAGTGTGCCCTGATGATCTGTGTAGCCCCAGCAGCGCCACCTGTCAGTGTCCATCAGTGCCAGCTCTCAGTGCTCATCCTTGCCACCTGCCAGTGCCCATCAGTGCCACATTTCAGTGCCCATCAGTGCCACATCAATGCCACATATCAGTGCCCATCTGAGCTGCCTTTCAGTGTCACCCATCAGTGCCAGTCAGTGCCACCTATCAATACCAGTCAGTGCCACCTATCAGTGCCAGTCAGTGCTGCCTATCACTGTGCACCAGTGCCGCATATAAGTGCCTGTCAGTGCTGCCTATCAGTGTCGCCTAACAGTGCCAGTCAGTGCCACCTAACAGTGCCAGTCAGTGCTGCCTATCAGTGGCAGTCAGTGCCGCCTATCACTGCCACCTATCAGTGGCGCCTATCAGTGCCATATATGAGTGCTGCCTTTCAGTGCCCATCAGTGATGCCTGTCAATGCCCATCAGTGCCACCTACCAGTGCCTCCTCATCAGTGCCCATCAGTGCCACCTATCAGTGTCCATCAGTGCAGCCTATCAGTGTCCATCACTGCAGCCTCATTAGCGCACGTCAGTGAATGAGAAAAATCACTTATTTACAAAATTTTGTAACATAAACTAAGAAAAAACTTTTTTTTTCAAAATTTTCAGTGGTTTTTGGTTTGTTTAAGAAAAAATAAAAAACCCAGAGGTAATTAAATACCACCAAAAAAAACCTCTATCTGTCACAAAAAAATGATAAAAATTTCATATGGGTACAATGTTGCATGACCGCACAATTGTCATTCAAAGTGCAACAGCACTGAAAGCTGGAAATTGTCCTGGGCAGGAAGGGGGTATAAGTGTCCTGTAGGCTAGCGGTTAAAGACATGTAACAGAATACATTTTGGCCAAAATGTATGAAGAAATGTGATTTTTAAATTTTTTTTATCGGATATGTTTAATAGCAGGAAGTAAAAAACATTGTTTTTTTCAACATTTTCAGTCTATTTTGCATTTATATTGCAAAAAATAAAAAAACCCAGAGGTAATCAAATGCCAGCAAAAGAAAGCTCTATTTGTGTGAAAACAATTATATAAATTTTGTTTGCGTACAGCATTGGATGACTACGCAGTTACCAGGTAACGCAGTGCAGTGCTGAACAACAAATAATGGCCTGGTCATGAAGGAGGTAAAATCTTCCAGAGCTCAAATGGATAACCCGTTGAGTGTGATTATGTATAAATGTTCATATAGCACACTGCTAAGTCTGTGTGAGTTTGCATGATTAACCCCCTTACCCTGGAGGCTTGGATAGTGAAAATGGGGGGATGGTGAAGGCATAAATGCAAACTTTGCTTTTTCTTTTCTTTTAATTATTCATTTTCTACTTACCCTTCTTTCTAATTTCAAATTTTTCTCTTGGGGATAATGGATTCAGAAAACTGTAAATGTGATGCCCAGAGATCCCCCACAGTGGCACCCTTTTATTAACTGTACAATGAGGAAGTAGTGCTAGACAAACTGTACAAAATGTCTATAAAAAAGCCTTTGCCAAAAGATTACGCAATACAAACAACTGTTTTATTACATATTCTAATATGTCTTACAGAACATTTAGTTAATATAAGCCCTAAATTACACCTGAAAAATATGAATACATTATTTCTATAGTATAACTAAACTAAAAATAAAAACAATTGTAGCCCTTGTTTTTGTGAGCATGTATGGGGGGGTTATGACAAATGGCCCCCGAAACAGCATATTGTGCTAAACATGCAGATAAATAAGAGATCCAGAACCTTAAATGAGTTGAAGAGTAGGTTTGATAATAAAGTTGGCAGTGCCTTCCCTTCCTTGGAAAGTAAAGCAATTGTAAAGTAATTGGGACCAGAGGAACTACAGCAACCAACATATAACAGTAACCATAAGTACAATGTATATACTGTCCATGCACATCAGTGTGGAAATAATAGCTTTATATAGGAAAAGATTAATAATAGTACATGTATCCAATGTACAAACAGGTATAATCAGCAAAGGCCCCAAGAAGAGTCCGGATGGATTTGTGCACATATAACTGGGTATATATAATTATTATTAAAGATAATTCCAGATGAATGCTGCAGCAAAATTCAGTTGCAGGTGCCCCTGAGGACAAACATGACATGGCATTTAACATTGTGTTGGAAACCTGGAGACAAGATTAGCAGTGATAGCAATGCAGTGCTACCCTCTTGAGGGCCGCTGAGTTTTTGGGTCCACCTAAGCTCTACAGCCAGGAAACACGCATTTTCCACAATTCACCCAAAGTCAGTAAACGGTCCATAAGTTTGTTTTTTTGTTGTTTTATTAGCAAACAAGAATTCAGCAAAAATCTCAAAAGAACAAGTGGATCTTAGCTTTCTACTCCTTTAGGAGTGGCACTTCCCTTCTGACAGACTAGTGCACAGCCTTTGCAAGGAGCACTTGGTCCCCTTAAATGAACCTGCTCAGACTCTAAATGAAAATCTCCGCATCCACTTGGCTGTCTTGAGTGTATCCCAGGGCAAGAGAAGCACAAAGAATGTAGTCCCAGAGAGAACTAGTTGAGTATTTTTTTGGCCCAGGGGGTGTAGAAGTACTCACACTGGCCTGTTCCTGGAGCTTTAAAGGTTGAAGCTGCTTTCAGGCCTTACGCTGGGCTGGCTCCTTCGCTGCTGACAGGCTATCTTTCCCCGATAGACTGTGAGACAGTGGAGGTCCTTCTTACCAACTTCAGGCTGTAGGCAGACCCCCCTTCTCTGGGGCCCTCTCCCAGGCTCCACACCAGCAGCACTTCCTCACGCCATCTTTTCCACCTGACTCCCCTGCTGACCAGGTTCTCTCATATTTAAGGGCTGACCTAGCCACCATGCCAGGTGTCCTGCCTGGGGATTGCCCAAATTCCCCTAAGTATGCAGATCAGCCCCTCCTCACCCCTGTCCACTGTTTCTAGAAACGTCTCCAAGTTTCTAGAGCAGGGGAAGTTATGAGAGAACTGACCTGCAGAGCCCTTCAATCTTAACCTGAAGTAACCTTGCTGACTCACTCCCAGGCTGACTCATACCCAGGCTTCTAGCAAGCCTCTAACTATGCACACGAAAAAAAAATCTTACACTAGAGGGCATTACAGGAAAATCCTCCAAATGTTGTCAAGTGTGTTACAGTGCACAGTGCATTGTGGTGTCAATTGCATTACAAAGTACATTACATTTTGGTGTCCAGTGTGATACAGTGTACAGTACATTGCGAGGGCAAGTGCGTTACAGTGTACAGTGCATTTTGGTGTCAAGTGCATTACAGTACACAGTGCATTGCGGTGTCAAGTCCGTTA
This sequence comes from Staurois parvus, assembly GCF_062004578.1. Lineage (NCBI taxonomy): Eukaryota > Metazoa > Chordata > Amphibia > Anura > Ranidae > Staurois > Staurois parvus. The sequence goes on along the minus strand of NW_028318515.1, from coordinate 3,494,839 downwards.
CAGAGTACATTGTATTTTGTTGTCCAGTGCATTACAGAGTACAGTGCATTTTAAATATTGTATTTAAATATTGTATTGTTTTTTCCTTTTTTTTTGTACTACAAATAAAATATATGCGGTGTGCATAGGAATTTGTTCATATTTTTTCAAACTATAGTCCGGCCCCCCAACAGTGTGAAAGTCAGTGAACTGACCCCCTGTTTAAAAAGTTTGAGGACCCCTGATGTAAGTTCATGACTGAGGCTCAGTTCTGTGTCTGTCTTCACTTCCTCTTCTGGGTTTTTTTACCTAACAACCCAGAGACAGGAGGTATTATACAATTAATAATGTGATAAACAGCACAGCTATGCACAGACAATAGAGGGCAGCAGATCCCTACACGTTTATTTGGTTAGTTCTAGGCACTTGCATTAGTATTGTGTGTAGCAGAATGTGTTGAAATCTATGAAATCCAGTATGGTATACTTTGGGTGTATTGAATGAACTAAGCTGAATTATTTGAAGTGGTGGATTATTTTTGCTGAAAGCAGCAAATATGTGCTGGAATGCAGAAGTCATAAAAAGTTACTCTGTGAGTGTAATAAATCGAATTCTTATCTTGAAGTGTAGAAATATGGGAGCACAATTATTTCCTTCAGTCCAGGATTCTTTCTCTGCATTGTTAAAGGGAACTAAATTGTGGATGTCACAAAATATTAAAACATTTATGTCCCTAACAGTATAGAGAAAAATATTTGATTTCATCGGCTGTGTTGGCTATTGTTATTTACACCCCGGTCACATCGGGTGCGATTTGGCATGCAATCTGCAAATCGTTTGCCAAGTCGCACTCTATTGTCTGCTATTAGAGCGGTCATATCAGTGCTGTTCCGACCAATTTCTAAAGTAGTACATGCACTAGTTTTGTTGCAGTTTGCATAGACATCTGTGTCAGATGTCTTTCAAATCACAACTGAAATCGGCAGGTCACTCGATTTGGATATCGTGCGACGTCACAGTAAGTCGCATGATTTCAAAATCATGTGACGGGGGCTTAGAGTTTGAGTCTCAAGACAATGAGTAATCAGAGCCCAGCTTCACATCTCAGATGTGTGAGTCAAAGAAATGTTTGATTTATATCTAGACACTAGGTGGGTTTAGAGCAGATAAATAGCATTGATTAAAGAACACAGGCGCTTAGTAAAAAAAAGCAGAAAAATAATACATGAATTTGTACAATTACAAGGATAATAAACACTAATAACTTTTTATTACAGAAGAAAAAAATATGCTGAAGACGTTTATAGTTTTAAAACTGGTATACCTTAAAATGAAATCTATTATGTATTATTATTATTATGTTATATTAATATATATGAGATCATTTTTGTGTCTCTGCATTTTAGGTCATCAAGTGTGTATAAATATGACTAACAGAAAAAAATGCGTTTTTAAGTTGAATTGAATCTCTAACCACTCAAAACATGTTTACCTTTTAACAGCTACCTCCCTCTGGAAATACTGATTGCTCACTCAATGACAAATGTCAATGTTGTGTAGTATATGCATCCTGTAAATATAATCTGTTGCTCATTTCTTGTAGGATTTAACATCACATTTTTTAACAAAAAGCATAACTGTAGCTTTGCCAACTACAAGTGCACTATCTAGGTCATATCATCTCAAAGACAGTTAATCTCAGTTCTGTTTTGTGTAACATGGTACTGTAGACTAGTGTTGAGCTCGATGCTCAATAGTAAGCTCCTGACAATGCACTGCGCTCTTACAGTGCATTGTGAGAGCCATGATTGGCCAAGGCAATGCACCTGACCGAAGATCAGGTGCAATGCTTTGACCAATCAGAGCACAATGCACTGTGAGAGCCATGAATGGCCAAAGTCACGGTGACTTTGGCCAATCATGGCTCATGGCTAAGTGTATGCCCCACACTATATAAGGCTGTTTACACTGCAGCCTTATGCAGTGTGTTGCTGGACACTGCCAAAGACAGAGGGGAGAATACTCCCACCGAAAAAAATAGATAAATAAATAATAATAATAAAACAAATAAGAAAATAAGAAACAGTGTGGGTTCCCCCTAAAAGCCATACCAGGCCCTTTAGGCCTTGCAGGACTTTTAAAGGGAATCCCAACTCCAAATAACAGGGGGAAAATGTTGGCCACGTCACCGCTAGCTCCCGCCAATTGTTTACATCTGACTGGCAACTGTCAGACCTGTGAGAATGCACAAGCGAGTGCTTGGCGGGTGCGGTCAGGTCGGCAGGCATCAGGGTTTTTTTTATTTCGGCGAGTTGATGTCCTCATGACAATGCTGGATGCCATGACTGACGATGGAGTACAACAATGGAATCAGAGTCCCAAGCACTACCAAAAGAGAGGAACTCTGACACTTGCTCCAAATTTGCTATTTTCCTTCACACAATTGCGGACATTGGATATAGTTACCATAAGTTGTGGCCTAGTTCCTTCAGTCGCTTTTGTTTGACCACACTGAACACAGCATTAGCCTCAACAATGATAGCAGGAGAGCCATCCCACAGGCCGAACCACAGTTGTGTCATCAAAATCATCAATCTACCCTTTAAAAGAGACCTTTTCCTATTGTGCCAATCATTTTGCAGTTTAGAGAGGAGCTGCCCTGTATCAACAATCACTGCCAGCTCAACATCCTCTTGCTTAATCACTTGCTCTCCGGAAGATTTACTCTCCTTAATGACCAGGCAATTTTTTGCTATTCGGCACTGCGCTATTTCAACTGGTAATTGCGCAGTCATGCAATGCTGTACCCAAATGAAATTTATATCCTTTTTTTCACACAAATAGAGCTTTCTTTTGGTGGTATTTGATCACCAATGGGTTTTTTATTTTTTGTGATATAAAGAAAAAAGACCAAACATTTTGAAAAAAAATCCAATATTTTTTACTTTCTGCTTTAAAAAATATATGGTAAATTCAAAGTTAGTCATACATTTAGGAGAAAATGTATTCTGCTACATGTCTTTGGTCTTCATGTATTTGAAAAAAAATCCCAATACATGTATATTAATTGGTTTGTATGAAAGTTATAGTCTACAAACTATGGTATTAAAAATATTAAATTATTTTTTTTTTTCATTTTTTGTAAACATATTTTTTAACTATTTTTTTTTATACTTTCACCAAAGTAGTGCAATGTTACCATAGCAACATTGTACTACTCTGGGGGGGAGGGTGATCATGGATTTTTTTTTTTTTACACTTTGCATTGCATGAGTAATGTCAGCAAGTGGTTGGGCTTTTAGAGAGGGGTCCAGATCAACAGGGAACCCGACAATAATCCAGCAACTCCTAAGGAACGTGCTACATATGTATACATGATGACCAGATAGCATTTTAATGAAAGCTGCAAATTAAAAATAGATTAAACAATGACTTTTGAAAATCACATCGACATCTTACGGATTCTATGAGATTTTAGTGATTGAACCAAAGTGGTAAAAGTATATATAAACCCAAAGACCCACAAAGGCCAGTCAGATCCATTAGTCTGGTATGAAGGATTGTAAATTAATGCATCCAAACCAAACAACTACTTGCTTTAGCCCTTGCCTTTGGGTTTTCCATAATATAAGAAACCCTTTGCCTCGGTGTGCCATGAAAGGAATGAATGTGTGTATGAAGAAAACACACCATGGAGATAAAACCATGGAGATAAACAAAAGCCACTTGCGGGGTTTACTTATTTTTGTTCTATATGCAGTGGTTGATTGCAGTAGCTGCCATATTATTCGAATGAAACACAAAATGCACATACATTGTCTTGGGGGTCTGTAATTTCATTAGGAACCTTCATTTGATGTTTTTCTTACAATTGCAATGCTTCTTTATGCACAATAAACCTCTTCATGATTCAGTGCATTTATAGTTGCGGATATCCAGCAGTTCTCCTTTCTACAAAAGATGAAGTATCTCACAGAAATGTGAAATTTTAACTGAGCAGTAAGAAGCAAACCTTCTGACACACTTTTGCGATCTCCTGATTCAACACACTTTATTGATGCGTTCTGTTTCAGAGACAATAGAGGTTCCCTAAAGATAGGGTATTGAGTGGGTGGAATTGAAAGAAAGTTCTCATGCTCACTGTCCAAACACCCAAAGTTTCTTCAGTATGACTTATCTTTTAGTTCTTTCAACCAGTAAAATTGATGCTGATTTAAATGTCAGCATTTACAAAGACAGACATCATAGTTATGGAGTTATGTGTAGGCGGGCTTAAATGTGACTATTTGATAGAGGGGATCACAATGCGTGTTATTGCTAACAAAGTAGCTTTAACTGCTGGATAGGTGGCAATGGAACATTCTATTTACAAAAGTGCAGATAAATGGTTTTCTTATAGGTGTATAAGGCACAGGTACACAGTACATTCACAGAAGATATAGATTGCAGCTTAATGCCCCATGTACACGGGACACTTCTGAACGATGGAAACTGACTACTGGAAAATGTAGGTTAAAAAAAGTCTGTTTAGCCACATTTGCATAATGCGTTTATGCACTTTTATGCGTTTAGAAGCATTTTTTAAAGATAAGCACAGGAGAATCTCCCAAATGCCCAGAATGCACTGAAAAGTGATAAATTATTAACTATTTCAGACTGTTTCAGAGAAATACACAGAGTAGAAGCAGAGATAGTATTATGTGTTGAGATTAGCTTAGGTGGGAGTTGCTCATTAACATTTCTTTTGTTTCCAAGGGTGGAGTGAGCCATTAAGGCCACCTGGCAGGTGTTTTCATGAGGAATTTGAGGTGTAAATGGTCATTAACATATCTTTTGTTTCCAAGGGTGGGAGAGGTCCGAGGTGTGAATTGGTCATTCCAATGTGTGACAAGCTTGGTAGGAACATCCTGTGTTCAGTGTTTTGTCCATTCGAGTACCTTGAAAACACTTTGCATGCATTTTTTATGATGAAAAAGGAAAAGGCATCGAGAACTGGAAGAGTTAAAACAAAATTTCAAACGCAAATGACACGATTTGCCGCGTTTAGCCACATTTACAAGCGTTTTGTGTTTGAAACGCTGATAAAATTGACTGCTGAACGCAAGGTTTCTGTGTTAAAAAAATACACTGTAAACACAAATGCCTGTAAACGACTGTAAACAAAGATGTGTACATGGACACTTAGGAAAACATTAGGGTGAGTTCAGGGGCTGCTGAACAGCTCCTAAACGTGTTTATCAGCTGCAGTGTACATGAGCCCTAATTCTGCTGGCACTGCGTTATCCTCGCTACGAGCACAGATGTGTTATATATGGCACATAATGTTTACTTGCTAGAGGCTAGTGTCCATAAGCAGGTGACACAAATGCAGCAGTCTCGGTATAGTATATACTGACTCTGATAGTCAGTCTTCTCAGAAGCAGCAACAGTGATGATAGACAGGACTCCAGAGGATTCCTGTTCTGTCCCTGAGGCTGGAACACTCTCCTTAAGTAAAGCCTAGCTTGCCCTAGAAAGGCTGGGTATCTTCATTTCTATATATGCACAAGAGCTCCTCAAAATGGTGGCTGGGCTCCGGTTATATAGGAGAGCCAACACAAATGGCCACTCAAATCTTGAGAGAGTTTGTGCCCAATCAGAGCACAAGGCTTCCCCAAAATGGCTGCTGGAGAGAAATATAGAGGACAGCTAATCATTACCACTGACAATCAAGAACCACAAAGAACTATTTGCATAAAACACAACATTCCTGCATGAAAAAGTGAGCATGATACAATTACTGTCCCACTTCTCACAGCCAGCGAGGTTATTGTTGACACTGTTAACTGCATGTGAGGGGACTACCTACATATACATGAATTTTACTAGCTTACGCTCTATAATAACAATGCTTTTTGCTATTTTTGAAATGTAAAGGTCATTCAAGTGACAGACGTTTGGTCTCCAAAGGTAGGTAGTTATACTGCTAGGATTGTTGGTGACAGGGTAACCATGCTTTAAGACTGAAATTTATTTTTTGTGTGCTACAAGATCTAATTTATTCTAATGAATAACTCTCTACCCAGGGATCATGGGGCCCCTGTGTCCTTGCCCAAACTCAAAAAAGCCTATGAAAAAGGTACCAGGGGCATCTCATGGGGCCCCCTACTGACCCCAGGCCCTTGGGCAGTGCCCGAGTTTCCAAATGGTCAGTCCGCCCCTGTCTCTACCTTACCTAAACTTGGTGGTGCTCAAATATTTCCAAGAATCCTTCTGGAAGGATTTATTGGGAAGGTTTGGGGTTATTTGGAATGGATTGTTCCACACTGGAAAACAGGAGTGATTGAATGTATTAAGTATGTTGGTTTGCTCAAATCAGAGGCTAACTGCAGATTATGAAATGGCAAAATGTTGCAATTTAAATCAACACTACAAAGGGCTATATACCTACATTACTAATACAGATAAACAAATTCTCTTTACTGCACAGCATGGAACAAAGGGGATCTTTAATTAGCAACAATGATTCTGAAGTCTTCTGTCCATCTGAAGTCATGTCTTCTTGATTGTAAATGTCACAGGGGGGCACAGAGTCGGTTTGAACTGCATGGTGCTGCTACAGCAGCTTGTTTATTTTGTACCTTTGTTTTTTTCACCTGCTCCTCTTCCTGTTTGGTGCTAATGGGTGTGACATTCTCACCAACCAAATGACCAGCCAATCTCACACCGCGCTGTCACTTACATAACAGTGCCACTCTAAGCTGAGCCCTGCACAAAGGTTTTCTTAGTGCACGGGACCACAATCTATGTGCCTGCAGCCTGAGAACGATTGTAACTGGGTTAAATTAACCACCTCCCGCATGCCATATAGTCCAATGACGGGCGCAAGGTGGTTCTCTCATTCTGAGAGGACGTTATATGACGTCCTCCCATTCTCACCGCACATGCGCGGCTCAGAGAGCGCGCAGCGATTGGCGGTGCGCTGTGTCCCTCGGACACAGCGGATCACCGATCATGGAAAGAGCCGAAGATGTCCAATCACAGCTGATCACATGTAAACACGGAAATGCCGGTTACCGGCATTTCTCTCCTCTCGAGCTGTCATGCTGACAGCTCGAGAGGAGAGGAGAGCCGGTAATCGGCTTTCCACGGAGGGGACACTGATCATCAGGGCACTGATGATCAGTGTGCCCTGATGATTAGTGCAGCCCCAGCGGTGCCACCTGTCAAACTCCATCATTGCCAGCTGTCAGTGCCGATCAGTGCCACGTGCCAGTGGCTATCAGTGTCACATCAATGACACCTATCAGTGCATACCAGTGCACATCAATGCCACATGTCAGTGCCCATCTGAGCTGCCTTTCAGTGTCACCCATCAGTGCCAGTCAGTGCCACCTATCAATGCCAATCATTGCCACCTATCAGTGCCAGTCAGTGCCACCTATCAGTGCCAGTCAGTGCCGCCTATCAGTGTGCATCAGTGCCGCCTAACAGTGCCAGTCAGTGCCGCCTAACAGTGCCAGTCAGTGCCGCCTAACAGTGCCAGTCAGTGCCGCCTAACAGTGCCAGTCAGTGCCGCCTAACAGTGCCAGTCAGTGCCGCCTATCAGTGCCAGTCAGTGCCGCCTAACCGTGCCATATATCAGTGCCATGTATCAGTGCTGCCTTTCAGTGCCCATCAGTGATGCCTGTCAGTGCCCATCAGTGCCACCTATCAGTGTCCATCAGTGCAGTCTATCAGTGCCCATCAGTGCAGCCTCATTAGCGCACATCAGTGAAGGAGAAAAATCACTTATTTACAAAATTTTATAACAAAAACTAAGAAAAAAACGTTTTTTTTTTCAAAATTTTCAGTGGTTTTTGGTTTGTTTAAGAAAAAATAAAAAATCCAGAGGTGATTAAATACCACAAAAAGAAAGCTCTATCTGTCACAAAAAAATTATAAAAATTTCATATGGGTACAGTGTTGCATGACTGCGCAATTGTCATTCAAAGTGCGACAGCGCTGAAAGCTGGAAATTGGCCTGGGCAGGAAGGGGGTATAAGTGCCCAGAAGGCTAGCGGTTAATTAAGCAATAAACCCTTTAAACACCACCACTGCCTTTTTACTGAGAAGGAGGAAACTCACAACTTGCTCGCAATAACAACTATGATTTTAGCATAAATGTCTATAACACGCAGGTATATTCGGACAGGTATATTCGGAGGATTATCATATACAGTAGAACTCTTCAAGAGACAGAGATTCTTTTAGTTTACATTAAAAGCTTTAGAGACAATTTCAATACTTTTCTAAATAGGGTTTAATACTGAATAGGTCAAAATGGTGCAAATAAAATATTTATAGAAAAATATGTTACAAAGAAATAAAGAAACAATAAAGCAACAAAGAAACAAAAAAGGAGTTGAAAATGGAGAATACTTGCAAAGTATTGGTCCTTGGTTTTAGAAGAGATCAGTTAATAAACAAGGTGTTATCGGCTCTCATAACTTGACAGATGTTCCATCGTTGATAGTAAAATGAGAGTTTGACAACAGGTCCTGCCATTCCCTTTTCTGTTGTATCACAGGGGTAGAGACAGAGACCATCTGACCAATCATCCGGTTTAAGGGGTGGGGGCTGGGAAGTTACTATGTTTATGACCAAGTCCTAAATACAGTTTTAAATATTAAAGCAGACTTGAATTAATAAATAAGTCAATAATATCACTTCAACCCAAAGTCCAAAATAAAGTCCAAAAATACTTGTAGGTAACTTCACAATGACTCAGATCCTAGGAGAGGTCGATGGTGAAATTCCAGAAAATCTTCATATACCCTAAGGTAAACTAAACCAGCATAGGATCCATAGTGAGAACGGAAATTCCTCCAAATGACATCATCTTCTCCAGATACTTCCCATAAACCTCACAAACAGACCAGGGGTCAGCATTTGAATCAGATAACACACAATTTTATTGTAGCAACTTACATCAAGAAACGATGAAATCAGCTTCCATATCATGAAACAATATAGACAGCATCAATACTCAACGGTAGCTCCAAAGCAGTGGTCATCCAACTCTAACGGAGAGCCAGATGGTAAATGGAAGTCCCAGGGGTATGAACAACTGCGTGTTCCAGAACCCAAAATGGCCACCAAGGCACTTCCGGAAACGTCAATGCGTCACTACGTCACGTGCCCGGACGCGTTTCGTCACATCCGGACTTTTTCAACAGGGATACGGACGTATATGCTCACTTACTTTAAGTACCAGTTGGCAAAAGGGCGGAACACCAGAAGCGGCCATCTTAACCACTTGCCGCCCAGCCACTGTAGATATACGGTGGCAGGGCGGCACTCACAGGCAAAACCATGTTTTAAAACGCGGTTCTGCAAAACAGGTAGGGGGCGCACGCGAGGCGCGTGCACGCCCTACCTGTCCCGCGGGTGTCATCAGCGGGTCCCAGCCGCCGGGTCACGGCCAGTGATTACCGGCTTTTTGGCTGCGATGAGCTGTGATTACTGACAGATAACACGGCTGCATTGTTTACACACAGCCTTGTTATCTGTCAGTTGCTCAGCTCGTGACAAGCTGCAGAGGGTTTCTCTGCCTCGATCAGCTCCCCCCTCCCTCCCCCCCCTCCAGCACACACCCCCTCCCCCTAGTAAAACACTCCCCTCACACAGTGAACACTAAAAATGTTAACCCCTTCCTCCCCATTGCCATTTGTACAGTTTCAGTGTTTTTTTTTTTCACTGATCACTGTATTGGTGTCACTGGGGATGTCAGTGACCCCAAGGCAGTTCCCCCCCAGTGTCAAAATGTCCGCCACAGTCCCGCAGTCCCGCCATAAGTCGCTGGTCGCCGTCATATGTCGCTGATCGCCGCAATATGTCGCTGATCGCCACCATTATTAGTATAAATAAAATAAAAAATCCCAGTATCTTTCCCGCCATTTGTAAACGCTATAACTTTCATGTAAACCAATTAATTTACACGTATTGGGATTTTTTTTAGCAGAGACATGTCGCAGAATGCATTTTGGATGAAATTTGTGCCAAAATTTGATTTTTTAATTTTTTTTACTGGACATGTTTTATAGCAAAAAGTCCAAAATATTGTTTTTTTGTCTCAAAATTGTCAGCCTTTTTTTTTATAGCGCAAAAAATTAAAAACGCACAGGCGATCAAATACCACCGAAAGAAAGCTCAATTTGTGGGAAAAAAAGGATGTAAATTTAATTTGGGTGCAGTGTTGCATGACCGCGCAATTGTCAGTTAAAGTAACGCAGCGCCATAACACAAATCTCTTTTGTAACCGCTTCCTTACCACCCTACAGCAGAAATACTGCTACAGGGCGGCATGGGTACGCAAAATCACATATATATATACGTAATTCGCGCTCCCGTGGTTTTCACACCCCTCCCAGATAGCGTCATATTGCCCGACAGTACACCAGTCATCACATTTAACCCCTTGATTGCCAGGAGCACGCCCATGTACAATAAACCTCCATTGCTAGTATAGTGTCTGAATGGGTCAATATCTTTGATCAGGTCAGCACTATACCAGCGTTCACATTAGTATAGCGTCCGCAAAAACGCAGCGTTAGCGGGATCAGCCCCTGCACCTGCCAACACCTGCGTTAAGCCCCTACGCTTACCCCCCCCCTTCTCCCCCAGCAAGTGCAGTGTCAGTAGATCACTGTCACTTGATTCATTGCACACAAAACCGCAGTGTTCCCAGAATCAGGCCTGATCTCTGTTAGCACTTGTCGGTAAATTTTGATGACTCTCATATGCAGCAGAGTGCCAGTACTAGTGCCGCTCTACCTTTTGGTGAACTGGCGAGTACCAGCGGTCTAGTACATCCTGGTCTTTCACAAACCTCCTTGATTTTTGGAGCTGTTTTTCACGGAATATCTGTATGCGTTGATTGTGGATCAAAGCAGTCTATATGCACAACAATTTATCGCCGCCAACCCAAATTCAAACCTTGCCAGACCATTCGCATGGAAACTCATTACGGTTTTCAAATTTAAATTTTTTTTGGGCCTAACCCTCAACATGGGCATTACTAAAAGAAATGAATTGCGGTTGTATTGGTCCGCAGACCCGATTCATCATATGCCGTGTTCTCTGCTGCCATGGCCAGGCATAGATATGAGAGTATAATGTGTTTTATGCATTTCAGCGACAATACACTCTGTCATCCTCGGGGTAACCCTGAATTTGACCGGCTCCACAAAATTCAGCCCCTCGCAAATCACCTTACCCTAAAGTTTGCAGATGCCTATACTCCCCAGCAAAACATCTGCGTTGATGAGTCCCTTATTATTTTTTCTGGCCGCCTTGCATTCAAACAATTTCTCCCCTGCAAGCGTGCCAGATATGGGGTCAAGATGTAGAAGACCTGTGAGAGGGCAACAGGCTATACTTATAAGTTTTGGATTTACGAGGGAAAAGATAGTCACGTGGAGCCCCCCGGATGCCCAGACTACATGGGGAGCAGTTTGGGACTTGGTGTCATCATTTCTCCATATGGGGTACCACTTATACGTGGACAATTTTTATTCAAGCGTGCCACTATTTAGACATTTATTCAATCTTGGAACTGGCACTTGTGGCAAAGTGTGACCTAATGTGTGCCCACCATTAGAAGTGGGTGGATGCAGGGCGGTATATTCTAATGGTGGGCATACCACACACTTTTTCTGGCAGATATTTCTTCTCATTTTTTCATTCAGTCCACAGGCTGCATACAAAAAAAAAAGAACATAGCATATATACCCAACAAGGACCAGCGACGTACTGGTACATCACTGGATTTGAATGGTTATACCAGGATGATGCCTACAGCTGCAGGCATCATCCTGGTATCGTTTTTTTCAGCCGGTGATCAACTTTCATGTAAAAGCAATCCTAGTGGCTAATTAGCTGCAAGATTGCTTTTACAAGCAGTGGAAGATTATGTCCCCCCTCCCCCGCTGCCTTCCACGGCCTTCTCGGGCAGTTTCGTGCCATCGGGGGAACCTGAGAATGCAGCCGGTGTTTCTGCCAGCTGACCATAGAGCTGATTGGACACCAGAATGATGCCAATCATCTCTATAGTCTAAGAATTCGGAAGCTACAAGCATTTCATCACTTCAGTTTCGCAGGATATAAACAGCGCCATTTGTAAATTGGGAAAGCATCTGATCACACCGATTTTGGTTTGATTAGATAATGTAAGAGCAGAGGAGATATCTAGAGTCTGATAGACCCCAGATTTCTCAAAAAAGAATATGTGACAATGCCCATTGAAGTTATAAGGGTTATTTACATTCCCTGTTATAGCATTAAAAGTGATTAAAAAAAAAAAAAATGAATGGTACAATGTAAAAATAATTAAAAAAAAATCAAAATAACTATAAAAAAAAAAAATTGCCCCTCCCATGTGTGCACACCTGTGTGCACAAGCCTTGACTCTGTGCCGTTATGTAAACAGAGGTTGAACCATGCATGTGAGGTATTGCCGTGAAAGTCAGATCAAGGGCAGTAATTCTAACAGTAGACCTCCTCTGTAAATCTAAAATGGTGGCTTTTAAAGGCTATTAAAGCGCTGCCTATGGATATTAAAAATGTTTGCAGTTTGTCGCCATTGAACGTGGCATGCGCAGTTTTAAAGCATGTCATGTTTGGTATCTATTTACTCGGCATACCATTATCTTTTATATGTTAACAAATAATTGGCCAATATATTGTGTTTTTGTGCATTAAAAGTAAAAAAAGTGTATTTTTTTTTTAAAAATTGCATTTGAAAAATCGCTGCGCAAGTACTATGTGCCATAAAAATTGTAGTACCCACCATTTTATTCACTAGGGTGCCTGCTTTAAAAAAATATATAATGTTTGGGGGTTTAAATTAATTTCCTAGCAAAAAATACTGATTGTTTTCATGTGAACAAAAAGGCTTGGTCTTCAGGTGGTTAGAAGAGTGAATGAAGTGTGGCATAAACTTCTAATGCTGGGCATAAAACGCCCCCACCCCCCAAAATGACCCCTTTTTGGAAAGTAGTCACCCCAAACTATTTGCTAAGAGGAATGTTGAATCAATAGAAGAATTTATTTTTTTACCACAAGTTTTTGTAAAATGACAAAAATAATTTTATTTTTTTTTTACACAAAATTGTCACTTAAATTATTTACTGCTCACACATGCCATGGTTATATGTGGAATTACTCCCCAAAATACATTTTGCTACTTCTTCTGAGTATGGGGGTACCACATGTGAGAGACGTTTTGGCAGTCTAGCCAAGTACAGGACCCCAAAATCCAATAAGCACCTTCAGGCTTTTAAAGGGCTTTATTTCCTCATTACACTTCCAGACTACCTATCACAGTTTCGGAGGCCCTGAAATGCCAGGATAGCACCTAACCCCCCCAAATTACCCCTTTTTGGAAAGTAGACACCCCAAGGAATTTGATAAGAGGCATGTTAAGTATTTTGCAGATCTCATTTGTTGCCACAAGTTTTTGGAAAATGAAGAAAAAAACCAAAAACATATTTTTTCTGTTCTTTTTTTATATTTCAAAACCTTGTGAGAAAAAATGAGATCTGCAAAATACTCACCATGCCTCTTTTTAAATTCCTTGGGGTGTCTACTTTCCAGAAAGGGGTCATTTGGGGGGGTTTGGGGCTATCCTGGCATGTCAGGGCCTTCGAAACTGTGATAGGTAGTGAGGAAGTGTAATGAGGAAGTTACGCACCTTCAGGCTTTCAAAGTGGTCATTGGATTTCAGGCTCCTGTATGTGGCTAGTCTCCCAAAAAGTCTCACACATGTGGTATCCCCATACTCAGTAGAAGTAGCAGAATGTATTTTGGGGTGTAATTCCACATATACCCATGGCTTGTGCGAGAAAGAAATCATTTAAATGACAACTTCGTGTAAAAAAAAAAGAAAAAAAAGTTTTTGTCATTCTCCAGAAACTTGTGGAAAAAAAATAAATCTTCCATGGACTCAATATGCCTCTCAGCAGATAGCTTAGGGTGTCTAATTTCCGAAAAGGGGTCATTTGAGGGTGTTTGTACTATTCTGGTATTTTAGCACCTCAAGAAATGTGATGGGCAGTCAGAAATTAAAAGCTGTGTAAATTCCATTATCTATACCATAGTTTGTATACGCTATAACTTTCACAAAAAGCAATCAATATACACTTATTGGGATTTTTTTAACCAAAAACATGTAGCAGAATACATTTTGGCCTAAATATATGATGACATTTTAGTTTTTTTAGATATTTTTTATGATCAAAATGAGAAAATATTGTTTTTTTCAAAAAAAAATTTTTTCTTCAAAAATTTTCTGGTTATAGCGCCAAAAATAAAAAGTGCACAGGTGATCAAATACCACCAAAAGAATGCTCTATTTGTGTTAAAAAAAATGACATAAATTTCATTTATGTACAATATTGCATGACCGCGCAATTGTCCGTTAAACTAGCGCAGCGCTGTATAGCAAAAAAATGTCGTAAATTGCAGTATCTATACCATAGTTTGTAGACGCTATAACTTTCACACAAAGCAATCAATATACGCTTATTGGGATTTTTTTTACCAAAAACATGTAGCAGAATACATTTTGGCCTAAATTTATAACCAACTTTGAGTTTACTATATATTTTTTATAGCTGAAAGTAAAAAATATTGTTTTTCTTCAAAATATTTGATCTTTTTTTGTTTATAGCGTAAAAAATAAAAAGCGCACAGGTGGTCAAATACCACCGAAAGAAAGCTCTATTTGTGTGAAAAAAAGGACGTAAATTTTGTTTAGGTGCAGCATTGCATGACCGCACAATTATCAGTTGAATTAGTGCAGCGCCAAGTAGCAAAAAGAGGCCTGGTCATTAAGGGGGGTAAATCCTCTGGAGCTCAAGTGGTTAAAATTTGGAAACCCGGACACCAACATATATGTATGCTCACATATTTAAAATACCGATTGGCAAAAGGGCAGAATACCCACAAAGGCCATCCTAAGGTACAAAAACCAAACATATAAAAACAAGTATGCTCACAAGCTTAAAAGCCCGTCTGAAAGAAGGGCAAAACGCTGACAGCGGCCATTTTAGGAAATGGAAAACCGGACATATATATAACCATAGGGTTAGGGGTAACACCACCACTCAACCATAAACTATAAATCATATCCTTAACCCATATCTTCTCAATTCAAATAAGACAAAATAATAATACAAAACTTTTTTAAAAAATATAAAAATAAAATTTAAAAATATATATAAAAATTTAAAAATATTAAAAATATAATAATAAAAAAAAATGTAATATCAAATAACACATAAAAAGACTATATTAATATACACACACCCCTCAAAAGGGAGTAACAGGCTATCAAGATCTCTACTGATCCGAAATGAAACAGTTCAGATCCAATTTAATGTTGAGACCCCTGGGTTTCAAGGTGTTAAGTTTAAAAATCCAGAAGGTCTCATTTTGGGATATCTCCTGCACCTTTATTACACCCCCTCCAATGAGCATCAAGTACATCAATGCCACAATATTTCAATAGACTAGGATCTGAATTGTGAAAATCATGGAAATGTCTGGAAACACTATGTTCTTTCTTCACTTTTTTAACATTCTCAACATATTCTTTAAGTCGAATTTTACAAGTCCCTTTTTGTTCTACCAACATATTGAATTTTACAAGGGCATTCTAACAAATAGGTCACATATTTCATATTACATGTGATAAATTTCTTGATTGTAAATATCTCACCCGTAACAGAAGATTTAAACGTTGGGATCTTTTTATCTTTAATGCCTGTAATTTTACATATCTTACATTTCCTGCAGGGAAAAAAACCCTGAAGTCCAAACATCCGTGGTTTTTGGGGGGGGGGGGGAAATTACACCCTTTACCAACAAGTTCCTCAAATTCTCACTTTTTCTATATATAAAGGGAGGTTTCTTAGGTAGAATCTTCCCTAAGATACCATCTTTCTGTAACACAGACCAATGTTTCCTAATAATATTTTCCACTCCCTTATGCTGACAACTAAATTTAGAGATGAAGGCAAATTCCACTGAACTATTCCCTTCCACTCTTAAATTTTTATTTCTATTATTTCTCTTCATCTTCCCATCACCTATATAGTTTAAACTTACTTGTATCTAATTTTTTCCAATAGGATAGGATCATAACCTTTGGATACAAAACGTTCTTTAATGGACTCAGACTGTACAATGTAATCCTCCAATCTGGAACAATTCCTCATGATACGGATAAATTGACCTTTTGGGATCCCCCGAATCCATAGAGGATGATGACAACTGCTAGTCGGAATGTACCCATTCCTATCAGTCTCTTTAAAAAAAGTTTTGAAACACAGTTTATTATTAAACTTGAAAATATATAGATCTAAAAAATATACCCATTCCATACTGCTATTAGATGTAAAACCCAATTCGTATTCATTCATAAGGATACAGTCTAGAAAAATCTTAAAATCCAAATCCGTTCCCTCCCATACTACCAAGATATCGCCAATATAGCGCCTCCAAACTTTAAGACCTGCCCAGTTCTTCCCAAAGATCTCTAAATACAGTTTTATACTACTAATAATATCTACCAATATGTGCAGGTTGTATTTTAGAAACTGGCAGAATATTGTTCAGCATTATATTTCGTGTCCAGGGATCCCAAACACAGATTATTTTGGATTGGTCTGTTACCCAAGAGGATGGAGACAATTTTCTCCCCTTTAATATTTGCTAATGTAGTAATGTATAGCCTTGATTTGTTCGGTATTACATTCCCCATTGAAATATATACTTAACCGTTTCAATACCGTGCAATTTTACACCTTCCTGCCCAGGCCATTTTTCAGGTTTCAGCACTCTCACACTTTGAATGACAATTGCGCGGTCATACAACATTGTACCCAAACTAAAATTTTATCATTTTCTTCACACAACTAGAGCTTTCTTTTGGTGGTATTTAATCACCGCTGGGGTTTTTATTTTTTGCTACATTAACAAAAAAAACCAAAAATTTGGAAAAAAAAACACATTTTTCTTTGTTTCTGTTATAAAAGTTTACAAATAAATAATTGTTCTTCATAAATTTAGGCCGAGATGTATTCTGCTACATGGCTTTGGTGAAAATAACCCAAATTAGGATGTATTTTTTAGTTTGTAGGAAAGTTATAGAGTTCACAAACTATGGTATACATCTGAATATTGATCAGTCCTGAAGTACTGACAGCCAATCTAATTTCTTGAGGTCCAAGAATGTCAGAATAGTACAGATATCCCCAAATGACCCCTTTTTGCAGAGTAGACAGTCCGACGTACTTCATAAGAGGCATGGCGAGTTTTTTGAAGTTGTATTTTTTTTGTCATAATTTTTCGGAAAATGAAAAAATCAAAAAAATTATTTTCACTATTTTTTTTTTTACATACTGTCACCAGTGCAGTACAGCATCATCATATAACTGGCATGGCGGTGAACAGGGACACTGACTGGTGACAGTATGAAAAAAAAAATATATATATTTTTTTTATTTTTTTTTATTTTTTTATTATATTTAATTTTTTATTAAATTTTTTTTTATTTTTTTAAGATTTTTTTTCATATTTTACTATGACCAAAGCAGTACACTGTTAATAGTAACATTGTACTACTTTGGGGAAGTGATCAGTATTTTTTTTTTTTTTTTTTACACAATTTGCTTATAGCAGGCATGTCCAAAGTCCGGCCCGCGGGCCAATTGCGGCCCGCGTTCCGGACTGAAACGGCCCCACAGGTGAGCTACCCAAATACATAACTTACGGCCCCCGGTAGTGATTCCCTGAAAGCTACTGAGGACTCCAGCGATCTCTTGACATCATCAGCTGGTGCAGGAAGGAGAGCCCAAATCTCGCGACGTCCGAGATCTCGTGAGATTTCTGCTTTCCTTCTCTGTGTGCCGGCTGATGACGTCAATTCCCGCTCGACAGATCCCTGGAGTCCTCAGTGGCGTTCGCAGAATCACTAGTGGAGGGCCGTAAGTTATATATTGGGCAGCTCATCTGTGGGGTCCGGAACGTGGGCCGAGTGATCCCAGGTGGTGCGCAGGGAATTACTACTGGGGCTACCATTTACCATTATTTACTATGTCTGCAGTCTCTGGTCATCTCCTGTACTGTCCGCAGTCTCTGGTCATCTCCTGTACTATGTCCGCAGTCTCTGGTCATCCCCTGTACTGTGTCCGCAGTCTCTGGTCATCCCCTGCACTGTGTCCGCAGTCTCTGGTCATTTCCTGTACTATGTCCGCAGTCTCTGATCATCTCCTGTACTGTGTCCGCAGTCTCTGGTCATCTCCTGTACTGTGTCCGCAGCCTCTGGTCATCTCCTGTACTGTGTCCGCAGTCTCTGGTCATCTCCTGTACTGTGTCCGCAGTCTCTGGTCATCTCCTGTACTGTGTCCGCAGACTCTGGTCATCCCCTGTACTGTGTCCGCAGACTCTGGTCATCCCTTGTACTATGTCCGCAGTCTCTGGTCATCTCCTGTACTGTGTCCGCAGACTCTGGTCATCCCCTGTACTGTGTCCGCAGACTCTGGTCATCCCTTGTACTATGTCTGCAGTCTCTGGTCATCTCCTGTACTGTGTCCGCAGACTCTGGTCATCCCGTGTACTATGTCCGCAGTCTCTGGTCATCCCCTGTACCGTGTCCGCAGTCTCTGGTCATCCCCTGTACCGTGTCCGCAGTCTCTGGTCATCTCCTGTACCGTGTCCGCAGTCTCTGGTCATCTCCTGTACCGTGTCCGCAGACTCTGGTCATCCCCTGTACTATGTCCGCAGTCTCTGGTCATCTCCTGTACTGTGTCCGCAGTCTCTGGTCATCTCCTGTACTGTGTCCGCAGTCTCTGGTCATCTCCTGTACTGTGTCCGCAGACTCTGGTCATCCCCTGTACTGTGTCCGCAGTCTCTGGTCATCTCCTGTACTGTGTCCGCAGTCTCTGGTCATCTCCTGTACTGTGTCCGCAGTCTCTGGTCATCTCCTGTACTGTGTCCGCAGACTCTGGTCATCTCCTGTACTGTGTCCGCAGTCTCTGGTCATCTCCTGTACTGTGTCCGCAGTCTCTGGTCATCTCCTGTACTGTGTCCGCAGTCTCTGGTCATCTCCTGTACTGTGTCCGCAGACTCTGGTCATCCCCTGTACTGTGTCCGCAGTCTCTGGTCATCTCCTGTACTGTGTCCGCAGTCTTTGGTCATCTCCTGTACTGTGTCCGCAGTCTCTGGTCATCTCCTGTACTGTGTCCGCAGACTCTGGTCATCCCCTGTACTGTGTCCGCAGTCTCTGGTCATCTCCTGTACTGTGTCCGCAGTCTCTGGTCATCTCCTGTACTGTGTCCGCAGTCTCTGGTCATCTCCTGTACTGTGTCCGCAGACTCTGGTCATCCCCTGTACTGTGTCCGCAGTCTCTGGTCATCTCCTGTACTGTGTCCGCAGTCTCTGGTCATCTCCTGTACTGTGTCCGCAGTCTCTGGTCATCTCCTGTACTGTGTCCGCAGTCTCTGGTCATCTCCTGTACTGTGTCCGCAGTCTCTGGTCATCTCCTGTACTGTGTCCGCAGTCTCTGGCCATCTCCTGTACTGTGTCCGCAGTCTCTGGCCATCTCCTGTACTGTGTCCGCAGTCTCTGGCCATCTCCTGTACTGTGTCCGCAGTCTCTGGCCATCTCCTGTACTATGTCCGCAGTCTCTGGCCATCTCCTGTACTGTGTCCGCAGTCTCTGGCCATCTCCTGTACTATGTCCGCAGTCTCTGGTCATCTCCTGTACTGTGTCCGCAGTCTCTGGTCATCCCCTGTACTGTGTCCTCAGTCTCTGGTCATCTCATGTACTGTGTCCGCAGTCTCTGGTCATCTCCTGTACTATGTCTGCAGTCCATTGGTTCAGAATTTTTTTTTCCTGTTTTTCGCCTCTAAAACCTAGGTGCGTCTTATGGTCAGGTGCGTCTTATGGAGCGAAAAATACGGTATCAATTTGGGCTATAATGGATTGGTGCTCAGGATCGCTTGACGTCATCAGACAGTGCAAGGAGAAACAAAGCCCAAATCTCGCGACCTCCGAGATCTCGCGAGATTTGGGCTTTCCTTCTCCCTGTGCTGGCAGAGTGATTTAACACCTGTTTAGATTTGTCATCCAAGTCACAAAATGAAAAGTATGCCGTTTTCAATAAACTTTTGCATAAAATAGTTCATTTGCATTTAATGTTAATGGTTCATCAGAATGTCGGGCAAAATGGTCGGCCCTCGCACATGTTCACTTCATCAAATCTGGCACTCTTCCAAAAAAGTTTGGACACCCCTGGCTTATAGCAAAGAATTACTTTGCTATAAGCAAGCATTTACCTGAATGAAATCGATTCATTCAGCTTTTTTTTTTTTTTTGTGCTTAGCTGTGATTTGGTCACAGCTAATCATATGACATGTGCATGTGATTAGCTGTGACTAGAGATGAGCGAAGAAATGAAAAATTCGATTCGACTGATTCGGCGAATTCGTGGACAATATTTGATTCGAGTCGAATAAATTTGCTGTGAATTTAACTTAAAAAAGGGTGTTTCTAGGCTTCAGAGAGACTTAATATTAGTGCAGAACACTGTACCTTTAATTTAAATGCCCTTGGAGTCTGCTGGGGAAGAGAAATAATACTGTCACTCAGTATGACATGCAAATGAGTGCATCTTAGAATCACCGCACACTTCACTCATTTGGCCAGTCACGGGGCCAAAACCAGTGTTTGGAGCCACAGTATGGCGGTGGAGGCAGCAGCAATGGGAGGCCATACAGCAACCTATGACAAAATGGAAACCAGCAGGAGTGTGAGGAGACCTGAAAGTGGCACATGGCAGAGTGGGAGCAATGGGAGGCGGTACAAGGACCCATGTCACACTGTGGACCCAGCAGCAGCGTGACGAGGCGGTACGGGGGCCCATGGCAGATTTGGGGCCTGGCAGCACCTATGGGAGGCCTGTAATCTGCCAGCAACCTATGACAAAATGGAAACCAGCAGGAGTGTGAGGAGACCTGAAAGTGGCACATGGCAGAGTGGGAGCAATGGGAGGCGGTACAGGGACCCATGTCACACTGTGGACCCAGCAGCAGCGTGACCAGGCGGTACGGGGGCCCATGGCAGATTACAGGCCTGGCAGCAGCAATGGGAGGCCCGTAATCTGCCAGCACCCTATAACAAAAAATGGAACACACCAGCAGTGTGAGGAGACCTGAAAGTGGCACATGTTTGGGGCATGATTCATGGCGGATTTAGTCAGTTGTGTCAGGAACTGGTGGTTTGAAATCCAGACTAATCCACGCGTGATTCATTTTCACAAACGTGAGTCTCTCCACACTTTGGGTGGACAGTCGTGTCCTCCGCGGAGTTACAATACCTCCTGCCGCACTAAACACGTGCTCCGATGCCACGCTACTGGCCGGGCATGACAGCCTTTCAAGGGCAAATTCAGCTAGTTGGGGCCAAAGGTCAAGTTTCGTTGCCCAGTAGTCAAGGGGATTGTCTACCTCGGTTGGCAGGGTGCTGTCCAAGTAGGCCTAAGCCTGTTGTTTGAGGTCCTGCTCCAGGTCCACCTGATGCTGCTGCTGCTGCGGCTGGTTAGTAGTTTCCTCACTGCGCTGGTGAAGAAAGCTACTCATCATCGACTGCAGACTGAGGCAGCCGCTGCTGGTGGAGCTGCCACTGCTCCTACCACCCCACCCCTCCCCTGCTGCCATGGCAGCGGAACGCGAGCGCACAGGGCCCACAGTGTCTGAGGATGGACGTTGGCGCAGAAAGGCAGAGACCAGCTGACTACATAGGTGGTTTTTATAGTACGTTATTTTGGCCTCCCTCTCAGCAGGTGTGAAAAAGGCCACCATTTTTGAACGGTAGCGAGGGTCCAACAAGGTGGACAGCCAAAAGTCATCCCTCTGTCTGATGGTTATTATTCGGCTGTCGCTACGCAAGCAACCGAGCATGCTATGGGCCATTTGTGCCAAGGAATGCGAGGGACTCCCTGCCTCCATCTCCACAGCATACTGCCACGGTGCGTCTGGGTCCTCTGTCTCCTCCTCCTCCTCCTCTACCAGATGCTCCTGCTCCTCCACTCCTGTCCGCTGAGTGGAAAAACCACCCATTTCACTCAATAATTCCTGAGCACCAATGTCCTCCTCTACCTCCTCCTCTTCTTCCTGTCCTGCCCCCACAGGGGTCATGTGGCGTTGAGATCTGTGCGCCACGTCTACCGCACCCTGACCAGCCATTGTTAACAGCATTTGTTCCAGGACGTGCAACAGAGGAATGACATCGTTCATCCCATAGTCCTGCCAACTCACGAATAGCGTGGCCTCCTCAAAGGGCCTGAGCAAGCGCAGGTGTCACGCATGAGCTGCCAATGGCTGACATCTAAGTTACACAGGGAGTACCTTTATCCGCTTTTAACATCAGGAAATCTGTGAAGGCCTTTCGCTGTTCGTAAAGGCGGTCTAACATATGTAGGGTTGAATTCCACCTTGTTGCAACGTCACAGCATGAGGAGTCGGTACGGGGGCCCATGGCAGATTACGTGCCTGGCAGCAGCAATGGGAGGCCCGTAATCTGCCAGCACCCTATGTCAAAAAATTCAACACACCAGCAGTGTGAGGAGACCTGAAAGTGGCACATGGCAGAGTGTGGCTATGGAGACAGCAGCAATGGGAGGCCGTACAGGGACCCATGACACACTCTGGACTTGGCAGCAGCATGAGGAGGCGGTATAGGGGCCCATGGCAGATTAGGGGCCTGGCAGCAGCTATGGGAGGCCCGTAATCTGCCAGCACCCTATGTCAAAAAATTCAACACACCAGCAGTGTGAGGAGACCTGAAAGTGGCACATGGCATGAGAGACTGTGGACCTGGCAGCAGCATGAGGAGGCGGTATAGGGGCCCATGGCAGATTAGGGGCCTGGCAGCAGCTATGGGAGGCCCGTAATCTGCCAGCACCCTATGTCAAAAAATTGAACACACCAGCAGTGTGAGGAGACCTGAAAGTGGCACATGGCAGAGTGTGGCGATGGAGACAGCAGCAATGGGAGGCCGTACAGGGACCCATGAGAGACTCTGGACCTGGCAGCAGCATGAGGAGGCGGTATATAGGGGCCCATGGCAGATTAGGGGCCTGGCAGCAGCTATAGGGGGCCCGTAATCTGCCAGCACCCTATGTCAAAAAATTCAACACACCAGCAGTGTGTGAGGAGACCTGAAAGTGGCACATGGCAGAGTGTGGCGATGGAGACAGCAGCAATGGGAGGCCGTATAGGGACCCATGAGAGACTCTGGACTTGGCAGCAGCATGAGGAGGCGGTATATAGGGGCCCATGGCAGATTAGGGGCCTGGCAGCAGCTATGGGAGGCCCGTAATCTGCCAGCACCCTATGTCAAAAAATTCAACACACCAGCAGTGTGAGGAGACCTGAAAGTGGCACATGGCAGAGTGTGGCGATGGAGACAGCAGCAATGGGAGGCCGTACAGGGACCCATGAGAGACTCTGGACCTGGCAGCAGCATGAGGAGGCGGTATATAGGGGCCTATGGCAGATTAGGGGCCTGGCAGCAGCTATAGGAGGCCCGTAATCTGCCAGCACCCTATGTCAAAAAATTCTACACACCAGCAGTGTGAGGAGACCTGAAAGTGGCACATGGCAGAGTGTGGCGATGGAGACAGCAGCAATGGGAGGCCGTACAGGGACCCATGAGAGACTCTGGACCTGGCAGCAGCATGAGGAGGCGGTATATAGGGGCCCATGGCAGATTAGGGGCCTGGCAGCAGCTATAGGGGGCCCGTAATCTGCCAGCACCCTATGTCAAAAAATTCAACACACCAGCAGTGTGTGAGGAGACCTGAAAGTGGCACATGGCAGAGTGTGGCGATGGAGACAGCAGCAATGGGAGGCCGTATAGGGACCCATGAGAGACTCTGGACTTGGCAGCAGCATGAGGAGGCGGTATATAGGGGCCCATGGCAGATTAGGGGCCTGGCAGCAGCTATGGGAGGCCCGTAATCTGCCAGCACCCTATGTCAAAAAATTCAACACACCAGCAGTGTGAGGAGACCTGAAAGTGGCACATGGCAGAGTGTGGCGATGGAGACAGCAGCAATGGGAGGCCGTACAGGGACCCATGAGAGACTCTGGACCTGGCAGCAGCATGAGGAGGCGGTATATAGGGGCCTATGGCAGATTAGGGGCCTGGCAGCAGCTATAGGAGGCCCGTAATCTGCCAGCACCCTATGTCAAAAAATTCTACACACCAGCAGTGTGAGGAGACCTGAAAGTGGCACATGGCAGAGTGTGGCGATGGAGACAGCAGCAATGGGAGGCCGTACAGGGACCCATGAGAGACTCTGGACCTGGCAGCAGCATGAGGAGGCGGTATATAGGGGCCCATGGCAGATTAGGGGCCTGGCAGCAGCTATAGGGGGCCCGTAATCTGCCAGCACCCTATGTCAAAAAATTCAACACACCAGCAGTGTGTGAGGAGACCTGAAAGTGGCACATGGCAGAGTGTGGCGATGGAGACAGCAGCAATGGGAGGCCGTATAGGGACCCATGAGAGACTCTGGACTTGGCAGCAGCATGAGGAGGCGGTATATAGGGGCCCATGGCAGATTAGGGGCCTGGCAGCAGCTATGGGAGGCCCGTAATCTGCCAGCACCCTATGTCAAAAAATTCAACACACCAGCAGTGTGTGAGGAGACCTGAAAGTGGCACATGGCAGAGTGTGGCGATGGAGACAGCAGCAATGGGAGGCCGTAGAGGGACCCATGAGAGACTCTGGACTTGGCAGCAGCATGAGGAGGCGGTATATAGGGGCCCATGGCAGATTAGGGGCCTGGCAGCAGCTATGGGAGGCCCGTAATCTGCCAGCACCCTATGTCAAAAAATTCTACACACCAGCAGTGTGAGGAGACCTGAAAGTGGCACATGGCAGAGTGTGGCGATGGAGACAGCAGCAATGGGAGGCCGTACAGGGACCCATGAGAGACTCTGGACCTGGCAGCAGCATGAGGAGGCGGTATATAGGGGCCCATGGCAGATTAGGGGCCTGGCAGCAGCTATAGGAGGCCCGTAATCTGCCAGCACCCTATGTCAAAAAATTCTACACACCAGCAGTGTGAGGAGACCTGAAAGTGGCACATGGCAGAGTGTGGCGATGGAGACAGCAGCAATGGGAGGCCGTACAGGGACCCATGAGAGACTCTGGACCTGGCAGCAGCATGAGGAGGCGGTATATAGGGGCCCATGGCAGATTAGGGGCCTGGCAGCAGCTATAGGGGGCCCGTAATCTGCCAGCACCCTATGTCAAAAAATTCAACACACCAGCAGTGTGTGAGGAGACCTGAAAGTGGCACATGGCAGAGTGTGGCGATGGAGACAGCAGCAATGGGAGGCCGTATAGGGACCCATGAGAGACTCTGGACTTGGCAGCAGCATGAGGAGGCGGTATATAGGGGCCCATGGCAGATTAGGGGCCTGGCAGCAGCTATGGGAGGCCCGTAATCTGCCAGCACCCTATGTCAAAAAATTCAACACACCAGCAGTGTGTGAGGAGACCTGAAAGTGGCACATGGCAGAGTGTGGCGATGGAGACAGCAGCAATGGGAGGCCGTAGAGGGACCCATGAGAGACTCTGGACTTGGCAGCAGCATGAGGAGGCGGTATATAGGGGCCCATGGCAGATTAGGGGCCTGGCAGCAGCTATGGGAGGCCCGTAATCTGCCAGCACTCTATGTCAAAAAATTCAACACACCAGCAGTGTGAGGAGACCTGAAAGTGGCACATGGCAGAGTGTGGCGATGGAGACAGCAGCAATGGGAGGCCGTACAGGGACCCATGAGAGACTCTGGACTTGGCAGCAGCATGAGGAGGCGGTATATAGGGGCCCATGGCAGATTAGGGGCCTGGCAGCAGCTATGGGAGGCCCGTAATCTGCCAGCACCCTATGTCAAAAAATTCAACACACCAGCAGTGTGAGGAGACCTGAAAGTGGCACATGGCAGAGTGTGGCGATGGAGACAGCAGCAATGGGAGGCCGTAGAGGGACCCATGAGAGACTCTGGACTTGGCAGCAGCATGAGGAGGCGGTATATAGGGGCCCATGGCAGATTAGGGGCCTGGCAGCAGCTATGGGAGGCCCGTAATCTGCCAGCACCCTATGTCAAAAAATTCAACACACCAGCAGTGTGAGGAGACCTGAAAGTGGCACATGGCAGAGTGTGGCGATGGAGACAGCAGCAATGGGAGGCCGTACAGGGACCCATGAGAGACTCTGGACCTGGCAGCAGCATGAGGAGGCGGTATATAGGGGCCCATGGCAGATTAGGGGCCTGGCAGCAGCTATAGGGGGCCCGTAATCTGCCAGCACCCTATGTCAAAAAATTCTACACACCAGCAGTGTGAGGAGACCTGAAAGTGGCACATGGCAGAGTGTGGCGATGGAGACAGCAGCAATGGGAGGCCGTACAGGGACCCATGAGAGACTCTGGACCTGGCAGCAGCATGAGGAGGCGGTATATAGGGGCCCATGGCAGATTAGGGGCCTGGCAGCAGCTATAGGAGGCCCGTAATCTGCCAGCACCCTATGTCAAAAAATTCAACACACCAGCAGTGTGAGGAGACCTGAAAGTGGCACATGGCAGAGTGTGGCGATGGAGACAGCAGCAATGGGAGGCCGTACAGGGACCCATGAGAGACTCTGGACCTGGCAGCACCATGAGGAGGCGGTATATAGGGGCCCATGGCAGATTAGGGGCCTGGCAGCAGCTATAGGAGGCCCGTAATCTGCCAGCACCCTATGTCAAAAAATTCTACACACCAGCAGTGTGAGGAGACCTGAAAGTGG
This sequence comes from Staurois parvus, assembly GCF_062004578.1. NCBI lineage: Eukaryota > Metazoa > Chordata > Amphibia > Anura > Ranidae > Staurois > Staurois parvus. The sequence goes on along the minus strand of NW_028318515.1, from coordinate 3,467,977 downwards.
CACATGGCAGAGTGTGGCGATGGAGACAGCAGCAATGGGAGGCCGTACAGGGACCCATGAGAGACTCTGGACCTGGCAGCAGCATGAGGAGGCGGTATATAGGGGCCCATGGCAGATTAGGGGCCTGGCAGCAGCTATAGGAGGCCCGTAATCTGCCAGCACCCTATGTCAAAAAATTCAACACACCAGCAGACCGGCTACCGGGCCACTCTCCTCGCCACTACTTCTTCGCCTGGCTGCTGAAAAGGCGGATGTCTCCCCCCGTTCCTGACCGCCCTCTGTTAGCTCTTCCTCACTGTACAGTGGGGCTGAGCCCACAGCATGCGATACTTCGCTTGGTGAGGGAACACCAAAGGACAGGGGCAGGTAGAGGACACGTGATTTCAGTGGGCTTGGTCCCGGGCCATGCCAACTAACGGTTGTGTCTGACGTACCCACCGACCGTTGGCTGTAGGTGTCAGAGGTGACCTGGGAAGAGGAAGACGACTGAGCCAACCAATCGATGACGGCAGGGTTGTCGGTGGAGACACGACCGCTGGATGACACCGGGAGCACTGGCCTCTGGCTGCGAATAGTGCTGCCTCGACCCCTTCCACTGCTGCCACGTCTGCTCGCTCCTAAAACATTGCCTCCTCTGCCACTCCTCTGCATGTTGTCTGACATATTCTTTAATTAAACGATTATGTGTCCCTGAGTAACAATTCTGTGTCCCTGAGTAACAATTCTGTGTCTGTGCGAGTAACAATTCTGTGGCCCTAAGTAACAGTTCTGTGGCCCTCAGTAACAATTCTGTGTCCCTGATTAACGTTTCTGTGGCCCCAAGTAACAGTTCTGTGGCCCTCAGTAACAATTCTGTGTCTGTGCGAGTAACAATTCTGTGTCTGTGCGAGTAACAATTCTGTGGCCCTAAGTAACAGTTCTGTGGCCCTCAGTAACAGTTCTGTGTCCCTGAGTAACAATTCTGTGTCTGTGCGAGTAACAATTCTGTGTCTGTGTGAGTAACAATTCTGTGGCCCTAAGTAACAGTTCTGTGGCCCTCAGTAACAGTTCTGTGTCTGTGCGAGTAACAATTCTGTGTCTGTCCCTGAGTAACAATTCTGTGGCCCTAACTAAAGTTTATGTGGCCCTAAGTAACAATTCTCTGGCACTCAGTAACAATTCTGTCTGTCCCTGAGTAACAATTCTGTGGCCCTAATAACGTTTCTGTGGCCCTAAGTAACAATTCTCTGGCACTCAGTAACAATTCTGTCTGTCCCTGAGTAACAATTCTGTGTCTGTGCGAGTAACAATTCTGTGGCCCTAAGTAACAGTTCTGTGGCCCTCAGTAACAATTCTGTGTCTGTGCGAGTAACAATTCTGTGTCTGTGCGAGTAACAATTCTGTGGCCCTAAGTAACAGTTCTGTGGCCCTCAGTAACAATTCTGTGTCCCTGATTAACGTTTCTGTGGCCCCAAGTAACAGTTCTGTGGCCCTCAGTAACAATTCTGTGTCTGTGCGAGTAACAATTCTGTGGCCCTAAGTAACAGTTCTGTGGCCCTCAGTAACAATTCTGTGTCTGTGCGAGTAACAATTCTGTGTCTGTGCGAGTAACAATTCTGTGGCCCTAAGTAACAGTTCTGTGGCCCTCAGTAACAATTCTGTGTCTGTCCCTGAGTAACAATTCTGTGGCCCAAACTAAAGTTTCTGTGGCCCTAAGTAACAATTCTCTGGCACTCAGTAACAATTCTGTCTGTCCCTGAGTAACAATTCTGTGGCCCTAATAACGTTTCTGTGGCCCTAAGTAACAATTCTCTGGCACTCAGTAACAATTCTGTCTGTCCCTGAGTAACAATTCTGTGGCCCTAATAACGTTTCTGTGGCCCTAAGTAACAATTCTCTGGCACTCAGTAACAATTCTGTCTGTCCCTGAGTAACAATTCTGTGGCCCTAATAACGTTTCTGTGGCCCTAAGTAACAATTCTCTGGCACTCAGTAACAATTCTGTCTGTCCCTGAGTATGAATTCTGTGGCCCTAACTAGCGTTTCTTTGTCCCTAAGTAACGATTCTGTGGCCCTAATTAACAATTCTGTGTCCCTGAGTAATAGTTCTCTGTCCCTAAGTATCGTTTCTCTGTCCCCAAGTATCGTTTCTGTGGCCCTAACTCTGTCCCTGTCCCTAATACAGAGCGGTCTGCCTCTGTTCAATGACTGCAGGCAAATGAAGAATTCCAAAATGGCCGCTATTTATAGCTCGACCATTACACAGTGCTAGCTGGCTGGCTGCTGATTGGCTGATGCGATCACATGTCGTTGAGGAATGCATTATGGGTCAGCACGCCTTGTCTGCGCGCCTTCCCAGACATCCCCGCTCCGTCGCCGCACATGTCAGCCGCCATTTTCGGAAAAATTTCGATTCGCGCGTCCGAATTAGGCTATTTTTCGGATTTGGCGCGAATCGAAATTTTTCCGATATTCGACTCGAATTCCACTTCGGCTACTTCGATTCGCTCATCTCTAGCTGTGACCATTCACAGCTAGGCACTAGTATACAATGGATGGCATCATGAATGAAGCCATCCATTGTATACAACTGTCATGTGACCTGCTGTGACTGGTCACAGCAGGTCACATGGTACCAGCAATGGGAGCCGGTACTCGGATCTGTCATCGGTCGTGTCCGAGGTGCACGGCCGGTGACAGATCGCACTGCTGCGCCGCTCTGCATTAGCGCAAACTGCGCATGTGCGGGAGCACGCCAAATGGCGTGCACCCGGAGTGCAGAGACACTTCTGAAGCCACCAAACGGCCATTAGCCGGGCGGCTAATGGTTAATATTAATGTGTCTTGGTCCTGTTGGAATTTATGAATTGTGTGTGGATTTTGGTTAAGTTAGACATTTTATGGCACATTGTCCATTCCTAACTTTACTTGCCTCACATATCATGTGTGACAGACTTGATTTTGTCACTATTTTATGATAGGTCAGACGGAACTGTTAATCTGTAGATTTTTTTATGGTTTGTGGTAACAGACATCTTGCCAAGCACAACTTCCAGAGATTCTTGACGGGGAGGGTAAGGTCACTGGGTTATGCCTTCTTATGACAAGATGGGACATGAGACTTGAAACATGACAAAATGGCTGCTACACACAGCTATTCATGTTCCCAGTACGCATGACCATTACTGGTACAGTCTTTAGCTAGACACTTCCTGTAGTACCCTGTTATGTAGTTTAGTTTCACTTCCACCATAGAAACACAGCTTAGGAAAGTTATAATTTTCTTAAACTTTAAAGGACTAGAAAACTTCCTCTGTATAGCTCTTATTTTATTAAAATTTGAATTCAACTACCATGTGTTATTAAAGAGTTAAGTTGCCAGTGGACTCTCTAAGTTAGCAAGTGGACATAGTGGGGTTGATTTACTAAAACTGGAGAGTTCAAAATCTGGTGCAGCTCTGAATAGAAACCAATCAGCTTCCAGGGTTTGTTTTTGTCAAAGCTTAACTGAACAAGCTGGAGTTAGAAGCTGATTGACTACCATGCACAACTGCACCAGATTTTGCATTCTCCAGTTTTAGTAAATGAACCCCGTTGCCTGCACAGACTGGGTCTAAGCTACGACATTGCATAAATTGGTATTTGAAACAAGCAACCTATGCAATCCTTAATAATACAACAATAGATTTGTGTTATCTTCACATGCACACAGATCTTCTATCTTTAAAAAAGGTCCTAGTAGGGCACCTCCCACCTCCAGGCTCCATAGCAGCAATGTGCTCTGTTATGGCTATTGTCATGCCACTGGCTCAGGGGTTTACATTAGTATTAATTTACTACAACAATGGTAGCATCTATTTAATGCGAAATAAACTAAAATGACCAGATGTTTTTTCCCTTATTCTTCTGTATTTTGGGACCATGACTTCAAAAGGAACTGGACTGTCTCCTCCCTAAATCTTAATGGAAAGAACAATGAACATGACCAATGACCAATGAATGAAACATAACCCAAGACTGCAGTGATGTGCCAGGGATTACCAATGTTAATTCACACATCACACTGCAATCATGTCTCCTATAGAATTGTCCAGCTGTTGACCAGTGCCTCTTCTTGTACCTGTATTGTCAATACTCATCAGGCTAAGCTTCTAGGATGAACAACAGCAGAAGAGATATAGAGGGGAAACAGAACAGAGTAGTGGGTGGTGACTGACAAGCCCAACATTCTGTGTCATAGAGATACAACTTGACAGTGGTGGAAGATTCCCCATTTCTTTGCATAAAAATAAATGCCAGCTAATGTCCTTAACCCATAGACTTATCCTGCTGTGCAAGTTATTTATCCTGCTCGAAGCTGAAAGAACACCAAGAGTTTCAAACAGCAAGAGCAAAATTCCCAGCCTACAACCAACTGAATTGTCCTGTCTAACAGTTTGCGTTAAAAACTGGGGTTTAGTTTGCACACATTTGCAAATATATGCGTAAGTTGCAGAGCCTCTTCACAGCACGCCATTATTTTCTGCAGTCCTAACTCTATAATTTTTCCATAACAGAAGCACATGTATAATAAAGGATAGACTGAGGGCAGGTTAGGCACAGGGGTGCACTGGAAAGCATTATTATTATTATTATTATACAGTATTTATATAGCGCCAAAAGGTTTGCTCAGCGCTGTACATTATAGTGGGGGAGAGTACATGAGACAATACAGTAACAAAATAATACACGAGGGGTTCGAGCTTTCGAGCTTACAATCTAGGAGGGAGGGGATAATGGCACAGGAGGAAGTGGCTGTGGGGGATGGAGTGGTAGGAGGAGTGGAGGAGATCGGCAGTTAGGTGAGGGTGGGGTAGGCTTCCCTGAAGAGATGGGTTTTCAGGGTGCGCCTAAAGGTGAGGAGGGTAGGTGACAGTCTGATGGATTGGGGTAGTGAGATCCAGAGGATGGGGGAAGTCCTGGAGAAGTCCTGCAGTTGGGCTTGGGAGGTGGAGACTATGGAGCTAGAAAGTAGGAGGTCTTGTGAGGAGCAAAGAGTACGGGTTGGGTGGTATTTGGGTATCAGGTCGGTGAGGTAGTTTGGGGCAGCATTATGAATGGCTTTGTATGTCAGTGTTAGTAGTTTGAATTTGATGCGTTGGGCAATCGGGAGCCAGTGGAGGGAATGACAGAGGGGGGTGGCAGAAGAGGAGTGGTTGATAAGGAGGATGAGTCTGGCTGCTGAGTTCAGGATTGACTGAAGCGGGGATAGTCTGTGATGAGGTAGGCCGGTGAGGAGGGAGTTGAAGTAGTCCAGGCGTGAGATAATGAGGGAGTGAACGACTTGTTTAGTAGTGTCTGGGGTTAGGAATGTACATATTTTGGAGATGTTACGGAGGTGGAGCCTGCATGAGCTTGCTAGCAATTGGACATGGGGTTGGAAGGACAGGTTTGAATCTAGAGCGACACCTAGGACTTTGGCTTGCGGGGTGGGACTGACGGTGGCGTTGTTGGTCGTGATGGAGAGGGTGAGGGGGGGGGGCGCGGGCTGGGGGGAAAATTAGGAGCTCGGTTTTTGAAAGGTTCAGTTTGAGGAAGTGGAGCGACATCCAGTCTGATATGTCGTTCAGCAGGTGGGTGATACGGGCAGAGACTGAAGGGGTGAGTTGAGGGGTGGAGAGGTAAATTTGCGTGTCATCGGCGTAGAGGTGATAGTTGAGGTGAAAGCATGAAGCACTATGGCAGTCCCTCATCAGTATATCAACAGTACAAACAAATGGCAACTGCTCCAATCTATAACTGGCATTTGCATGTCAAACAACAAAAAAGAAAAATTCCCAGCTCAACTTACCAACCAGCCTGCAACCAACTGAATTGTTCTGTCTAATGCTTTGTGTTTAGTTTGCACACATTTGCAAATACACGTGTAAACTGCAGAGCTTCTTCACGGCACCCCATTATTTTCTGTAATCCTAGCTCTATAATTTTGAGAGCCTACATAGAACACCAAGAGTTTGCCTTTTTTGATGTATCTGCACAGCCTGTTTATTTTGAGAACATATATTTTTATTTTGGCTACATTGCTTAAAATACGTTTGTAGGTTAATAATGTTTCAGGATGGCACACTAATATCATTCATCATATGCATATGGAAGCTGCCAATCTGACAAACAACATTAATTGTTGGGTTTGTGTTCATATACCCATGTCACCAGAGCAAGGCATCCATTTACTGCACTCCCTCATATTAATTCAATTATAGGTTATCCAGTGGCTAATGCTAAATTAACCAGAATGGAATGCATGGTGTATCTTTTAATAGACATTCTGACAGCCTGGGGAGTCAATTTTAGTAAGGCATTTCTAGTATAGACCCATTAGAATAATTCATATCTTGTGGTGTAATAGGAACAGCTTGTAGCATTCAATGTCTTGCCATGAGAGTATTATTTGGTATATGGAAGCAGGTTCTATGCTATACATATAATTACATACTGTAAATGTCCATATGTATAGTGAACCTTGTACAAGGTTATACACTTTAAGGTCACTGCAACACAGGTCACTCTTTACTTATGGAGGATGAAAGGTTTAAAGGCTAACTGTACATTTTAGAGTATGTCACATCCATATATATGGTGTACAATATAACATGTTGCCAAGCTGACAGCCCCCCTAAACTACCCACCTTGGTACCTCTCCATGGCAGCAGCTGTCAGCTTTGAATTTTGTGCACCTCTACGGGTAGAGTAGAGAACTATAAATATATAAACTACAAGTCACTGTGGCAGACAGGCTTGTAGTTATCAATGGAGCACAAGTGCAGTAATTAGAAAATGGGGAAAACTTCTCATGCGCTGCCACAAGATGCTAATAGAAACCAACAAACATGGCAAGGACATATATAGTGGGGTGCAGCATCCTCCTAGATAGGTGCTAGGTCAATGGGCAGCACAGTGGCTAAATGGTTAGCACTTCTGCCTGTCAGTACTAGGGTTGTTGGTTCAAATCCCAACCACAGCACCACCTGCCTGGAGTTTGCATGTTCTCCCTGTGCCTGCATGGGTTTCCTCCGGGTACTCCAGTTTCCTCCCACACTCCAAAGACATGCTGGTAGGTTAATTGGATCCTGTCTAAATTGGCTCTAGTATATGAATGTAAGTTAGGGACTTTAGATCGTACGCGCCTTGAGGTTTAGGGACTGATGTGAATGTACAATATATACAGTTGTGTTCAAAATAATAGCAGTCAGACATCACTAACCTGATCAATCACTGTTTTTGGTAGAAATTATATTTGTACATGGCAAATAATTTACTAGCAGGTGTAGTAGAGTAATAGAAATCCAACAGACCCAACAGTCATGACATGCATGCTGCTGATTCTGTGTAATTGAATCACTAATTGAAAGGGGCATGTTCAAAATAATAGCACTGTGGAGTTCTATTAGTGAGGTCATTCATTCTTTGAAAAACAGGTGGCAATTATTGCCCTTATTTAACCTCCCTGGCGGTATTCCCGAGTGTAGCTCGGGGTAGAGTTTTAGTACCAAAAGCGGTAACCCCGAGCTACACTCGGGCTTACCTTGCGGCGCTGCATAGGGAGTCCCTGCAGCACTTACCTTGTCCTTCGCTCCCACGATGTGTCCCCTGAAGCGTCCCCGGCCATCTTCTCCGGCTGATGCCGGCATCCGGCTTCTGTGTTCCGGTCCACGTGACGTCGGGACGTACGGGCGGCGGCGGCGGCGGGAAATTTGAAAATTTTAAAAAATGTCATTTTTTTCAAAACACATTTTTCACAGTAAAACATTGCTGTTTCAACCCATTTCACATACATTTTGTCCCTAGTGCTTTGTCCTGTGCCCTGCCTACATTTTGTCTGTCTTTCTGCCTGGAAACTTAGAAAAATCCATGGCGTCCAAAAAATGTCCCTTTAGGTCAAAAGCGGTTTTAGACCGGCTAGAGAACAGCGATAGTAAATCAGAACCACTTGCAGAATTGAGTGATAATGATTTGTGGGGAAATTCGTCATCAGACACTGAAAACGATTTTGCGACTTTGCTCAGCAATGTACGAACTTGGCGCTCTATTTCAAATTTCAGTGTTTTCGGTTTGATTATATTATTGAATTAAATGTATTATTATTATATTATTATTTTTTATGATTATTTATTAAATTATAATTTATGATTTCGTGTTTCAAATTTTATCATACCCGGGATGTTTAATAGACTCTTGTTCGGACAGATTTCAGTGAGTTATTCCTAAAAATTACAGCCTACAATAAAAAAACTACATATTTCCATGCAAAATAATGGTACCGCTTTCAGCACCAAAAATCTGAAATAATCATACCACCAGGGAGGTTAAGGAAGGAAGGCAACAAATGTTGTACATGCTGGTTACAGTGCATTTCTCTCTGAAATTCTGAGGAAAATGGGTCGTTCCAGACATTGTTCAGAAAAACAGCGTACCTTGATTAAAAAGTTGATTGGAGAGGGGAAAACATATAATGAAGTGCAGAAAATGATAGGCTGCTCTGCTAAAATGATCGCAAATGCTTTAAAATGGCAACCAAAACCTGAAAGACGTGGAAGAAAGCTAAAAACTACCATTCGAATGGATAGAAGAATAGCCAAAATGGCAAGGACTCAGCCAACAATCAGCTCTAGGAAGATCAAAGAAGGTCTAAAGTTACCTGTGAGTACTGTTACAATTAGAAGACGCCTATGTGAAGCCAAGCTATCTGCAAGAAGCCCCGCAAAGTCCCACTGTTGAAAAAAAGACATGTACTGAAGAGGTTATAATTTGCCAAAGAGCACATTGACTGGCCTAGGGAGAAATGGCGCAACATTTTGTGGACTGATGAAAGTAAGATAACATCTTGGTTCCAGACCAACAAGATTGACGTTATGGAGTGGCCAGCCCAATCCCCGGATCTTAATCCAATAGAAAACTTGTGGGGTGACATCAAAAATGCAGTTTCTGAGGCAAAACCAAGAAATAGAGAAGAACTGTGGAATGTAGTCCAATCATCCTGGGCTGGAATACCTGTTCACAGTTGCCAGAAGTTGGTTGACTCCATGCAACACAGATGTACAGCAGTTCTCAGAAACAGTGCTTATACAACTAAATATTCATTAAGTGATTCAAAGGAAAGCAAAATCTTCAAACATATTTCAGTTTATATAGTGCATGTTTGAGTTTGTAAAGAAGAATACAAACATTGCTATTTTTTTGAACAGTCTTTCACTTTTCTTCAATTTTTTTAGAGGAACAACACAAATTTGATATATTTTTCTTCATGTTTTGATTTGGAATAGAATGTGTAGTGTTCCCAATGCATTTGTGTGTATGGAAATAAAAGCTATTAGAAGGAGTTTGAGCTTTATTCACTTTTTTCAACACACTGCTATTATTTTGAACACAAGTGTATGTAAAGCACTGTGTAAATTGACAGCACTATATAAGTATCTGTAATAAATAAATAAACAATCTATCTAAGCTGCTGCACACACTTCTATGTATTCCCACATCAAACAGAAATAGTGCAAAAAATAGGACGGAAGTGTGGTGATGTCACTTCCGGTCCAGAACAAAAGCCAGATGTCACCTTATTGGTACCCCTCATACATGCTGTATATGAGTCTTTGACTCTGATTTTTATCATGAGTGTGATTTTAATGTTTAGTGTGGTTTTATTATTGTGAATAAATAATTACTGCAATATGGGAAGTCCCTTTTTTATTTTATGAGTATTTACCAGCTGGAGTGAATGTCTAAAGGGCACATACATATTGTGTCTCTGCAAGTGCGGATTGTGGAGGACCATTCATTGATGCCAATATTACAGATGCTAATCAAGCGCAATTTGAGCTCTAGAATATAAGGATCTAAGGCTAAGGTTAATGTACATGCCTGATGGTGGTGGAGCATAGTGGTGCGTAAGATTGAAGATTTACTGGTGGTTTTTGACTTGAAGAGCTTATTTCTGTGACAAAGTACCACTATTTATAATCAGAACTTTTGGAGTGGACTTTGTTCTTAATATTTTTTACACCTCTTGATTTATTCATTTATTTAATTTTTATCATGTCAGTATGGCAGCGGGGTGTCTACTATATATTATATCCTGTGTAGCACCCTTTAGTGTAGGCAATAGTGTAGGCAAATCTATTGTGTATGATTCATGGTAACTGTGAGTCTGTGATTAAGGTCAGATTACTGCAGGTCAAGCTGAGTGACTTGACAGGTTAATACTCTATTGCCTCCACCTGGTTTTGGAGGACCATGGGAACCTTCCAGAAGCCAGTAGGCAGAAGAGGTGGAGACCTAATCTGCATATTTGTGGGAGTCTAACCAATCCCAGGTTTGAAGGCCCTGATAGAGTGGTGGACCAGCCCATAAATATGGGACAGTCAGGCTGGCTGGGGAGCCAGTGCAAGATGGAGTGCTGAGGAGACTGTCAGTGGCCTGGGAGGGCTCCCCTAGGTTGAGGGGGCTGGCCTCCAGGCTAGGTTCAGGCTGGCTCAGGAGGATCATCCATCCAGCTGTACGGCATGAACAGGATCAAGACCTGGGACCAGTGGGAGCAAAGAGGACAGAGTGAGTACATCAGCACACCTTAGCATTCACAAGGGGAGAGACTGCCACATGTAGCAAGCTGTCAAAGGATAGCACTGTGCTTAATCTCTTATCCTTGTTGTAGGAGATCTTCAGAGCCGCCAGGAGGGCTGGTAGTGTCTGCAGGCTGTGGATCTGGGAGCAGTTCTGCATGGGAGAGGAGACAGCTCTGCATGTAGTTTACTGGAAGCTAAGTTTATTTCAGAAGGGCTGATAGTTCCTCACCTGTAGGGGGTTGTTGCTACTGATTTGCAATGAACTTCCAGTGACCAGTATGAGAGAGTGAGAGCGATGACACCAAATTTAACACACCTGCTCCCTCTTCACACCTGAGACCTTGTAACACTAATGAGTCACATGACACCAGGGAGGGAAAATGGCTATTTGGGCCCAATTTGGACGTTTTCACTTAGGGGTGTACTCACTTTGGTTGTCAGAGGTTTAGACATTAATGGCTATGTGTAGAGTTATTTTGAGGGGACAGAAAATTTACACTGTTGTACAAGCTGTACACTCACTACTTTACATTGTAGCAAAGTATCATTTCTTCACCGTTGTCACATAAAAAGGTATAATAAAATATTTGCAAAAATGTGAGGGGTGTATTCACTTCTGTGAGATACTGTATATTTATTTATTTTTCACTGTCTTTGGATATACAATTATTTTGATGTGTTGAACTAATATCTCACTACATATGGGCTAACAGAGCTGGTGGGTTTTTATTTGGAGTGATTTCTTTATTTCTTTTTGTTTCACTTTTTGATCTTCACTTGTTTGATTACTTTTAGTCTTTCACCCTGCGTGTGCTAGTAGGACTGTATGGTGTTTACCTTCTATTTGCACTTATGATTAGCATGTTACACAAGTGCAGTGATTACCCCATTTGTAGATCCATTGATTGCAGTTGCATTGCTTTTCAGGCTCATGTGTCTAGCCAGCTCCATTGCAGTATCTGTGGCTTCTAAAAGTCTCTTGCTAATAGGATATACCTTTGTCAACTTCTCTTTTAAGAATAATCCTAAACCATATTTACCAACCCCACAAAAGCATGCTGATATGCTGAAAACATTTCCTAGCACATTTGCCAGCAGACAACAAATACTACGCTGTTTCACAAATTTGCATTAACAGAGGTTTTGGATGCATACGTTTGCCACACTGCCTTGTCAGAGACCATCTTTGTAGTGTGGTTCCTAACTCTAATCTGACATACTTATCATCTTGGAACATATTTAGCAATTAATAAAATAAGGGCAGATATGCCTAGAGGCAGTCCATTCTTCTTTAAAGGTGAAGGGAAACACCACCAGAAGCCCAGCACAGCTCAATGGCAGTTGAAGATCCCCAATATGTCTTAGTACTATATCCAGCAAGCAAAACACAAATGGAAAGCATTCCTTTCAATTTATTACTAGCTTTTTAAAGTGGGTTGCGCAAGCACAGGAAATTTCACAGAAAAATACAAAACAAGCATATTCGAGCACACTTACCATCAAGTCAGCAAAAAAACACTACACTGTCTCATGAATTTGCATTAAAACATTTTCAGATATTGCAGCTAAATGTGGTGCAACCAGTTATTAAATGGCATGTGTAGCACTACCCCCTTAGGAGTCGCTGAGTTATTTTCAGGCTCCCTGTCGTTCTGGACCCCTCTCTGAAAGCTCCAACCCCTGCTGACACCGCAGTGCTCTTTTAACCGGTGTAAATTACCACCAGAAAAGAGAATCATGCACAGAATAGGGTAAACTGGCATGATATTTATATTCAGACTTAAATATAAGCTTGGTTAAACAGCACAAAGTAGTATAAGTGAGTGTAGTAGAAATTGTCACTCTTAGCAACTTTAAGCAAGAAACAACACATACAGCAGAATCTCAATCAGTGATAGCAGGCCTGCTTTCAGAAGTTAACCTAATTGCTTCAATCTTTCTAGTCCCCAGTGAGCAAGGAAAACTACCAAAATTTAAACTAGCTCACTTTGGGCCCTCAGAATCTAATGGCAAGGTTTAAATCTGAGACTGAAAAGAGCTCTTTGACCAGGACAGGATAGTTGATGTCCCTTGAAATGCAGTGAGGAATTTTCTGCATGCTCGTTGGGGCCCAGTTGGTGCATAAGTAGGGAGGGATGAAGGAGACAGTCCCTCAATGGATTAATGCAAGGAAAGGAGGAAATAAGGACAAGTACTTTCCCTTTAAGTGGCACCTGACTTAGGTGTTGTCCCCTTTAATGCACTTTAGGCAAATAAGGTGTCAAACTGCCAATAGGGCTTGTCAACAAAGGGCAACTCCACTCTGGGCTGCAGTAACCAATGGCAATGGTGGTAGAATTTCCTTTGGGAGAGTACGCCAATGATTAAGAGAGCACTGGTGTGATCTGGCCTGCAGAAAATGTGTACTGCAGTCAGCTCTGATGATTGGACTCTGCTGCAAATGTGTTCAACTGTAACAGCTGTCACCTGCTGGCAGACTGTCTCGCTGAACAGGGTGGCAAGGCCATCAGTGACTCTTCCTTGCTCCTCCTTACTCTATCTCTGTGGCCTGGTTTGGTTCTCCCGTAGTCAGCACAACTCTCTCTTTGCTTCTGCTTTCCAGCTATCTTCCCTCTCACTTCCTGTTCCTGTTACTGGGCTTCCACATTTATATGCCTTTGCCCACATGCCAGGTCATCTGGGAAAATCTAGTCCCCCAATTAGCATCCTTCTAACGAAGTCCTGCAGTCCAGCCTATAAGATCCATAAAGCATTTACCAGAGTATTTGTCACTGAGTTGTAGGACACTGCCATCTTGTGTCTGTTTCAACATATTGCAACTGACATTGCAGCAGGGTGTTACACACTCCCCCAACTTAAAGTCTTTGGTTCCCAAAGAACAAGCAAACAGACAAAATTTGATATGACATATATACATTCAACAAGAAAATATAACCACCTTAACCAGGAGGATCAACAATTGGCAGGTATACATTATGAATCAACTTCTGTAGAAATGACTCTGCTTGATCAAGAGGTAAGGTGATGCATTTGAAGATATCCTCAGGGATGGTGTCAGCAGGGGGGCTTACAGATTCTTGAATGTGCTCCAATAGATTGTAAATGCGAGCTTCTAAAATTGTTTGTGGATCTTGATCCTGAGCCTCCTGAATGTCTTTAGTGGTGAGCTGTGGTAACTCCTCACCTTTCAGCTGGGACAAATTTCAATAATATGATGGGATGAAGACACCTCGAGCTCCCACCACCTCAGCATATACCTGCACCTCTTCTAGGGATACTTGCAACCAGCTTGGTTCAGCGGCACGACAGCCATGAGGTCTCCTAGATAGGGCATCTGTGTCTTTATTCCTTACTCCAGGCTTGTACTTCAGTCTGAAGCGGAATCCACACAGAGATGCCAGCCACCGATGTCCAGTGGCATCTAGCTTAGCGGTGTGGAATACGTAAGTTAGTGGGTTGTTGTCCGTCTTCAATAAAAACTCAGCCCCATAGAGATAGTAATACAGCTTGTCCAGCACGGCCCACTTCAAAGCAGGAGTCTCATTTGGAGGACTTTCCCTCATTTCTTGCTACAGTGACAACTAGTAAAATCATAAACTGGAAAATAAACCTTTACATATGCTTTAACTGGAAAGATGAAATTAACTTTCTATTATGACTAAACATCAGCGGAAGTGGGTGGGCTTTGTCTGCCTGGCAACCCGCCAGGCACTGGCCATGTCCTGACACCAGCAATTTCTTCATCTAAGTGAAGTTAAACATCACTTCATGGGGACCATAGTCCATGAGAATCTCACCTCAATTTTGAATGACACACATGCTCAGTTCCTGAAGGTTTGTAAGCCATGGGTGGCCTATAATGACAATTTTAACTTGGATGGCTCCAGGCACCCGACTTGATGACACTGATGTTGCTGTCCACCAAGGACCTCCATTTGTATCCTGTGGGTTTCCCCCCCACACCACCACCCCTCCCCTTCTTTTTAGCCTCTCTTTCTTTCTCTTCTTTTATCCTTCCTACCAGTTGTTTTTTGGTTTTGGGCCTCCATAGGCTCTCCTTTTTTCTTCTTTTGTGGGCTTGCACAGATAACTTGGACCACCTTCTCCTCTTGGGTTTTGGATAGCTCTGATCGTACATGACATGCAGATCCTGCGTACTTGAGCACCTTTTTGTGCTATTACGCATTCATGTCCTGGTTGTGATGGTTTCATTGGTAGTAGTTGTTCTGCATTCAGCAGAGAAATTCAGCATGTAATATTAAATTTGGCCGCTAGTTGAAACCCTGAATAGTTTCTGTTTTACAGAAACTAGAGACTGTTTAGCCTAAGAAAAGAAAGTGGAGTTCAGACTCCATTTTAATATCTGAGGGAAAGGAACCAGCCATAATTCTCTGAAGCATGTCATAGACTGAATTTATATCCGTTACAGGCAGCATGGACTTATTGTCATTTAAAGTGTTATGCTATCCTTGTAAGGGCAGTTGTGTTTCTAGGTACCCCTAAGCTCCGCACAACCAGGCAACACGTATTTTGCACACTTGCATCCACAGTCAGGGAACAGTCAATAAGCTTGGTTTTTGTTATTTTATTAGGGGAATGTAACTTGGATAGGGTTATAGGGATTAATTGAATCAAAGCATAGGGACAACTTCCTTCCTATTTACAGAAACAGATCTTAAGCTATTCTTTTACTTGAAAGCCATCAGTCTCAGGCTAGGGACTCACAGCTCACCATGAAAGTTAGCTCAGCTTGTTGCAAACTACATACAGATATGTCTCCTCTCCCCTGTAGAACTGCTCCCAGCTCCACAGCCTGTAGACACTACCAGCCCTTCTGGCTATTCTGAAGATCTCCCAGGACAAGGATAAAACCTGGTTTTTAGTTCTTTTTGCAGAAATGTACTACAGTCCATTTAACATAGTTTCGTATGGGACACGTTCACATCTATTCTTTTTGAGCCGCTGCAATTATTGAAAAGGTCAGGGACTTTTTTAAACGCAAAATGTTGCGTTTTTGGGTCGATAGACTTCAATGGAGATGCTGCAAAAAATGCATATAGTGCATTTTCAATGTGTTTTTGGACACATTTTGCATTTTTAATATGCCCAGCAACAATTTGTCCCCCAAATAAACATGGAAAGCGCATAAAAAAACCATCAAAGTGGCAATTGACAAAATGAAAAAAAGGAAAGAAAAAAAAACATTGCAAACGGACAAAAAGCAAAGTGCATTGTTGTGAACCAGGCCTTAAGGATTAAGCCCAACGCTGTCCTTTGAAAGCTTGCTTTACGTGGCAGACTCTCCCCTTGTGAATCACAGGGGGTGCTGAAGTCCTCTTTGCTCCCACTGCTTCCAGGCCTTGATCCTGTTTATGCCGTACTGCTGAATGGACCTTCCTGAGCCAGCCAAAGCCCAGCATGGAGGCCCATCCCTCCCTAGACCTAGGGGACCCCTCCCAGGCCAGTCTCCTCAGCACTCCATCTTCCACGTGACTCCCCCAGCCTGGCTGGCTCCCCCATATTTATGGGCTGGTCCACCACTCTACCAGGGCCTCCAAATCTGAGATTGGTTAGTCTCCCATAAACATGCAGATTAGGTATCCACCTCTTCCGCCCACTGGCTTGTGGAAGATTTCAATGATTATCCAGAACCAGGTGGAGGCCCTGGTAGAGTCCCAACCTGTTAAGCCATCCAGCTTGACTTGCAGTAACCCGACCTTAATCACAGACTTATGCCGTTACCATGAGTCATAGACAATGGATTTTTCTACCCTAATGTAGTAGCACACTAGAGGATGCTACACTAGCTTAATCAGCCACTCACATCAGTCTCTGTGCCAAGTTGTTTGTGCTGCTGCTCTCTGTCTCTCCAGACACTATGGGGCCAGGTGTGCCTGCCTGCCTGGCCCCAATGAGGATAGATGATTATGGGAATGACCCAGGTGATGTTCCCCCTGATGGACCCAACTTGCGCTCACAGTGAGTTGCTCACAGTTTGTTGTGAATTGCAAAGGAGGAGGAAAAGTTGGTGAACATGAAAGCAGATTACAGAAAAAAGAAAGTTTTGCATGATAAAACATGGAGCAGCAAGTAGAAGAGTCTGAAGTCAGAGCTGAAAGTTTTTGAAGATGCCATAAAGAAGCAGCAGAGTTTGGTCAAAGTACTGAAGGAAAATAGCAAAGCATTCAAGGAAAGGTTCCAGAATGAGGAAAGGTTCAGGAAAATGAAGGGAGACACCAGTCATGGCAAATCTTCAGCATTGGGGGTAGCAGTATGGGTGGAGAGCGAGGAGGGAGTCCTGGATGCTGCCCTTGCTATCACCTCCACCTCAGGATCTGTTGCACTGGAGGCAATGGTGGCCTCTGCCTCCCTCCCCAGCAAGCTGGAGGAACAGCACAGTTTTCCGATCACTGTATTTTGTCTGTGAGGAAAGAAAAAACAGAGGGCGCACAGGCCTAGTGCATTACAATAAAAAATGTTTAATAAAAAATAAAGTAGGTTTTGTACTCACAAATTACATTATAGTCAAGGCACATCCTAAAGAACAGCTGGGTCAACACCGCGCTGAGTAACAGTCCGCAATAGGGAGTGTAGACATCCAATAGTCTAACGCGTTTCGAGGACTTTTAAGTCCTCTGCTATACACGTTCACAATCGAGCCCTTTATCAGTAAATTAGAGTGTGGACTATTGTGCAGAGTGCCTTGGGGCATTCCTGGTGAGTCTCCTCTGAGGGTCATGGCCTATGCTGATGATGTGTCTGTTTTCATCTCTGGGACACAGGAGGCGTAGGAGGTGTCCTCAGTGATAGAACAGTATGCTGAGGCATCTGGCTCAACGAAGAATCAGGATAAGAGTGATGCTTTCTGAATGAATCAGGATAAGAGTGATGCTTTCTGAATGGGAGAGGAAAGTGAAAGCTTTGAGCTACCAGACACCGTCCAAGAGCCCCAGCAGGAAATTAAAGTTTTAGGTATCAGATTTGGTCCTGGAGATTACGGCCTTGCAAATTGGGTAAGCAGGCCACAAGTTGCCAATGCCAAAGTTGCCAGCTGGAAGGATTAGAAACATTCTTACAGGGAAAGGATTGACCTGATTAAAACTTACCTGATCCCGGTATTACTGTATGTCAGCTTTGTCTGTGTTTTGCCAGTGTCTTTCTATGCGAAGATCTACAGCTGTTTCTTCCAGCTGTTATGGGGGAACAGACTGAACCTCATTAAGAGGTCTGTTACCAGGTGGATGGGTGACCTAGGTATGGTCAACCAAGTGGCTTTCTTTTCTCTGATTTTTTTTAAACATAATTTTGGTAGCATGCTGGTAGAGGAACTGCCCAGGTGGGTTGATATTTTTCAGTCCTGGTTTAGGCCTTTTCTACGGAGCTGAGGAAATGGTGGGCCAGTGAAAAGCCTGAGGGTCCAACATGGTGAGCTCGTATGTTGCTCTGTGCCTGAAAATACTTCGGCATTGGCGAGCGATGGCAGAGGAAATTGTCTCTTCCTATGCAGGCCCTGGAGAAGAGGGTTGTTGAATCTGCCTTTAGTGAGCCACTGGTCTTGAGGGCTCAGGCCCTGTTATGTGGCAGGGTCTGCATTTGATGAACCTGGAGAAAATCCCTTTAAAGTTTCAGAATTTGGCCTGGCTCTTGTTCCATGGCAGACTCTATGTGAAGGGCAACCTGAAGCATCACTCTGCGAAGAAACGTGGTTGCCAAAGAGTGGAGTGTGGTAGGGTGGAGGAGATGATAGACCATTTCTTGCTTCAGTGCCCCTTCAATATAGAAGTCTATAAGCGAGTGGGTGGGGCTCTGGGTATCCCTTTACTTTTGCACTTGAGTTACGCAGGGTGATCTTATGTAGCCTTTCAAACTCACTGGGATTTTGATTTCTTTCCTTTCATGTTCCCTAGATTTTTATAAGATCAGATTTTTTAAAAAAGGCTATTGTTACAGGGAGGCAGCAGTGCAGAAAATCACATATATATACATGACTTTGCACTTCCGGGTAGGGGGGCGGCCGCGGTTGTCAATCACCGGTGATTGCCAAGGATCTCCGATGGGTGGGGAGAACTGTTAGTAAACAAAAGTTCTCCTCCCTGTCAGCTTCTGCACACTGCTTTGTGTCAGTGTTTTTTATTTGCATTGATCATTGTATTGGTGTCACTGGGAATGTCAGTGACACCAAGTAAGTTCCCTCCCAGTGTCAGAATGCCCGCCACAGTCCTGCAGTCCTGCTATAGTCGTTGATCTCCGCCATTACTAGTAAAAAAAAAAAGAAAAGGCCAGTATATACAGTGGGGATCGAAAGTTTGGGCACCCCAGCTAAAAATTTGTATTAATGTGCATAAAGAAGCCAAGGAAAGATGGAAAAATCTCCAAAAGGCATCAAATTACAGATTAGACATTCTTATAATATGTCAACAAAAGTTAGATTTTATTTCCATCATTTACACTTTCAAAATAACAGAAAACAAAAAAATGGCGTCTGCAAAAGTTTGGGCACCCTGCAGAATTTATAGCATGCACTGCCCCCTTTGCCAAGCTGAGACCTGCCAGTGTCATGGATTGTTCTCAATCATCGTCTGGGAAGACCAGGTGATGTCAATCTCAAAGGTTTTAAATGCCCAGACTCATCTGACCTTGCCCCAACAATCAGCACCATGGGTTCTTCTAAGCAGTTGTCTAGAAAACTGAAACTGAAAATAGTTGACGCTCACAAAGCTGGAGAAGGCTATAAGAAGATAGCAAAGTGTTTTCAGATGTCAATATCCTCTGTTTGGAATGTAATTAAGAAATGGCAGTCATCAGGAACAGTGGAAGTTAAAGCAAGATCTGGAAGACCAAGAAAAATATCAGACAGAACAGCTTGCAGGATTGTGAGAAAAACAATTCAAAACCCACGTTTGACTGCACGATCCCTCCAGAAAGATCTGGCAGACTCTGGAGTTGTGGTACACTATTCCACTATAAAGAGATACTTGTACAAATATGGTCTTCATGGAAGAGTCATCAGAAGAAAACCTCTTCTACGTCCTCACCACAAAAATCATCGTTTTAACTTTGCAAATGAACATATAGACAAGCCTGATGCATTTTGGAAACAAGTTCTGTGGACCGATGAGGTTAAAATTGAACTTTTTGGCCGGAATGAGCAAAGGTACGTTTGGAGAAGAAGGGGCACAGAATTTAATGAAAAGAACCTCTGTCCAACTGTTAAGCATGGGGTTGGATCAATCATGCTTTGGGGTTGTGTTGTAGCCAGTGGCACAGGGAACATCTCACGAGTAGAAGGAAAAATGGATTCAATAAAATTTCAGCAAATTTTGGATGGTAACTTGATGCCATCTGTGAAAAAGCTGAAGTTAAAGAGAGGATGGCTTCTACAAATGGATAATGATCCTAAACACACCTGGAAATCCATGGGGGATTACATCAAGAGGCGTAAACTGAAGGTTTTGCCATGGCCTTCACAATCTCCTGACCTCAACATAATTGAAAATCTATGGATAGACCTTAAAAGAGCCGTGCGTGACAGACAGCCCAGAAATCTCAAAGAACTGGAAGACTTTTGTAAGGAAGAATGGGCAAAGATACCTCAAACAAGAATTGAAAGACTCTTGGCTGGCTACAAAAAGCGTTTACAAGCTGTGATACTTGCCAAAGGGGGCAGTACAAGATATTAACTCTGCAGGGTGCCCAAACTTTTGCAGACGCCATTTTTTTGTTTTCTGTTATTTTGAAAGTGTAAATGATGGAAATAAAATCTAACTTTTGTTGACATATTATAAGAATGTCTAATCTGTAATTTGATGCCTTTTGGAGATTTTTCCATCTTTCCTTGGCTTCTTTATGCACATTAATACAAATGTTTAGCTGGGGTGCCCAAACTTTCGATCCCCACTGTATACTGCCATTTGTAAAAGCTATAACTTATAAACCAATTAATTTACATGTATTGGGATTTTTTTTAGCAAAGACATGTAGCAGAATACATTTTGATCTAAATTTATGACAAAATTTGATTTTTAATTTTTTTTTTACTGGACATTTTTAATAGCAAAAAGTCAAACATATTGTTTTTTTCTCAAAATTGTCCGGCTTTGTTTTTTATAGTGCAAAAAATAAAAAATGCACAGGCGATCAAATACCACCAAGAGAAAGCTCTACTTGTGGGAAAAAAGGACGTAAATTTAATTTGGGTGCAGCATTGCATGACTGTGTAATTGTCAATTAAAGTAATGTAGTACCGTAATGCAAAAAAATGGCCTGATCAGGAAGAGGGGTAAATCCTCCGGAGGGCAAGTGGTTAATCATTTCATCGTGTTCTGTATGTTTCATACATTGATTGTAAGTATTTCTTACTGTTTTTTCCTAATAGTTTAACCCCACCCTGTTTTTTTAAAAAAGATTTATGATTACATTCAAATTGGCTTATTGCAGAATGGAAGGGTTTAGCTGCATGTCGAGTTATACACAGGGAAACATGTTATACACCACCTGTTTGCCTTTATATTGCCTTTGTAATTGTAGGCCAAGAGCTTATTACTTTTGATACCATTTGTCTTTTGATGCCTCTTTTACCTCTTTTAAAATTTCAGTAAGCACTTTGTAAAAGAAATTACTTCATAGCTGCATTTTTAACCCCCTTTATGACAGCTATATGCATATATATGGTGGCAGGGTCAGTGGGCCTTAATGAGTCGCTGTCTTGTTCTGGGATGTGCTTCAGTGACCCTGACTCTGCTCTCATGGACAGCTCATGATCAAGAACTGATAATTGGAAGCTCGTAGGATGGGCTCCCGATGATGTCAGCACTCTGCAGCCAATCACAGTGTCATATGATAAGGAGCTGCTCCTATCAACTCTGGGCATCACAGCCCATTTAAAACACCAGTGCCAACTGGCATAAGGGATCAATGAGCCCTGCTCTGTAGTACTTGTTTTCTTTGTTCCGATACTGTAGCACTAAATACATTAAAGTTCAGTGGCAGTGGCATCACCACCCAGTAAGCAGCATTGCACACACTCAAAGACATCAACCTACTCTAGATTTAGCTACTCTTTAGGCTGTCATGCAAGTGAAAGGTACAGATGCAGGGGCGCTTTAAAGTAGTGAGGCCTAAAGCACAATGGAATTTATTTGCTGTGCCCCAGTGTAACACACATAATCACTTCACTAAGCCATTGTACTGAATCACTGAATCTTAAATGTGAATGTTATTATGGAACAACACGTGCTAAGAAGAACTTGGATTGTACTAGTTGTGTGTAATGAGCACTGTCTTTTGGTGATTTTAATGTATTCATCAAATTGTTAAATATATTTCTACATAGTTCTACCTTAAAGCGGTATTAAACCAAAATCCAAAAATGTATTATATTGCAGCTTACCAATCTTAGGTGTGGTGGTTGCATTTGTTTTCTTTTCTTTGGCTTTTTCCCTCTGTTTTCACCTGGTGATCTAGCCAGTAACATACCTTCAGTATTAGTGAGACATCACTTTGGAGGAGCGAGTACAGGACACAGAAGACAGCAGCTTTGTAAGTCTTGGTGGGGGGCAGGGGGTAAAGAAGAAGTATATATAAAAAGAAGGAAGGTACCTCTAAGTGTAGTATTGGCGATTTATTAATTAAAAAATTAAAATTGCACTTACAGGAATAAAAGTATAAAAGACTCACCGTAGTAGCAACCGATATTAAAGGAAGGGACATCCAGCCGTTCAGAGGTAACGTGGTCCGTCGGACTCAGGAAGTCGGAGCAGAGATGGCTGCGACTCCAAAATGAGGCGTGGAGCACATACGTTGGATGTGACATGGAATGGGTGCGGTAAGGCGTTTCTGAGCATGTGCAATAAGCTCCTTCATCAGACCTATGCCCCAGGGTAGCGCCAACAGTTATATAGTGGTGGAAAGGATCGGGAAATGGGAAGGTGGGGCGGATAAATAGAACAAGTAGCTCCTAGGTCTAGGTTTTATTTAATTTTAGTTTTCATTTACTTATCTCCTATTATTATTTAGTACACTAATTTCATATACACATAGATCTTGCTAATCTATGTATGTACAACAATCATTACTGTTTTGATATATTGCTGTAGCGTCTCTATAATGTAGTGTTTTTCTTAATATCCAAATGAATAAGTCTCTAGGACCTACGAGCTACTTACTCTACTGCCCCCAGCTTCCCATTTTCGGATCCTTTTAACCACTATATAACTGTTGGTGCTACCCTGGTGCTTAGGTCTAGCACATCCGACGTATGTGCTCCACACCTCGTTTTGGAGTCACAGCCATCTCTGCTCCGACTTCTTAGTCCAACGGACTGCGCTTCCGTTGGATGGCTGGATGTCCCTTCCTTTAACATCAGTAGTTGCTACTACAATGAGCCTTTTATACTTTTATTTCTGTAAGTGCAATTTTAATTTGTGAATTAATAAATCGGCAATACTACACTTAGAGGCGCCTTCCTTCTTTTAATGTTTACTTGCATTAGAGCTTTGCTTCCACTCTATGAAGAGCTGCCTCAGTGTTATTGCATTCATCCATTCCTGATATCCATCTGGCACCTCTTTCCAATAGCCACAGAGGTTGGTCTCTAGCAGGAGCGCCCTATGGACTATATTTAAAGAAGTATAGTCAAAGCTATTTTGGCTGTACTTCTCCTGTAGGGCACAGGAGTGCAGCTCGTTCTGCACTTCTGTGACCCATTGTGATGTCATTCAGCTGGTCTAGTCTCAGAAAAGATCCTGACCATATGGTTGGGATCCAGTCAGAAGCCTAGCATCTGGCTCTGCCTCTCATCAATCTGCCAAGAGTCTGAGCCAGCCCCTCCTGCCCCCTCCACAGC
Organism: Staurois parvus; assembly: GCF_062004578.1. Taxonomy (NCBI): domain Eukaryota; kingdom Metazoa; phylum Chordata; class Amphibia; order Anura; family Ranidae; genus Staurois; species Staurois parvus. The sequence continues at coordinate 3,444,556 of NW_028318515.1, read as the reverse complement.
CCATCATTCCAGTGAGCACTGGAGGGGCAGAGCAGAGAGCCAGAGACCGATAGTCCAAACTCTGCTCAGAGCAGAGAGGGAGATCTGAGCGACCAGCTGGTGGGGGAACAGATGCTGCATCCACCTAGGTGAGTATGTTTATTTTTTAAAAATACCATTCTTCTCTTTTAAATTTATTAGCAGATTTGAATACAAATTGAAGCCAAACTCCAGCTAACACATAATCAGTTACAGCAAACAATGTTTTCTTTCGGGATAAAGGTTTACATGAATAAATAAAAGTTGACCATTCTAATCACTCGTGCCAGTGTTAAATGGATGGTCTGCTGGAGAGCTTGGAACTTCTGAAAAACAGTTGATGGCTGAATTACCAAATGAAAATAGACGAAAGAAAGCCAAAAAAAATAAAATACTGCCATCACATGTAAGAATTGGTAAGCTGCAATATAATAAACTTAAAGTGTTACTAAACCCACAACAGTAAAATCAGACTGTATATGCAGTAAAGCATGCTTGTTATACTCACTGTGGAACCTAAGGTTAATCCTCTGCATTGTGGCCATTTGATCCTGTCTTCTCTGCTCCTTCTCTTGTTCAAATGTCCATTTCTTATATCCTGATAAGAAAGTGTGAACCGTAGCCATTCTGTGCATGCTCAGTTTAGTGTGTATTGCTAGAGAGGTGTTTTTTTTCTTGGCAGAGTGCATGTAATCAGTCCAGGGCCAATCCGCACTGACCAGACAGAGGTCAGGGGTTTTGCATCCTCCTAGAACAGAAAGAAAACTCTTCCTACAAGCTTTATATTTACTAAAATAATTGCACTTCCATGTTCTGTGTACTGTGGGAGACCAGATATAGTGAATACAGGGTCCTGGGTTTAGGAACACTTTAAATCTGTGTTGATAACATTTTCTTGTCATCCCTTGCACAGCCTGGAAGGAGGGTCAGCACTCTTAACCCATCAGAGCTCTACTTTATTGTGCATGCATTTTTTTTTAACATGCTTACGGGAGGTTCCAGTAAAAATATCATACAGTGTTGTCAATCTAATACCAAAAGATACTGAGAGGACGAGACAATGAGGATGTCATCCATGTGCTGTTGTTCCTTTGTTGTACAATCACAGCCTGACGTAGGTCCTAGACTAAGCTATATTTCTTCACTGAAGTGTAGTCTACAGAGAAGTCCAGAGCCTGGCTATGCTGTGTGGCAGGAAATGTCTGAATTACAAGGATGGCTGAACACGTTTACAATTGGGAATTAAAACAAAGTATTTCAGTTTTGTATTCAGCTGTTTTGCCAAGATGCCAACTTGTAAACATTTGTTCAGACATTATGTATAAGTATCAGTTTTCTGAAATACAAAGAAAGCAGAAATAAATTGTTTCTTATCCAGCAGAAAAAGAGTTAAGATAGCTTTGAACAGGCTGTGAAATATCATTGTAACTATGAATGTGTGACCTTGTGGATCTGTTCCTTGTATTAAAGCATTTGCTGATCCTCTTCTCATACGGCTTCACAATGTGATTATGCTAGTGAAATTGATATGCTGTGCTGCTAACAGCACTTGTCCTTGTGGGACTCTAGCAGAGAAGGTAATTACAGGGGTGTGTGAACACAAATGGAAGTCGTTATTCCTATGACGAATAAACATATCTGTGTGAGCAGAAAATACCCCAATACCCATTTTTTGGTATAGTGTGACTTTTATTTCATATCAGATTTAATTTTGGAGAGATTTTGTTTTATTTTTCCCCCTTGGTTACCTGTGTTTTTTAGTGGGGAAAGGGGAAATTCTAAGAGACACGTAGACAGTCAGCCACTATCTAGTGATTTTCTGTTTGCCATAATAAGGTTACATATTAGTATACTAACCACTTGCCCTCCAGAGGATTTACCCCCCTTCTTGACCAGGCCATTTTTTGCGTTACGCGCTACATTACTTTAACTGACAATTGCACAGTCATGCAACGCTGCGCCCAAATTAAATTTATGTCCTTTATTCCCACAAATAGAGCTTTCTTTCAGTGGTATTGATCGCCTGTGTGTTTTTTATTTTTTGTGCTATAATAAAACAGTTTTTAGAAAAAAACAATATTTTTGACTTTTTGCTATTAAGTCCAGTAAAAAAATGTTAAAAATCAAATTTCATCAAAAAGTTAGGTCAAAATGTATTCTGCTACATGTCTTTGCTAAAAACAATCTCAATACATGTAAATTAATTGGTTTATGTGAAAGTTATAGCGTTTACAAATGGCGGTATAGATATTGGAATTTTTGTTTTCTTACTATTAATGGCGGTGATCATCGACTTATAGCGGGACTGTGGCAGGCATTCTGACACTGGGGGGAACTGACTTGGTGTCACTGACATCCCCAGTGACACCAATACAGTGATCAGAGCTAATAAAAAGCACTGACACTATACTAATGGCACAGGGCAGGAAGGGGTTAACATGTGGGGCAATCAAAGGGTTAAATGTGTGCTGTTTAACAGAAAGCTGTGTCTGTGCTTTCAACTGTAAGCACACTGCTTTGTATGGCTCTGCTTCTAGAGTCCACCATAAGTCCCATCCTTATTACCTCCACTTGCATTTTGGAGCAAAGGAAGTGGGGAGTTATAAACCCTTGTATTTATAATAACAAGGTACTCAGATAATGTTGAAAGGCAAGTAACCTGGCAAGGTACAAATGGGGTGGAGGATATGCACATCACACTACAATCCCTTTCATGGCCACTCTGTCTGCATGCCTGGGCAAGGGTCTGGTTGAAATATTAATATGCAAGCCAAGGCAATTTAAAAATCAATTCCACTTAGAAATATGTGCTGCCAGTTTTAAGGCATCCCCAAGCATGTTATCTTAAGGATTTGTGTATGCTCAATGTTGCTATTAAAGCTGTTTTGTTTTGCTTTGATCCATGTCTGCCATGGCAGTGCTGAGTTTCCAATGCCTTTGTTTTTACATTGGTTTTCTTATTAGCCTTAAAAATGGCCAGAACTTTCTAAGTAGATTCACCTAACGTAGACTTCTGTGGGGTTCAATGCTAAGTTCTGGTTTCCCAGAAGCAGGAGGATGATGAACCGCCTGCAAATCAAACCTGGGTAGATAATCTCATCCCTAGTGTTCAGTTCATTGAACCTGGCACCTATTTTTGAAGTCATGTACATTGTGGAAATGCTGGGAATTATAGTGCACTGGAATCAGCGACAGGTAAACTAGGGCAATTCTAATTTGCAAGTGTCTGGAGGTTAGTAAATTGAGCATAACTGGTGCATCAGGGTCCAGCTGTGCTCTTAAGGGGGGGGGGGGGCATAAGTACTAAATAACAGTTACAAAATAAAAGTTGACATGAAGAAAAAAATAAATTAACTTAATGTTGCAGTCTTAGACAGACATGGACACTGGGTGTTTGCCCAGCTCTTCTGAATATGTTTTCTTCTTGCGAGAGAAAATCAGCTTAAACAATGCACCTGAAGTTGCTGTCAGGAGTGTGTAGGTCTCATTCTAGCAACCTGGTTTTGGTTGTGATACATTCTCCCTGTCTCTGTAAACCTGCAAAGTGATTATGTGGCCAGCTTCAGGGTGGAGACCAAACCAGATTTAGGCCAGCCAAACCTGTAGTATCATGTTTGTGATATTGCATTTGTAACTTGTTTTAAATGCTCCCTGTTTGTCTGCCAGTTTGGATTCCCTCATTGATAACCTTGGATTGGATATGGACAGCTCTTTGAACTCTGCCTGCCTTTTGCCTATGGATTTGACCCTGACTATTCTGAACCTTGCCTGCCTTGTACTTGGACTCTCACTGAACCACTCTGCCTGTCTGCCAACCTCAAATACCTGTTTGCTGTGCTCAGTTTGCATCTGTCCCAGCATGGTGGCCAGGCACTATAGCATTGCGTATAAGACCTGGTGACAACTGAGTACTGGTAGGCCTGCTTGCCTTATGAGAAAGAAATCTGCATTAGGTGAAGAATACAGAAGCCAGCAATAGTGCATGACCACCTGTGTTAGGGGTATGACAGTTGCATTTAACAAACGTGTTTAAGCTTGTTTAGGTGCATCAAGTGCTTGGGCTTTCATTCATTCCATTGGCCAGAAAGAATATTAATTTATTCTGGCAATTGAAATGAATGAAAGCTAAGGTTTAGACACATTTAAATGCTTTTAAGCATTTTTTTCTGCTCAAACGCTTCTTTCCAAAACACACAAGTGGTGGGGTTTTTTATGCCTCTAAATGTTCCTGTCTCTAAAGGCCTATAAATGCCTATGGGTGCATGGGCACACAGGCTAAAATGGAGGGGAATTTAGAGGCAGAAAAAAATCCCTTATAAGCATTGTTTTTGGCGCCAAGTGTGCATGAGGGCTCAAAGTGTCAAGAGTACATAACAGAAGGACTTTATTATTTCTTCCTGTGGATTTACTGTACAGGGAAAATATAGAAGTGATAGCGTGAAGATCTTCAAATGAGAACCCTAACTCACACCTCCAAACCTACCTCCTAATGAATGGAAGCATTCCCGTGCTGCAGTAGCAGCCCTTACAGTCCAGTCTTTTTCCCTTCTTTTTTTTTCTTTTTTTTTTAAATTTAAATATTTATTAATTTTTCATATTATTACAGAAATTCCATAAGAAGAGACACAATACATATAAATATTCATTACCTTTCTACTTTGCCCCTTCTAATACCTCTTTTCTTTCCCTCCCCTCCCACCCCGTTTCTACCCTCCTTCCCCCTCCCTCCCCTCTGCAAGTTCTCCAATCTCTCAGGGCCCAATAACTTTAAGTGACTTCCTAGTTTAAAGTTTTCTATATTTCTCTTTCAATCCTGATTTTTCCCATTTTTCCCATCTCGTATAGTATATTCCCAGCCTATCTTCCTGCATATAGTAGGATTTTTCCATTCTACTAATCTGATTTACTCTATTGATCCAGTCTTCCTCCTTCGGGGCCTCTGTTTTCTGCCAGAACTTGGGTATCAACCCTTTTGCAGCATTTAAATAGTACCATACGCCTGAATCTTTATATTTATTTACTGTTGTCTGAACATTATGTAGGAGACACATCGTTGGGTCTAACCCTATGTCATTTCCAGTTATTATTTCTATTAATTTAACTATTGTCTTCCAGACAGCCTGAATTTTCGGACATTGCCACCATATGTGAAACACCGTGCCCATCTCCCCACATCCTCTCCAACACATTTTTTAATTCTCCCCACTCATCTTGTGCTCAATGCTCGGTGTAATATGCCATTGTGTCAAACACTTATAATTAATCTCAACATCTCTCATACTAACATTCTCGTGTATCAATCTAAATATCTTGTTCTGTTGCTCCTCGTCTAACACCACCTCCAAATCTCTTTCCCATTTCGTTATAAAAATTAACTTTGTGTCTGTGTCTAATTCTGTGAGTATTCTATAAATTTTAGCAATACCATGTTTCCCATCTCTACGTGATTCTAACAGTCTTTCAAACATATTCCACTCCTTTTTTAATCTCAGGGGTTTTGGTAGCTTTCCAATAAAACATTTTAACTGGTAATATTTCCACTCATCTATTCCAGTAAAAATGTCTCCCTTTTCTTTTAATTCTTTAAATGGTCTCAATTCCCCCTCTACCAGTACATCTCTCAGTTGGATATCTTCCCTTTTGAACCATCTCCCTGATATCTCATCCTTTCCTGGGGGGAAATACTCAGTATTTGCAAGAGGCATTAATATGGAGTTGAATTCCCATTTCATATTTTTGTGTAAATTATCCCATACCCTTAAAACATGTAAAGTGTAAATACTTGTGCTTTCTTTAATTCTTCTAAAGTGTGCTGGGACCCATATCATCTTACTCAAACTAATCCCACTCAATTCATTTTCAATTTTTACCCAACTCTTCCCCTTATGGTTAAATGTCCAGTCGTAGATTCTTGCTAAGATTACTGCTTTATAGTATCTCTTGACATCAGGTAGTCCCATTCCCCCTTTCTCTTTAGTCCTACTCAATGTTTCGTATGATATTCTTGGTTTTTTATTCCTCCAAATATATCTTGTTAACATTTTCTTTATTATCTTAAAAAAAGCCTCTGGGAGTTTGATTGGAACCATTTGGAATTTATACAGTATTTTAGGTATGATTACCATTTTAACTAGGTTTATACGTCCTATCCATGATGGGTTTCCTCCTTCTAATATTTTTAGTTCTTCCTTGATCTCATTTATCAAAGAAATATAGTTTAATCTATACAGTTGTTTATATGAGATAGCAAGTTTTATTCCTAGGTATTATAAATCTTTTTCTCTCCATATAAAGGTGAATTCTTTTTGAAGCTTTTCCTTTTCACTCTTTGAAATGTTGATGTTCAGAATCTCTGTTTTTGTTGGATTAATTTTTAAATTTGATAGTTCACCATATTCCTTCAAGATCGTCATTATATTTGGTAATGTTATTCGGGGGTTGCCTACATAAAACAATAGGTCATCCGCAAAGGCCGCTATTTTGTGTTCTATATTTTCTATCTGGATTCCCTTTACCGCTCCGCTATTCCTTATCATTGACAACAGGGGTTCCAATGACAAAACATACAACAGGGGGGACAGTGGGCAACCCAGTCTTGTTCCATTGGACATCCCAATGGATTCCGACCTCTCAACATTTACCGTAATAATTGCGGTGGGTTCCCTATATAATTTACCTATCCACTCCCGCATTCTCTCTCCAATCCCCAATACTTCTAAGTTGTCCATCATGAAGCCCCAATCCACTCTATCGAACGCCTTTTCGGCATCAATCGACAATAGTACCACCGGGGCTTTCCCTTTTCTACTTTTCTGAATAAGCATCAAAGTTCTCAACCCGTTATCTCTACCCTCTCTCCCTGGGATAAAGCCCACCTGATCTCCAGGAATCCATTCAGGCATTAGATCTTTCAGCCTGTTTGCTAGAACCTTTGCGTACAACTTAGTATCAGTGTTCAATAATGATATTGGTCTATAGCTGGAACACTGAGAAGGATCTTTTCCCTCCTTGTGAATAAGTACAACATGGGCCTGAAGAGATTCTTTCTCCCCTCCATCCCCCCTCCCAGATCGTTCATATACTTCTTCAGCTTAGGTAACAATATTTCACTATATTTTTTATAGTACTTTACTGTATACTCATCCGGTCCTGGACTTTTTCCACCCCCTGTATTTCTTAATGCTGCTTTTATTTCGTCCTGGGAAATTTCCGCATCCAAGGAGTTCAATTGTACTTCACTTAACTTTGGTAATCCTGCGTTTTTTAAATATATCATCCTTTTTTTGTTGATATCCTCTCCATTTTCTTTTAGAGAGCCTTGGGGGCTAATATTATACAACTTTCTATAGTACTCCGTGAACACTTTGATAATCTCTTTAGTTGAGTGAACCAACTCCCCCTTAGGATTTTTTATCTTTTCTATATAATTTCTATTTTTCTTTTTATTCAGAGCTCTCATTAAGTATTTTCCTGGTCTGTCTCCCCATCTATATCTTTCACTTAATACTTTATTATATACTCTTCTCCTCATCCAACAATCTCTCTAACTCATCTTTTTTATCCGTTAACTTCTGTCTTGATTCTCTTGTTATTTTCTTCTTTTGTATCTGCTCCAACTCCAGAATTTCTTTTAAGAGCCCACTAACCCTCTCTCTTCTTTCTCTTTTCTTCCTTGCTACCATCGCAATCAGGATTCCTCTTATATATACCTTGTGGCTTTCCCATACTGTGGCTGTCGATACTTCCTCTGTCTCATTCTCCTTGAAATATACCTTGGTCTCTTCCCCAATCCTCTGAGCTATATCCTCATCCAAGAGAAGGGCCTCATTTAACCTCCATCCTAGGCCTCCCGTCCACCGTCTTCCCCATCCCATTTTCATTATGACAGGGGCACGATCCGAGAATGTACTCATCTCTATTTCTATTTTAACCAATAGTTCCATGAGTTGATGATCTATTAAGATATAATCCAGTCTCGAGTATATCTCATGTGCATTAGAGAAGAAGGTATAGTCTCTGTCTTTCATATGCATTATTCTCCAAGTGTCCACCAGTTGGTACTCGTGGATCGCTTTTTTCAAAGCTCTCAGAGACCTACCGCCTTCTCTCTGCACAGGGGAGGTTGTATCCTTTTGTGGGTCCATACAAAGATTTAAATCTCCTGCTACTATCAAACGCCCTTTTTTGAAGTCTATCAATTTTTTCAACAGACCCTTCAAATAGATCTCCGGCTTTTTGTTGGGGCAGTATATATTGGCCAACGTACACTCGATTCCCTGTAATTTACCTCTCAAGAACAGGAATCTCCCCTCCGGATTGGTCGTTCTATCCTCCAACTCAAATCTCATATTCTTTGCCAACCCTATTGCCACCCCTTTTGCTCTTTTTATTGGAGAGTCAGCGTAATACCATGTTGGATAATATTTAGATTTTAATTTCACATTTGACTCTATCTCAAAATGTGTTTCCTGTAGAAATACCACTGACGTTGCCCTATGATGTAACTCTTTAAACAGCTTAAATCTTTTCCCAGGACAGTTCAACCCATTCACATTATATGTTATAAACTGTATTTCTTCCATCCTTCTTAATTCTGTCTATCTCTCCTCTAGTACACCTCCTCCTATTAGGCCCTACTATCTTGCAGCTTATTAACCCATCCTCCCCTCCCCACACTCCCTCCCACCAAACCCCCCTCTCCCAGCCCCACCCCCCACCCCTCTCACCCTCTCTTCTTTTTCCCCTACCCATTTTTAGGCATATAAACTGCCTACAAATCAGTTGTGGATCTATTTCCACCATTGATTTAAAACTTAGGGCGTAAGCTCCGCCTATGTACGGCTCACCTCTCCTCCGACCCCCCCCCCCGATCCCCTCTCTCTATCATCTAGACTCAGCAAGAGTCTTTACTCTTTACCTCCCTCCCTTAACCGGAGCCTCCAAGAGGGTCACAACCGCCGGAGGGGAAAGGCCAGGGGCGAGAGAGGGAAAAAAGAGAGAAGAAGAAGAAAAAAAAAAAAATCATTTTCTACTTAATTCTCCCTCCTCTCCCTTCCCAAGCCCGGGACCTCCCTCCCCCTCCCCCCGACATGCTGCCAGTCCTCTTTTCTTGTATCATCTGTATTTCCTTTATCTTCTTTTTCTTCTTCCCACCCAGCTATCTCCATTCTTTGCAAGTCCAGTCTGTCACAAAAATCCCTTAATTCCTCCGGAAATCTCAAATACGCTGTGACCCCATTTTTCCAACCTATTAGAGACGCTGAGGTACCCCATCTATACTGCACATTCTGTTTTCTCATTTGCTCCAACAGGGGTTTCAGGGATCTCCTTCTCCATAGGGTCTCTGCTGTTAAGTCCGCATAGATTTGGATAGTCAAATCTCCATACTTAATTAATGATCTTCCCTTGGTCTTCTTCCAAATCTCATCTTTGACCCCAAATTTTTGGAACTGGACAATTGTGTCTCTTGGTCTTTCCTTCTCAGTAGCCTCTTTGAACTTTCCTATTCTAAACACTCCGTCTAACTTGAACCCGTCTGTTTCAGGTCTGTCTCTTATGGAGTTTAGGATTTTTTTAACTAGTTCATATAGTATTTCCCCTTTTGCAGTCTCTGGGATTCCTCGTATTCTAAGGTTACACCTTCTTTCTTTATTTTCTTGAACTTCCATCCTATAGATCATTTTTTTCTGGTTATTTTCTAATTGGCTTATTTTTTTCCTTAGATTATCTATATTCTGGGCCTGGATTTTAGCTTTCTCCTCTGTTTCTTCCATTCTTGATAGCAGATGCCCTAAATCATTTCGAATAGCTGTCATTTCATGTTTTATCGTTTTTTCCAAATTTTGAAACATTTCTATCATCTCCTTCTTATTTGGTACTTGTAGTTCACCGTCAGATTCTTTTTTTCCCAAGCCATCCACTATTTGTTGGCTTCAGCTGCTATTCATGCCCAGTGATAATCTAGGACTATTTCCTGAGCTAGTGTCCATTTCCCCTTTTGCGCTTGCGCCTTGGGCCATGTCTGGCGTAGTATTTCCATATGATGTAAATTTCTTTATTGTTCCTGTTTGAGACCCTTTGAGCCCTGCTCCCTTGGGACCTTTGTTCTTCATATCCTCTGTTTATCTTGATAGACTTGCTATTTTTCCTATATCTTTTACTCTCCTAGGACACCTGGGCCTCCTCTCTTCTTCTCTTCTAACCCCTGGGAATCCTCCCCTCCTTCACCCCTTGGTCGCCTATGTCACTCAGGGGTCCACAACACAATAAGCCCCCAGCACCTTTCACTCACCCTTCCCTTCTCAGGACGGTGACTCCAGGCTTGTGTGGAGGACCTTCACTGCTGCTCAGTCCTGGGGGGGGATTCCTCTGGGTTTCCGATACTGTATTTCTTTCTTTCTTTCCTTTTCTCCTCCTTTCTCTCTCCTTTCCCTCTCCTTAGGAATCGTCTCGGGGAAACAGGATGGGTCTCCTGATATTCATGGGTCTCCCTGACCCAGGATCGGACAGCCGGCCAGGGGGTACAGGCAGCTATGTGCCGGCAGCACCCTGTCACATCAGGACGCCAACCAGCTTCCTCTTTCCCTCAGGGGTCCTCCGCAGCTGGCCCCTTACTCCTACAGCGTCACTTCTCCTCTCAGCCGCACGGATCTCCACTCATGTAGCGCCGGGGGAACCGTCGTGTCACTGCAGCCTCAGACCAACTCCCCTCTCCGGCTCTCCGAGTTCAACTCCCCAGCCCTCCAGACTCCGTTAGATCAACTCCTAATGAGGGTTACTGGGTGGGTCAGGGAGCGGGTCCTAGCAAGAAGCTAGTACCACTCGCTCCCCACAGCCACCATATTCAAAGTCCTCCCTCTTTCCTTCTAGCAGGTTTAGGGCTTGGTCTGGCGTCTCTCCTCTCCTGTCAGGGAACCGGCCGGCGTCTCCGCTTCCCAGCACTCCCCTGCGGCGAGCAGCGTGCCCACGCTGCACCGCTCTGCCTCCCCGGCAACCCGACAGCTGCACTCGGACCCCCGCAGCGCGCCCACCCCCCGGAGCTCCGCGCCCGCTCCCCTCCCCCCCCACTGCGCCAGCCTCTCCCCCCCAGGAGACCCCCTCGATCAGGTAGGGCTTCACACCATGAGGGTTCTCGGGATGGTCAGCTCGGAGGTTGTCGCCGCCATGTTTAGGCTCCGCCCTCCCAGTCTTTTTCCCTTCTGACATTGAAGACTCAGGGTTTTTTTTTTATGAGCCCAGTTTCCACCAGGCCTCAAAAACATAACTGAAACCTATAGTTCTTTCTTTCCATGGAAATCTTTAGTAAAATATTTGTGTGACCTGAAGAGAAACCAGAGTATGCCCAGGGAATTATTTCTTCAGACTTGACTTCTACTGACAGTAATTGAATCCCAGTTTTACCTATCTAAGCCATACCAGGTCTTTCCAACAGCAGTAGATCATGTCCTTTCATGCGACCTGACAAAAAAAAATGTTATTAATAAGTGTATACTGTGACTCCTCGTTAAAAAAACAAGATGGTTTTGGTACTCTGGGCTTTTTCCTTGTGCCAGTGGGTGACCTGTGTACTTTTTCTTTCTCTAGCAGCTGGATTACATAGGATTTGTTTTGAAGCTTTATTGGAACTGATTTGAGCCGCATTGTAACACAAATGAGCATTCAACTCCACATTAATACTATACACCCCGGTCACATCAAAGTCGAATTTGAAATTGTACGACTTACAGTGAAATCGCACGATTTAAAAATCTGGTGACCTGCCAATTTCATTGTGATTGCCAAGACATCTGACACAGATGTCTATGCAAATCGCAACAAAATAGTGCATGCACTACTTTAGAAATCGGTGCGGCCCCAACTGCACTAATAGTGGACAACAGGGTGCGACTTGGCATACGATTAGCAAGTCGCATGCCAAGTCGAGCCTGATGTGATCAGGGGCTTAGTCCTTATTTCTATCAATAGCTCACTAGCAGACTTACACAGCATATCCAGAGGTGTAACTTGAAGCTTTTGGGCCCTGATGCAAAAGTTGACCTGGGGCCCCTCACTACCACCTGCCACTTCCACTGCGTGTCAAGATGCTCCTATTATGTGCCCCCACCATCCTGGTAAAAGCATGACCCCCTCCCTACACCATCCTGGTAAAGGCATGACCCCCTCCCTCCACCATCCTGGTAAAGGCATGACCCCCTCCCTCCACCATCCTGGTAATGACATGCAACCCTCCCCACACTATCCCGGTAATTACATGCTCCCCTCACCCCACCATCCTGATAATGACATGCTCCCCTCACCCCACTATCCTGATAATGACATGCCCCCCACCATCCTGGTAATTACATGCCTCCCTCCCACCATCCTGGTAATGACATGCCCCCAAGTCCTCCTCCCCGATGCTGCTCAAATTGACAAAATAAAATCTGGGCCCCCTGGAACCTGAAGCCCCTTGAGGCCCCTCAGGGGGTGTTAAGGGATTTTTGGCAGGCCAGGTGCTATGGGGGGCAGTGTGTCTATTCCAAGATGGCATTCAATGTTCCCACATGAGTGGACACCCAAGGTGGGGAGGTAAAAAAATTCTCATTAAGTGAATGACTTGAGCAGAGCAGTGTCTCGTACCTAAGTTACAGCGGTTCTGTCCCAGCTAATAGGCTGTGCTAATCTCCTTCCTCACTCTGTGTGACAGAGAAGCCGCTCACTGTGTCCCTGCTGTTGTCAGCACACTTCCCTGTCCCAGGCTGCTTACAATCCTCCACTGAGTCCACTCCATTCAGGAAACTCAGGCACACATGGCTTCTCCCCAGCCAATGAGAGTGGGGGAGGGGTGTGGACTAGGGACTGGAGGGAAGGCAAGCTGGAAGCTAAGGGCTGGAATACAGAGCTCGGCTGGGGCCCTGGGAGACACAAGGTGGATGGGACCTGGATTCTGTTTCCGGGATTTTGTGGAGAAAAAATGCAGCATGTACGGTGGCATGAGGGAGCCATGGGCCCCCTGGAGCTAAACACGAGTTCGCAACTGCAACCCCTGATGCTACGCTCATGAGCATGGCCCAACATCTGTCCTATTTTATGAGTGTCGGCTGCCCAGCTGCAGGTGGTACTTGTTTATATGAGCTACGAATACTGTAAAATATCATTGAAGCTACTCAGTTGTCTCTGCCTTCCACGTTCATACTAGTTTGGCATTTAGATACTTTATTGTCTGTTAAAAGAAACATTTAATGGTTGTAGGTCAATTTTCTTTTAATTGTTGTTTTTTTTACTATTACATGATTTCAATATTTAAAACAAAGAAGCAAAATCTCACGTTTTCAACTGCTCATTACTTAAAGTGTTTCTGGCACTATCTCAGTCTGGCCTATTATGCCATAATTCTGTTTCACACATGACAGATTTGCATTTTACAGAATGGAGTGGTCGGGTCAGTGGGAGCTCCTCTCATCCTACCTCAGTTCTGAAGCAATCCAGGGCATACTGGCTGCTGATCTCATTCTACTTTGATGGGGAAGTCATTCAGTCAGTCTGTCCTGCAGTAACACTGAATGCCGTAGGCATTTGCGCACTCCTGTGTGCTCTTTTACAGTTATTCACTAGATTCTCTGATCTGAGGAGGGCTGCACTGATGAAGCATATCCAAAGAGAAAAAAACTGATTTTTAAAAAACTTTTCTTTAGATACATACATCTAAAATAACAATTGCAAATGTTCAATTTCTTGTACAGCATGAAAAACGGATGCAACCTATTCGAATGGCTTGGAGCGCCACTCTAAGTACCAATATATCTGCTCCAGTGATCCTCAGTGCAGGTCCTGGTGTCTGAAATGCTCGCTCAGACGTTGTGGTTACCTATGCAGGATAAAGATGGAGCACTCCCAACCAGGGGTGGACTGAGCATTTGGAAACTCGGGCACTGCCCGAGGGCCTGGGGTCAGTAGGGGGCCCCATGAGATGCCCCTGGTACCTTTTCATAGGCTTCTTTGAGTTTGGGCAAGGACACAGGGGCCCCATGATCCCCTATTGCCCGGAGGCCCCATGAGTTGTCAGTCCGCCCCTGCTCCCAACAGCCCAATATGTAATAAAAGTAAGAAACGGTCTTAGACCAGGTAATTTAGAGCCCAGGGCGAGCATGCCAAACCACGCCACCTCCCCCCAAGATGTATGAGCATTAAGTGTCAGCAAACCCCTCCCAAAAAAAAACAAGCACTAATCTGCATGCATAACCCTAAGCATAAATTCTCCCTCCTCCCAGTACAAATCTGCCCCCTCTGCTGAAATCCCCCCTCCCAGCAGAAATATTTGTCCCCCTCATCCCCCCTCCCAGTTCAAATCCTCACTCTCCCCAAATCCCCCCAGCAACAATTCCCCCCCCCCCCCCCAAAAAAAAAAAAATCACCCTTCCTAGCACAAATCCTCTCCTCCCCACTCCAAAGCTTCCTCCCAGCACAAATTATCCACATCCCCATCTTAATCATAGAGGTTTTTTTTAAAAAAACATGGCAATAAATTTAGTTGAACTGTGAATGACTGTTTTTGTATTGTATTGTACTGTATTTTTACTTTTGTACTTGTATACTTTTAAAATTAATAAAACAAAACTTGCTAGCAAAAAAAACCCCATGCCAATAAATTTTACAAGGAAAAAAATGATTTTTTTAAAGAAATTTTCATTAGATACGCACACCTAAAACATTCATTGCAAATGTTAAATTTTTTGTATAGCATGAAAAACTGATGCTCTTAGGTTTAGGAAGATTCCCACAACGTAAATATTCAGTTTTAGATCAAACTAAACTTCTTGTGGAGCAGACTGATTGTATTTGTCTTGTTGTTAAGCAACAGTGCAGCAAAGCAGCATCAACACAGTTAAAATGGAGTGGACAGACAAGCCAGCAAGTTAGAAGACAAAATAGAATTCTTTTATGGAGTGTTTCCATATCACAGCAGCATTGTTGGAGGCATCAGCGTTTTGGAATGCACAGAGAGGCTGATAATTATGATGACGCATAAGGAAAAAATAGAGTTGTTTTTCTGGCATGCTACATCACAACAGCACAACAGCAGCAGCAGGAGCCCCATCAGCACCTTGGATAACGCAGAGTGACTGGTGCTGAAGAATCTGAAAAAACATTTTTTTAAAGACTCTCCCTTTCTAGGTTACAGTAGCATCACAACACTACAACAAAATGATCACTGCATCTTGAAATGGTCAGTATCCTACTAATGAAAATAGTGATGAAGAATAAGGGGACAAAATGAAATGTTTAAATATTTTTTTTCCATATGTAAAAAATGCATTTGGGTACTGCCTGCAGTAGGCAGTGATAGGCATGCCTAATGTGCATGACAACAGTCATATAAGATTCTTTGGACCAGCAGGAAGCCATCGACTGATGATGCAGTTTGGAAATATTGAAGAGTTGATATGATGATGATGAGTTAGGAACACGCTTCCTGTAACAACGGCGTTGGCGTCCACTGTTAAAAAACACACACTCACCAGGATTAGCATTGGTTGCTCAATTTCAATAGCAAAAATGCCAAAACAAAGCACTTAGAGACTAGGGATGAGGTTTGGATTTGCTGCATTGTGGATTTACATCAATCTGGAGGTTAGAGCTCACAAAATCTCACGAACTATCATGTTAAACTTTGTACCACTAGCCAATTTGTACAATGTAAAGGGCTTTAACTTTATTTTTAAGAGGAAACATTGCTTTAGGAATTACATCTGTTGTCTAATGTGTGATAGTGCGTGACTGATAGAACTGAATGTTGGCTCCAATGGATCTACCATAGAGCAATGGCATTATTGTCATCAGTAGACATTAGTCTTCATCAAGCCTTAACACAGGTCCCCTAGTGCATTTTATTAACATTGACTGCTCAAGCCCAGAAGAAGGGGAAAGCTTTTTACCCTAAACGCTTTGACTATATTTGATGCTCTTGACTAGTAAATGTTTTAAAATTCCTTCAAGTTAGATGAACTTTTGTATGAAGTGCTCCACGGTACACATACTTAGATCTGTTTTGGCTGCTACTTCCACCCACTAATTCAGGTCTATTACTGCTTGAAAAAAATGAAGTTGAAATGAATCTGTTGGGGTGCTAAAGGTTACAAACATCTCTGATGCATCTACTCTTTTCCATTTTTAGTCTTGCTTCAAGGTCAGATTTTTTGTGGAAACTTTTGAATTCCTACATTTTCATGCAAAATTTTGGAAACGGCTTACAGCATCCCTATGCCCTCTGTTTTGGGTGGAATGTCCCACTCAAGAACTTCAATATATTTTATAATGATGATAACACATTACAACCACAGAGATGCAGAGAACAAATGAAAACTCTCTAATTGTATTACATGTTTCCTAAGTTCATCACCTATGCTGGAGAATGTAGGCACTTTGTAATGTATAAGCATTATTTTCTCTTTACTTATACTTTGAAACATTCAAAAAAAATAATTTTAAAAAATCACATCCACAACATGTGATGCCAGAATACAGTGTTGCTGATGCTGTCTGTAATGCTGTTATGCAGTAACATCAAATACAACCTAAAGGCATCTCCTTAGCATGTAAATGAAGGGATTTGGGTTTTTTTCCATGTCACCTTCAAAAATTTGTTGTTTTATTAAATGTCCCTTGAGTAGTTGCCCATTTTTCCCCGTCTATTTTCTGGACAATTGCTTGCCTATTAGCCAAAAAAGGCCACAATTTAACAGCAGGATTCACCCACCCCCTTCCCCCATAGACTTCAATTCACTGCAGAGTTCAGGTTTGCTGAACTTTGAACCAGATTTGCTGAACCCTTGGTGAATGGAATCTTAGAAGAATCACCCCTCGCTATTAAAGACTAGTCACTTGCAAAGAAAATTTCCAGGAGTATGTCTTTAGTTTATCAGACTTTGTGTGACACGCATGCAGGAATAGCCCTGACTCTCTTAACATTGTCTTTGCACTTCTAGTTTAGCTCCCTAAAGCTAGACATGTCACCCTCAAAAATGTGTTGTTTTATTAAATGTCCCTTGAGTAGGTGCCCAGTTTTCCCCAGCCTTTTTCTTGACAATTGCTTGCCTATTAGCCAAAAAAGGCCACAATTTAACAGCAGGATTCACCCACCCCCTTCCCCCATAGACTTCAATTCACTGCAGAGTTCAGGTTTGCTGAACTTTGAACCAGATTTGCTGAACCCTTGGTGAATGGAATCTTAGAAGAATCACCCCTCACTATTAAAGACTAGTCACTTGCAAAGAAAATTTCCAGGAGTATGTCTTTAGTTTATCAGACTTTGTGTGACACGCATGCAGGAATAGCCCTGACTCACTTAACATTGTCCTTGCACTTCTAGTTTAGCTCCCTAAAGCTAGACATCTGATTGCACAAGCTCTATACAATCTCCTTTAGTTATACAAAAATGTTTTCCATTATCTTCCTAAAAATCCACAAAGTTGTTGACAGGAAATTGTACAAAGAGATCCACAGGTATGGCCATCCAAATTTTGAGTCACTTTTTCACTAAAAGACCTTTACACTATCCCTGCCTGTGTAACTTTTGTGAATCAGTTAGTGTGACAAGGGTACTTATCCATGAGTTAATGACAACTAATAATCTATACTAGCCAGTGGAAATTACTCTGTTTGTGATGAGTGATGATGTTAGAGACTTTCCAATAAGTAATAGCAGCCCTCATTGTTTTGTGAATGTGACTGATGAAAGGCATTGAAAGAAAGAATCTAGCAGTATGCTTTTACAATGCTCTTATTTATTATCAAACAGAAACCTACTGTTTGGTAGGGATGAGCACAAGTTTCCAGCCAAACATGGAGTCTCCTGGGTGTCATCATTGACCAAATATGGACATGACCATTATTGGTCAATGATGTTGAGTCCCAGTGAAGTCATTGACAACATCATGCAGGGTCTTGCACATGTGAGTTAATGATGTCACCCAGCAGACCTACTAATTCACATGGGCGGGGGATAATCTGAGCGCCACCTTATTGTTAAGCTTTCCTGAGCCCTATATCTTATAGCCATGGGGTCTGGTTTGAATTTCTAGGAGACCTCATGTTTTTTTTTTTGCTTGAGGTACATCCTTATAATTAATATCAGACTCAAAAAGTCTGATATGTGTTTTGGGGGGAACGGTGCACAATTTTTTTTCTCATTTTTGCTGTAGGATGTGCTACAAAATAAAAAAAATTACCTTTCTAAATGCCAGTGCTGCAACACTTTCTGTACTTCACAGAGATGGGTTGATTCACAGGCCAGATTACAGCACACCCAGGCATGTCATTTAAAATGTTTTTTTAATGTTTCACTTTAAGCCCTTAAAACATCACTGCTTTCAGCTACTACTCGGCTATCCACAATGTGTACAACAGCATTTATTTGCTATTAATGGATCAAGTCTTTTTAGAATCTCTTTCTGGTACATCCATTGGCTCCCTCACGCTATCTGACCATGCCCCATTTCTCTGTCCCTGACCCTTCTGTCCCAGGACACTAAACAATGGACCTAGCGCCTGAATGAGAATTTGCTAGATGACATGGTGGTACGCCAATGGGTCTCAGATACTCTTTCACACTACTTCAATGAAAACACGCTGGGAGAGGTGGGGGCTGCCTCCATTTGGGAGGGTCACAAGGCGGTGGTTAGGGGCGAACTTATCTCTTAAGGCGCCTACTTGAAGAGGGAGTGCAACAGGGAGCTTCAGTCTCACGTAACTCAGACCCGCCAGGGGGAACTTAGTCACAGCATTCATACTACTCCCAATGCTATGGCTGAACTTCAATCTCTCTGTGAGGAACTACATAAACTCCTGGAGGCACATATCCCAGCACGCCTGCGACAATGTCTCCCACACATTCTACGAATTTGGAAATATAAGCGGGAAATTGTTGGCTAGAGCCCTGAGGCATCAGCGAACATCCACACATGTACACAAGCTACAATTGACTTCAAGCGCCACAGTCCTGCAGCACAGTTCCCGAGACTCACCCCCCAGGCTTCTTGCAAGCTTGATGCATTTATTTTGCCTACTGAACTGGCAGCGGTTGTTAAAGAACTCCCTAAGGAGTTTTCCCAGGTGGTTTTACCAATGCCTACGAAGTCAAATTCCTATCTCTGTTTTCCATCTCTATGCGTTCCTATTTAAATACCTTGGCCATGGGCACTAGCACACCTAGCAAATCCTTGTTGACCTACGTCACTGTCTTCCCAAAGAAATGGAAAGACCTAATCCTTCCCAATAACTACAGACCAATCTCCCTCCTGAACACTGACATTAAGTTTCTGGCCAGGATTTTGGCAAATCGCTTGAAACCTGTCCTGCGGCGGTAATCCACCCCGATCAGATGGGTTTCTATACTGCTTGGGAGCCTAGGGACAACCCCAACAGGGCCATTGAGATTATCCATTGGGTACAAATGAGTGCCGACCACCCACCCTGTCTCCTGTTTCCCACTGAAGCAGAAAAGGCGTTTGACAAGGTGGACTGGACATACCTCCACGTAGTCAACAGACTTGGTCGAGGCCCACATATGCTTCTTTGGGTTGCATCCCTATATAATTCCCCTGAAGCACAGGTTAAGGTAGATGGGAATCTCTTGCAACTGTTTCCCACCCTTGCCCTCACCCTTGAACCCCTCCTTAACAGAATTTGTCTGAACCCCAATATTAAATGAGTCCACATTGGCTCAGTGGAACATAAGCTTTCTGCATATGCAGATGATGTAATGTTTTACATGACAGA
This sequence comes from Staurois parvus, assembly GCF_062004578.1. NCBI lineage: Eukaryota > Metazoa > Chordata > Amphibia > Anura > Ranidae > Staurois > Staurois parvus. The sequence continues at coordinate 3,424,783 of NW_028318515.1, read as the reverse complement.
CCCCTTGATATCCCTCCCCAACATCATGGCTGAATTACAGGGCTTTCACTAACTCTCTAACTTCAAAATAAAATCAAATATTATGCTGCTTTCCATCGCTGACAGTATGTGAACACAGTTGCAAGCCTCCTTCTCATTTACTTGGTGCCAGAACTCTTAAACTCTTTAAACTTTGTATTGGGAATGCCCCAGTCCTTCACTCCCTTTCAGTATTGTACAAATTGCTCCAGTCGAAGGTTCTGGCTGGGAAACCTCTTTACATACGGGAATGGGAGAGAGACCTGCAGCATCACTTTTCAGACACCCAGCTTGACCAACTATACCGTCTAACCCATACCAGCTCGGTTGATACAAAAATACAGGAAAATAGTTTCAAACTGCTCACTCGCTGGTATCAAGTCCCTTCTAAATTTGCTAAGATTTACCCCTCTGTATCCAGCCTATGTTGGAGAGACTGTGGCCATCGCGGTACCTTCTGCAACATCTGGTGGGAGTGCCCCAAGCTACGTCCCTTTTAGCAAGACATTAGAGCTCAAATCAAAACAATCCTTGATATTGGTGTATCATAATGTGATGACTCCCCTTTCCAGTTTTTGCTTCATGTGTCCTCCACAGGCACACCGCTTGATCCCAATGTATTGGAAAAAGTCTGAGGTTCCCGTTCAAGCTGGTGAATAATGTGATGAAGGTGGAGGAATGGATAGCCACATGCAGGGACTGATACAGCAAGTTTTACTCCATCTAGGCTATATGGATTCAATATACTTCAGGGACCTCAAGGCACTCGCAGCCCCCCTCCCCCTTCAGGGCCTTCCAGATGCTGAGGGGCAGGGATGCTGCTACCTTACAAGGCTACTCACCCCCAGAGTACTTTTTCATAGGTTCCCATGTACTTGAATCCATATGATATCCAAACTTAAGTTTTTTGTATGCTTATGCCTGAGTCAGACCTATGAGTCAGCCCTTATTGTAGATCTTCCTGCGTAACAGAGCGGTTGAGAGTGTTTTGGTTCCATTCGGAGATGTAACAGCTTTAGTTTCGTTTCTCAGTAATTGCTTTCATTTCTCAGTATACAAATGTACCTTATATGGTGCCCCTCTGCTATTGCAAGTTCTGCTTCTCAAGTAACTATCCTGATAAGAGTGTAATGTTTCATTGGTTATCCTGAATTAAGCAATGCCTGTTGAGTTTCTGTATAACATCTCTTGCTTTGTATTAAACTTTTAGAAATACTGCTTTTACACTTCAGTGTCTGGAGCTTTAATTCTCATGGATCCTGTGGTAGAGATAAGTGAGGACAGGTCAGGCTACAGACAGACAGAAATTAATCCTATCAGCCCCCTTTTCTTTTTTTTATTGCTGTTGCTTACCCTTATTTGTTCTGTCTCTACTTTATTGCTCATGGCTCTTAGGTACTCATTGCAGCATAAGACATATGCTGGTTGAGTGACCTCTGCTGCGTATTTACTTTTGCTGAGAATTTTACCCTGATGCCTATAGTAAGCTCAACATTGGCCATGACATATGCTAACACTGTCACCTGAACTTCTCTATATGTTACTGGTTTTCTTTTTCTGTATATGAAAATCTTTGAAAATAAAGATTACTTTAAAAAAAAAAATCACCGCTCCTTACAGAATGGAATAAAAAAAAAACATTTTTGCATTGGTACCTATTACCCAGGGCAGAGGCCATCCCCTCATGCTATTTTTTGACAACCCCTTACATATTAGTCCAGAATATGGGCATTTTTAATTTGACAGATCTGGCTTCCATTGATTTCAGTGGGGTTTGGGTTTGATTCCAAATTTAATTTAAATGTACAAAAAAAGGTGCATTCCTTTAACATTTACTCAAATACAAAATACCATATGAAGATATATTCAGATATAATATAAACCAGATTAGTGAAGCCGCCCCTTTATAGTGCAGTAGTTTTATTTAAACCAATGTAAAAACAGATATAAAAAATGCATACTCACATATACTAGTGCCCAACTATGGCACCAATGTAAACAGCTAGTAAACTACTCAGCTTCACCGCTCTGCAAGCTGGAAGCTGGTGCATGTTCCATGGGCTGTAAGTTCGGGTCTATGGAATGCATGCCAGCTTCCAGCTAGCGGAGCGGCACAGCTGAGTAATTTACTGGCTGTTTACATTGGTGCCATAGTTGGACAATAGTATATGTGAGTGTGCATTTTTTATCTGTTTTTACATTGGTTTAAATAAAACTACTGCACTAAAAGCATTCTTTCTGGCATGTTGTAACAACTCCAGTGCGATTGTTTATGGAGAGAGGATGGAGTGGCCATTGAGGAATTATCTGTTTGAAGAATATCTATGGGCATGGCACAAAATGCTAGTTGACCTTTATTCATTTAGAGGTCACTGGATTGTTGGTGAGTGAGTAGTCTATATGTGGTGGTGTTCTGTGCTGCACAGTCTGGCGCTCCATAGAAAAAGAAGATTGGGAACATATCCACATGGTGTTGGGGACTTGTTTATGTAAGGACTTCTTGGCAGATTTACACTCATAGACAGACATCTTGTACGTTAAGCTGAACTCTGCTCAAGCCAAGCCCAGGGCAGGTTAGTTCATCCCTACTGTTTGGCTGTGAGAAACATCAAGCAGAAACATTGAAGGAAGGAAGAGCACACAAAACAGAATTGGGAGCCTTTGTAAGTCAGAATGAAAGAGCCAGACAAAGGCAGCATGGAGAAGGCTGCAAGGCAATAAGAAGCAGCCAACCAAAGGCATGGGAGAGCCTGTTAAAGGTATCTATGACCATAAAAAATACCACCAAATGTTTGGTAAAAAATGACAAATGTTTGGGATATAAACCACAAGCAAATCTATGATAAATCTTGGTTTGCTTGAATCAGTTCACTCTGCCAATTTAGAAGTTACAGTATATGCTATTGCTCTGGATTGCCTGCACAGTATATACAAATAAATATATTACCCTAATAACACAGTTTGGATGTTTTCATCCTCACTGTAATGAATGATCACTGGCCCACGAAAGGGGAATGGGTTCTTCATGGCATTTCAACACTTGGGACTAATTTTTAATTACATTTTCTGTAGGCTAATATCATATAACAATCCTCTTCCTCTTTCTGCTTCAATAATGTTCTGTGAAATTGAATGCATTGGACAGAAAGCCTTGCAAAGTATCCTGGGCACTCATTTTAGAATTTCAAACTTGGTCTGGTATGTAATGATTATTTCAGTACATTTAGTGACACAACTGCAAAAGATTGTAATTCTTTTAATACACTTTACTGAGTTACACTGTAGCCTCTTGCGTTACCAACTGCCTCTGACTTCTAGGGACACTGCTGAATCTTGGATATGTTACTTTAAAAAAGGTTTGCAGAAGTCTATTTAAAACTGTACTCAAATAGCCAAATACACAGATAATATACACTATATGATCAAAGGTTTGTGGACACCTGATAATCTCACATACTACACTATATGGCAAAAATTATGTGACACCTCTGCCTAATTATTGAGTGCAGGTGTTTCCAATGAAGGTCCTTGTTAATGTTACAGCATACAAAAAAATATTAAACTGTGCACTTCCAACCATTTGATGGCAGTTTTAGGATGTGACTGTGCCCAAAAGTCATTTTCAAAATTATATGGTTTGATAAGCTTGGTGTGGAGGAACCTGAGTTGCCTTCACAGAGCATTGACCTAAACCCTATTGAAAATCTTTGGGATCTACTCAAATGCCTATTGCAAGCCAGAACTTCCTGTCTAACATCAGCACTAGACCTCACAAATGCTCTTTTTACTAAATGAGCCAAATTCACACAGACACACTTTCCAGTGGAATCTGTTATAGCCCCAAAGTGTTGTTCAGTTGTGTATCAATGCTCATGGTTTTGGAATGGCATATTTAACAAACTCCCATATTGTAGGTGTGATGGTCAGTTTTCCACAAACTTTTGATTACAGAGTGTGTGTATGTGTATGTATATATATATATATTAGTAAAATAGGTATTAAACACATCACCATTTTTCTCAGTAAATATATTTCTAAAGGTACTATTGACATGCAATTTTCATCACATGTCGGTAACAACCCATGCAATCCATACATACAAAGAAACCAAAACAAATAAGTTCAGAAATTATGTTACGTGTGAAAAATGGAATGACACAGGGAAAAAGTATTGAATACATGAAGAAAGGGAGGTACAAAAAGACATGGAAAGCAGAGACACCATCTGAAATCTGTCAGCAATTCGAAAGCAATCCTGCCCTTTGTGTCAGGGCAGGAACGATGGAATGGGCAGGCAGGCCTATGGTACGGTCACGCTGCGACTGACGACAGCCACTACCCACAGACCAGAGTCCCTCAGGGCGCGGAGTCTAAGCCCCAGGCTACCCTTCACCAGGGCCCCTGATGGTGGGGATGGACTTGACGCAGCCTGAGACCAGGTCGCGGCCCCCGAGTGACCCCAGCTGCGATAACGACTGCCGCCAATGGCGTACAGCTGGTGGGAGCTAGATGGGATCACGAGTAGAGTAGTCAGACAAGCCGGGTCAATAACAATGGAGCAGACAGTACTAGACGGTAGGCAAAGAAGACTCAGGTCACGGGCCGGGTTCAACAACGGGAGGTCAGATAAAGGGTTAACGCAGAGAGTAGTCTTGTCCAAGCCGAGTCGGTTACCAGGAGAGCAATGGGAACAACACAAGAGCTTGCAACAGGGCAACATACAGGACACAAGTGCAGAGCACACTTGCAGACAGCAGGTTTAAATGTGCTCAACCACACCCTTCTGAGGAGGAGCCGCAGAAGCCTGAAGGCATAAAGGTTCCCACCATGCTTTGCAGAAAACCAAGATGGAGGCCAGCTCATGGAGATGCACAAGCTCTGAAGAAAGGTAGGACCTTGACACTTTGTCAGTGCAAATTAATATCAGCTCGTTCAGTCTCAACTGATGGCCTATAAAAAAGGAGTCTCATTACCAAGGTGTCACAGAAGAAACATCTCATGATAGGTAAAAGCAAAGAACTCTCTCAAGACCTTTGCAACCTTATTGTTGCAAAACATATTGATGACATTGGTTACAGAAGGATTTCTAAACTTCTGAATGTTCCAATGAGCACTGTTGGGGCCATAATCTGGAACTGGAAAGAATATCATTTCACCATAAACCGGCCACGACCAGGAGCTCCTCACAAGATTTCTGAATTATCAGAAGACTTGTCTGTCGCAAACGCGCGTATCAGAGATGGACGCGGTTCAACCATTTTGGCTTCAACCTCCATCTTGGCGGAGGAATTGACCCTCCTGATATATTTTATTCCCTCATTCTCGTTCCCCCTCCCTTCCTGAGAGGCACAGTGACAGATGCGTGTGTGTTAAAAGTGTCACAGGCCAGATCCTGGCAGGGAGCCATGTGGTGCCGCACTGCCCGGAGAACATGTGTAATTTCACTCCTCGTGAAAAGATAACAGAGCCTTCCCAGGAGTTGAAAGGGACTCTGGGCTAATAAACTTAACTCAGCATAGGTGACAGAATTAGATAAACACTTCTCGAGTCCATTTTTCCCCCATGTTTCATATCTTGGAATATGAGAGACTTACATTAAAACCAGACATCCCGTCAGATTGGCTAGGAGCAGGCGAAGAGTTTGATGGGTCATTCGAATTATCTTGGACCATCAGGGGAGCCGAAACCTAGAACTCGCGAACCGTGCCACATATAATTTCATAATTCATATCTAAATAATCCTCAGGATGATCTGCATAATAAAATACCAGTGGGTGGACTGTAGCTTGTGCAGCTGGGAAGTTATGAACCAGAATATGAATTAGGAAAAATTTGGGCTCCAGTTTAGGGTTCCGCCCGACGATCCCTCCCTGCACAAGGGATTGGTTTGTTACTTCAGAACCACCCCCTGCTGGGAAACTTTAAAACAGGCTGTCAAGCCTAAGGAAGGTGAATTGAAGACATCTCCCATTTTTCCATCATAACAGCGGGAGATCAAAGCACCATTCTGCTCTAAAAAACTTGGATCTGTTTACATCAAAGGCTTACTGGCAAGTAACTTAACCCTTTAACTTCTCTCTGTTATCTCTTTGCTGTGCTATCTGTTTCCTGTATATGTATATATATATATCTTAGTTACATCTTCTCTGTAAATATTTTATTGCACCTGTTTGACCCTTTTAGTAATACATCTCTCTTTCTGAAAGTGTTGAACTGTTTCTATAGTTCTTAATTGCAATTTACGAATCTCTGCCTTTGAAGAAATGCTACTGTTTGTTTAAACCTCTGTATAACCGGCCTGCGGACCATTTTATACAGACGATTATTTCAATCATTATAGTATTATAACTGATAACGCGAGTTTCCTCTTTCTCTGTCCAAAAAGGAGATGGTGGCAGTGTGGAGGGTTAGTTGCATAAATAACCCAACCCAGTAACAATTGCTCAGGTTGCAGGTACATACATTGTGTCCATTAGCTGGAAAATCTTTGTGCAGGGTGCAGCTGGCCGTGGTATTGTTATGCACGTCACATCGCGGTTTGGATCGGCCAGTCCTTCGGTCACGAGTTTGGTGAGAAGGTCTGGGGTCTGACGCCGCGATCGTAACATTGTCCAAGAGCCAAGGACCATTTGTGGAGAGCTTCAGAAAGAACTGGAATTAACAGGTACAATTGTTTCAAAGAAAACAATAAGTAATGCACTAAACCGCCATGGCCTGTATGCATGCTCACCATGCAAGACTCCATTGCTGAAGAAAAAGCATGTTGAAGCCTATATAATGTTTGCTGCACAACTATTAGAAAAGCCTGTGAAATACTGTGAGAATATAATCTGGTCACAGATGGGGGGTACAGTCGCAGACAGGGGCATTGTCCTGCATGAGTGCAATTTCTGCTCTAGTGCAAAACAGCAGTTGAACACAGTCCCCTGATCATGTCCTCTCTGCTTTTTCACAGGTAAATGTTGCTGTGTGATCTCCACCTTAAACTGTCTCCCTGCTACACACTGACTTTCTGCAGACTTAGAGTAAATTCTGCTGTGTGATCACCTTAAACTGTCTCCTTGCTATGCGCTGACTTTCTGCAAACTTAGGGTAAATGCTGCTGTGTGAGCTCCACTTTAAACTGTCTCCCTGTTTCCTTGCTACTCACTGACTTTCTGCAAACTTAGGGTAAATGCTGCTGTGTGATCTCCACTTTAAACTGTCTCCCTGTATCCCTGCTACACACTGACTTTCTGCAAACTTAGGGTAAATGCTACTGTGTGATCTCCACCTTAAACTGTCTTCTTGCTACGCACTGACTTTCTGCACAACTCAGGATAATTAGTCCTATATCTTTTTTGTCTGTTTGTGGTGATTGATTCTCACCTCCTTTGCCTTTCTGTGATCAGAGAATCAATCATATTTTATGACTTTGGCCTGTGTCTGTGGCTGGTCTGGTTTTGACCAACCTCCCCCCAATTTCATGTGATCCTTATCAGTTTCTAATTGGGGCGGAGAAGAATTGCTCTATGATCATCTCCCTATAAATGTTGACCAGCTTATGGGGGAGGTCACACACTGGTGGTACAGTCGCAGATGGGGGCATTGTCCTGTGAGTGCATCTTCTACTGGAGTGCAAAACAACAGTTAAATCACTTGCCTACTGGGCACTTATACCCCCTTCCTTCCCAGGCAAATTTTCAGCTTTCAGCGCTGTCGCACTTTGAATGACAATTGCGTGGTCATGCGACATTATAGCTATATGAAATTGTTATCATTTTTTTCTCACAGATAGAGCTTTCTTTTGGTGGTATTTACTTGCTGCTGGGTGTTTAACTTTTTGCGCTATAAACAAATAAATAGCAAAAAATTTGAAAAAAAAAGTTTTTCTTTGTTTCTATTATAAAATTTTGCAAACAGGTAATTTATCTCCTTCACTGATGTGTGTTGATGAGGCTGCATTGATAGGCAGCATTGATGGGCACTGATAGGCGGCACTGATGGGCACTGATAGGCAGAATTGATGGGCACTGATGGGCACTGATAGGCAGCACTAATGGGCGGTACTGATAGGCAGCACTGATAGGTGGCACTGATAGCTGGCACTGATGATGGGTACTGATAGGTGGCACTGACTGGCAGCACTGCTGGGCACTGACTGGTGGCACTGACAGGCACTGACTGGCGGCACTGACTGGTGGCACTGCTGGGCACAGGTGGGTGGCACTTCTGGGCACAGGTGGGCGGCACTGCTGGGCACAGGTGGGTGGCACTGCTGGGCACAGGTGGGCGGAATTGGTGGGTGACACTCCTGGGCACCGATCATCAGGGCACTGATCATCAGTAACCTGATGATTGGTGCTGATCCCTGCTCTGACAACTGCGGGCAGCGTGAGCAAAGTGCAGCCGAGAACCGGCAATTGCATTCCCTGGTGATCAGCGTGTCAGTGGACACGGCTGATCACGTGGTAAAAGGCCGCTGTGATTGGCTGTCATATGACGCCCTCCCAGAACTGCCACAGTGCAGCCATCATTCAGCTATCTGTGGTCAGTAAATAGTTAACTAAAGCAGGATAACTCAAGCAGAAGGAAGATACAACAAAGAACTCTGCATGCTTGATGTACTGCAAGCAAACACCCTGGGAAACATCTCCTACAAGATTGATTCCCACTCCATGTACTTTTTAATATGCCCCCTCTACTCCTCCTTTTCATATTCCTATCCTCTGTTCTCAAAATCTAATTTCTTTATCCCTCTGCTCTACCCTAAAGCGTATGCATATCACCCTCACTTCCACCATCTCCCTACTATTGCTCTCATCACCTCCTGCTGATACTTTACTCAACTGCTGACCCAAACACCAGGACTGGAAGGCATGTGCACTCATATACATCCCACTCCCATCTTATTTTCCTCGCCCTCCTTCTCCTAAGCTCTGGGGATATCTCCCCAAACCTTGGTCTTCCAGTATATCACCCCCACACCAGGCACTCTCCTTCCTCCAGGAACAGCTGCAATCCACTCAATTTAATCTCAATCCCCATGCTCCTAAAAAACACCCTCCATTTTTCATGTGCACTCTGGAATGCCCGCTCTGTCTGTAATAAGCTCACCTCTGTCCATGACCTTTTTGTCTCTCACTCCCTTAACCTACTAGCAATTACCAGGGGCAGACTGACAACTCATGGAGTCCCCGGGCAATAGGGGATCATGGGGCCCCTGTGTCCTTGCCCAAACTCAAAAAAGCCTATGAAAAAGGTACCAGAGGTATCTCATGGGGCCCCCTACTGACCCCAGGCCCTAGGGCAGTGCCGGAGTTTCCAAATAGTCAGTCCGCCCCTGGCAATTACAGAAACCTGGCTTCAAGCATCAGATTCTGCTTCTTCCGCAGCACTTTCCTATGGAGGCCTTCTCTGGACTCACTCACCCAGACCCAGTGGTCAGAAAGGAGGTGGAGTGGGTTTGCTTCTATCCCCACTGAGCACCTTCAAGTCCTCCCTAAAACCCCCTCTCTATCCTTCTCTTCTTTCGAGACTCACTGCATTCTGCTGTTTTCTCCCATTTCTCCGAGGATTGATGACTTCTCTATTTGGCTACCCTACTTTCTCTCCTCTGAAATACCCACTCTCATTGTTGCAGATTTTAACATCCCCATTAATGTGAACAATCCAGCTACATCTATAGTATGGTCCTCCTGCGCTCTTAAATGAACAATGCTACCGAACGTGGAGAGCTGCTAGCACCCAATCCTATACCAAATGGATAATCTGCAATATTACATAAACGTTTGAAAAGTTGTTGGACCACCTGGTGTTTATGCACCTTTGAACTATATATATATATATATATATATATATATATATATATGGAAAATTGTATTCCATACTTACCATAATTTTCCTTTCCTGGGTCCTCTCCATATCAGCCTACCACGGGTCAGCTCCACCTTCTCTGACCCCTCCAGGACAACCTCTTCCCTAGCCTATAAGAGCGGCTGTCTCCCCTCACTCAGCGTTCAACATATCGCTCCTCACGACGGAGACTGGTTGGGAATCCCTGGCTGACATGGAGAGAGGATCCAGGAAAGGAAAATTACGGTAAGTATGGAATACAATTTTCCCTATTCCTGGACCACCCCATGTCAGCCTACCACTGGATGTACCAATCAATGCCAAAAGAAACAAAGAGAGGGGAAAAAAGACACACACAAACTGAATGCTTCATGTAAACTTCTATTACTGACAGCTGCTGCAAAGTTTATAGATCCCAAAAAAGACTCCAATGGAAAAGCAATATCCATTCTGTGGTGGCAAATAAATGCATTTGCCATGCTCCAGCTTGCTGCCCTGCAAACCTCCTTTGCTGAAATCAGCAAATCAGCCCACCTACCTATACAGCAGCTATCCGTTGCTTTTATATGTACTGGCAGGAAAACAAAACTATGAAACAGATAGTCATTACTGTTCCGCTGACTGTAGATGTGACTACCATTGATGTCATGTCAAACTAAGTTGAAGAGCTTGTGTGTTTCTGGGAAGGATTTATTAAGTATTGTAGGGCCCTCTCACTACATTCAAGGCATTTCAAATAAGCTTTCCAATGATATTCTGGTAATGGTTGTGTGCTTTGAACCTAGTTGCCCTTTTATCAGCTGCTCATTCAGACACATTCCTTCACCACACTTAGTCTATAATAGGTTTTGATTGGCTGCCAGGAAAGCAAAGAGCATTGATGTGACAGTCTTATTTCTTTTAACAGATTCTCATTTAAATGGATTCTGCTGCAGTTTATAGGCTGCAAATTACTAGTGATAATTGCACACAGGTGGCAGCTTCTGCTGACAAGACATACAGTCACCTGATAAGACTATCAAAGTCTTCATTGTTAAATTCAATTTAACCACTAGATTGCTGGGGGTCCAAAAGAAGAAAAAGGACATGATGGTATTATAATTTATTGTAACAGTTTAATACTTACATTCAGTTCTAAAACTACAATATATAGTAGTTGCCTGAATTAAGTTGCATAGCTATCTGTGATCATTAATTGATGCTTTTATAATGTACAGTTGATTGTTAGAATCTATTACTGCATACTATAATTGTTTATTTTGGTGTGATGCCATCACTTTTTTGTCATTCTAAGGCAGCCTATACATTAATACTTTTTTTTCGTTCAACCAGCATGTTGAAACAAAAAAAAAAAGATCCAGTTCCCCTATCCATACACTCGATGTGGATGGGGGGCAATCACTCCCACTGTGGTATTGTATTCTGACAATGGGGAGCCTTCCCTATTATCAGAATACAGTGGTCAGTGTTGGTATAGCCGAAAAGCTGGTTGTACACAAATCGGTCACCAGATCTATTGACTTGACTCCTGTACAACCAACCTGCCCATACATGGATCAAATTTCATCCGGTCCCTGCTGAACCAGACAAATTTCAATCCAGGTGTGGCCGGCTTAAGTTATGTACTGTTCATGTGATTTTTATTTTATATACCATGAATTAATAACTCCTATGTGTACTGTGTAAATACAGAATAAATGGTTAGCATCAACAGGCGATAAGGTTGCCAAATAAGAACCCGATGGTTAGACACCATAAAAGCCAACACCTGCCAGAACATGAAACAACTAGAAGATTGAAAAAGGTAAAGAGAGCTGGTCCATACAATTGCAAAGAGTCAGACCCGACTGAACTGATAACATTATCATCATACAATTGGCTCACCATGATCTTTTTTCCTAAATTAATATGAATGATGTCTTCTGAGATAATTAAGTAAGGGAATGGGATTTGTAAAAAAAAAAAAAAATAGATGTTACCCTTAAAGTGGAACTCTATTCAGAAAATTAAGTCCTACTAGATCACTTCAGACTGGTCCCTTTTGCAGGTATAGCTACAGTCATGGCCCAAAATATTGGCACTCCTGCATTTCTGTCAGATAATGGACCACTTTGCCCAGAAAATTGTTGCAATTACAAACGCTTATGCATTCTCATGTTTATTTCTTTTGTTTGTATTGGTATGACACAAAAAACGGAGAAGCAAAAAGCCAAATCTGACACATTCCACTCAAAGCTTTTTATGATGATCCTGGTCATACTGTGAGAAAGAAGAGATGCATTTCTGGATGGTTTATAACCCCTTGGGGGATTACGCACATATAGACCTACCAGTGTTGTGGTGGTGCACAGTGGTGGAGTGAAGCACAGAAGAAATTACTGATTAAAACAACTGTCTATTATGCAATTCATACGTTTATTTTGCACTATTTGCATGGATCACTTTATAAAGTGAAGCTATTGTAAGGAAGAGAGGAAGCTGTACTTTGTAAGGACTTTTTCAGCACTTTTATGAATAGTCATATTGTGTTTGTGTATAATGCACTTTTTTTATAATGATTTTTATATGATTTAATTTTTGTTGTGAGAGTGCTGTACACTGAGAGTAAAACTGAAACTATTATAGTATTCTATTAAAATGTATCTATGGGTACATTTTTAAAAGGTACATTCATTTCCACATTGAATTTCAATAATTTCTAGCCTACCACTATTAATCTGAATGATCATGAAATTTAAAAATGTACTTTGTGAAGATCCCTACACATGTATTTCCTTGAATTCTGTGACACTTATTCACTATGCTCTGTGAATAAGCACTGCTGTGTCACACATTTCACAAAGCCTGCCTTCTGAACCACAGAGCTGTTGAAAGGAGGAGTTTCAGGAGACTGAGCCAGTTCATGAACCATACCTTAAAGGTAGCAAGGTACTATGGAATATGTAGTCCTTAAAAATTGAAGATAAACCAAAGGAATGATCAGTGGAAAAGCTGCAATGAATGCAAAGCTGCGAGAGGGCCAGGAGACAGGCAGTAATCACAACCTGAAAGGAATTTTGTAAAGTAAGCTTGTACTACATTGTCAAAAATAACTATTGTTTGTGTAGCTGGCTGCTGCCCACCAGCTGGAGGAGTAGGATGTGCATTCGTGTGCCCTCTCTCCTCCTTAACTGCCCCTGCTACTGGGCTCTGTGCCTGCTGACTGAGCCTGGGTGAGGACCGGGTGCCATTGCTTTGTTCTGCATGCCTAGAGAGCGAGAGGACTGAGCCATTAAACAGTAATTTCCTGTGCTGGGACCAGAACTGAAGGGACCTGTTGCTGTGGGAGCTTACAGCAAAGGAGTATTTGTGAGAGCCTGAGTGCTGGGACTGAGCCTTCTGAGGACCTGATCGTGAGGTCTGACCCACTAGGACTAGATTCCTGAGGCCAAAAGACCGCCAAGTGTTCTGAACCAGTGTACCAGGAGCGGTGAGCTGAACTAACTGTGCTTGTCCCATCACTTTCCGCAGTTTAATTCCAGTAGAGACTGCCCATTACTTAGCAGTCCTACAGTTATCCATTACATATAGTTTTAAAGAGATAGTAACACATGCACTACCATTCAGACTGGCCCCAATGTAGGCCGGCCTAAATTTGCTAATCAGGCACCAGATAGTTTAAAGTCATCCTCACCGCATACACCCACCCACTCTTAGGAGTATATGCACAGTTTGGGAACACTTTTTGAATAGTTATTGCCAAGAGTTACAGTGAGACCTTTCATTGTGGCATTCATTCTTTTCACGGCTGATGTTCCTATCAATGCTGTGTATACCGGTTTATTTTGGTTTAGCCATAATATGGTTTAAGTCAATATCCATAGCTGAGGCTAGTATTCCTATCAGTTGGTCTAACACATTCTCTGTTTATTGGTTTGTGTATTGTGTTTATCCTACCTTGATATAATATATTATTATTATTATACAGGATTCATATAGCGCCAACAGTTTGTGCAGCGCTTTACAATATAAGGGAGACAGTACAATTACAATACATTTCAGTACAGAAGAAATAAGAGGGCCCTGCTCGTGGAGCTTACAATCTAAAGGAAGGGGGAGGTGATACAAAAGGTGATAACTGCAGGGGATGATCTGGCGGAGGTGATTCAAGTACAGTTCTTAGGTGGAGGTGGGGTAGGCTTCCCTGAAGAAGTGAGTTTTCAAAGATCGCCTAAAGGCAGACAGGGTGGGGGCTGACCGGACATGCTGTGGTAGGGAGTTCCAGAGGATGGGAGAGGCTCTGAAGAAGTCTTGAAGGCAAGCGTGGGAGGAGGTGATGAGGGAGCTAGAGAGGAGGATATCATGGGAGGAGCGGAGTGGGCGATTTGGGCGGCATCTGTGGATGAGGTTGGTGATGTAGCTAGGGGCAGTGTTGTGGATGGCTTTGTAAGCTGTGGTTAGTATTTTGAATTTTATACGTTGGGTTAGTGGAAGCCAGCGGAGGGATTGGCAGAGAGGGGCAGCAGTCGCTGATCAGTTGGTAAGGTGTATGAGTCTAGCAGCAGCATTCATAATAGACTGAAGGGGGGATAGCCTGTGTAACGGTAGACCAGTGAGGAGGGAGTTGCAGTAATCAAGGCAGGATATAACCAAGGTGAGGATAAGTTGTTTTGTGGTGTCATTGGTCAGGAAGGGGCGGATTTTGGAAATGTTCCGGAGGTTGAGGCGGCAGGATTTAGCCAGTGAGTGGATGTGGGGCCCAAAGGAGAGATCAGAGTCTAGGATTACGCCTAGCACCCTGGCATGGGGGGAAGGACCAATGGTTGTGCTGTTGATCTTAATGGTAAAGTCATGAGTGGGGGATCGGGGGGGAGGAAATATTACAAGCTCAGTTTTTGAAAGATTGAGTTTAAGGTAGTGATGTGACATCCATGCTGATATGTCGCTTAGTAGATTTACTTACTTCATCTACCATCAAGTTGCCTGTGGCCTGTTTACTGGATTATACAGGTGTATGCAGCCTTCAAATCATATATAACCAGAGGTGTCAGAGGGAATGGAGCAGTTTACAGAGTTGTGGCAGAACAGAACCCATCATACTAAGTGAATCCTGTAGGGGTAAGCGCTGCAATTGCACTGATATTACAGTGCTGATGTTATAAAATAAAGATGTATGCTGTGACTATATTTAAACAGTATGCAAGTGGTGTGAGTCCTAAATGGACTGCACATGTGAGGAGACCATATTTAATCATCTAGCGGGCCTACTCCTGGACATTTGGTAGTTTTCTTTAGACTCCCTTAGGCTGGCCATACATTATACAATTATCTGGAGATTTTTGGTTTAGATTTACCAAAAACCATATAATAGGAGGACAAACCTAAACAACACTTTCAGTTTTATCCAATTAGGCAGGCCCTTGCACTACACAGTTGAAGGTAAATCTAAAGTAAATTGGGCAGAAAATTGGAAGATAATTGTATAATGTATGGCCAGCCTAAGTCATCCTAGAATCCCCTCTCTTATTTGCCATAGTCTCACTAACAGATACCTTATATTCAAACTGCACAATTAAATTCTTATTGCTGCTGCTTAGTTTCAACTTTTTAACAACATAACTACAATTCTAAAGGGGATCATTGTAGAAGCTCTGTTGAGGCCCAAAGTTTGAAGTGGTTATTCATGTAGGTAACTAATACATTCCACTATGAAATGTGCAACACTCTACACTAAACTGGAGCTTCGATTTACATACATTACTTTCTGCAATTCATCCCATATCTTTCATATCTGCAAACCCCAATTTGCCCATATAGGGAACACAGTAGAATTGCTTTAAAGTCTGGTCCCCCATAACACATACTCACCTTTCCTTAACCACCCCACTACTACTTTCAGCTGCAGTGCAGAGAATACTAGGTATCTCTGGATATGAAAGAACATGTGACTTGCTCCCATTCCTTTCATTTGAAGGCATTGGTGTTTGGTAATTGGCCCAAAGTGGCCACACGGGGGCAGGGAGAAAGACAGCTCTGTGTAAAATCCAACAGGAGAACGTACTAGAACGTCCACAGGGCATTTTTATCTCATTTTGTCCTCCTGATCAACAGGAAAGCAAAGGAAATGTGCTTCTGGGGAGAAAAGGACAATAAGCTTCTGGAGAGGGGAAGCATTAAAATTAATCTGTTGCCCCATATGGGCAAAGCACAGGTTCACCTTAAAGCAGCCTTGTCATACATGTATTATCTCCTTTTGCGGGATATTTGTTTTGTAAGATTCCAAATAGTTTGTTTGCCTGCTGTTTGTAACAACAAATACCACTCTATTCCAGTTCCCAAAGTCCACTGCAAAACCAACATTTCCAAAAATTTCAATCCCTTGTGTCCTACACAGCTTTCACTGGTTCTGCCTGCTGACCCCCACATCACTACTGGAGACAGTAAGAGCTGCTGTAGACACAGAAGCTCGACATTTCTGGAAGTGTTGGTTTCCCAGCAGATTTTAAAGGACCATTCCTGAAGAACACAGTGGTGTAGAGCATCACAGGCAGCAGGAGAGGTAAGCATTTACCATTTTTATTCAAAGGGTATTTGTTTTGGCGGATTTCAGATTCATGGTAGGGTAATTTTATTTGCTAAATAATAGTGAATACATACAAAAAAATAGTCATCATCCTGCCACTCAATAGTAATTAGAAAAGTAGTGTATCAAGCTCCCCTAATTATTATTATTATACAGGATTTATACAGTGCCAACAGCTTGAACAGCGCTTTACAACATGAGGACAGACATCACATTTGCAATATCATTCATTACAGGAGGAATCAGAGTGCCCTGCTCATTAGATATTACAATTTAAAACAGAGGGTCAAGTGATACAAAAGGTAGTAACTGTGGGAGATGAGCTGATAGAGAAAATAAAAGTACAGTTGTTAAGTGGCAGCAGGATTAGCTTCTCGAAAGAGAAGGGTTTTCAGGGATCACCTAAAAATGGACAGAGTAGAAGATAGTATGTATGACATATTGGGGAAGGAAGTTCCAGAGGAAAGCAGAGGTACAGGGGCGGACTGACCATTTGGAAACTTGGGAACTGCCCAAGGGCCTGGAGTCAGTAGGGGGCCCCATGAGATGCCCCTGGTACCTTTTTCATAGGCTTTTTTGAGTTTGGGCAAGGACACAGGGGCCCCATGATCCCCTATTTCCCGGGAGCCCCATGAGTTGTCAGTCCACCCCTGGAGAGGTAACAAGGATGCTAGAGAGCAGGAGGTCTTGGAATGAATGAAGAGAACGATTTGGTTGGTATTTTGAGACTAGGTTAGTGATGTAGCTGGGAGCAGAGTTGTGGATGGCTGTGTAAGTTATTGTTAGTATTTTTAATTTTATTTGATGGTTGAGCAAAAGCCAATGGAGGGATTGGCAGAGAGGATAGGAGACACTGAACGGTTGGTCAGGTGGATTAGTCTGGCCACGGCATTCATGATAGACTGAAGTGGGGATAGGTTATGTAAAGGTAATCCAATGAGGAGGGAGCTGTAGTAGTCGAGGTGAGAGATACCCAGAGAGTTGGTTAGAAGCTTTATGATGTCATTAGTAAAGAAGGGGTGTATTGTAGAGATGTTGCAGAGATTGAGGCTGCAAGATTTGGACAGTAATTGGATGTTGGCCTGAAAGGATGGTTCACAGTCCAAGATTACACCTAGCACCCTGGCATGCAGGGACAGACTGATAGTTGTACCATAGATCTCGACAGATAAGTCAGGGGAAGGGGCACATGATGGAGGAAAAATTTGGAGCTCAGTTTTGGGTAGATTGAGCTTGAGGAAGTGGTGTGACATCCAGACTGATATGTCTGTCAGTAAATTATTGATGCGTGAGGAGACTGATGGAGCGAGCGGAGGGGTAGAAAGATAGATTTGGGTGTTGTCAGCATAGAAATGGTATTGAAAGTCATGGGAGACTGTCAACTGACCCAGGTAAGAAGTGTAGATTGACAATAAGAGAGGACCCAGAACAGAACATTGGGGGCCCTGGCAGAAAAAGGAGGAAAAGAGGTAGACTTGTAAGTGACACTGAAAGTGTGGTGGTAAAGGTAAAATGAGTACCATCGAAAAGTACAGTCATGGAGACAAAAGGAATAGAGTTTTTTGAGGAGGAAGAGGGGGTGGTCAAATGTATCAAAGGCAGCAGAGAGGTCCAAGAGTAAGAATACAGAATAAAGACCATTGGTTTTAGCTGTCAGTAAATCCTTTGCATGTTTTAGGTTTCTGTGAATAGTTGTGGGTGTAATCTAGACTGAAGAGCATAAAGAAGATTATTCTCAGTTAAAGTGGTAGCTCAGGCAGTTGTAGACCAGGTATTCAAGGAGGTTGGAGGTAAACAGGAGCAAAGAGATGGGTCTAAGGTTGTTAAGATTGGTGGGATCCAGTGAGGGCTTTTTAAGTATGGGGGTGACCATTGCATGTTTTAGAGATTTGGAGAAACATGCCAGAGGCAAGGAAGAGGGATATGCTAGTAAAACCTAATATGTAACTAAATCCAAATCCAATCTTATGTTTATGATGGAGTAGAGAAGGGATAGAAAAGGAATAGAGGGGAAATCTTCTCTGTGAACAATTGCTCCAGTGACAACTAAGAGAGAACTTCCTTTTCATTGGAGAACACATGACCTGCGGGTTACATGTGGCCTGCCTGCAATCTATGTGTGGCCCTCATCTACAGCCACATGAAGTGCAATTAGAGTGTTTAATTTCTTTATTTCGATATAATCATGCTGAGACTAATTTTTGTGGTTTTTAGCTGTTTTACACATAACAGTAGGTGTACAAGGTGTTGGATATTGACACGAACATAGGAGTTACCCTATTTGTGGATATGTATTGTGTTTATCTATAATACAATACTGAAGTTTAATAAATTAAATATAAAAAGCATCAGTGTACATGTAGTCCTTTTTTCTTTTGTCTTTAATATACTTTGCTAGACTTCCCCTGCTCTGACAAGCCACTTTATATAAAAGCAAAGCAATATTCACTAATGTCTTCCAGAAAGGAAGTGTAGGAGGCTTGTTTTTTTTCCATTTTAGCATAATTGCTTTGCAAGTATAATAGAACAGTAGGCCCAACAGTGTTCTAACTGCATTGATTGGGACTTAAGGCTCAGCTAAGAGATATGGGGCTGCATGTGAGACATTGTAAGAGATGATTTGAAGCTAGTAACATCCACACAACAGGTCTGTATTTGAGAACATGTCCCCAAAAATGTAATGATAATCTGTTAGGTTGCTTGTGTTTCTCCAATACATAGCAGATGTTGAGTTTGTGAATCAAGAAAGCCTTTTTTTAACATTAGGTATATCCTCTGAGAAATTTTAAGCTAAATAAAGTGGTATGATGCTGATAACAGTTGTTGAAAATGTAAAGATCAAATGTCTTCCATGTTCTCATCATCCAGATTTAGAACATCTGGCTTCCATTTATAGATATACAGTTAGGTGTAGAGTGAATATGTCCCTGTAGTCCTTGGCATATGGATGACAAAGGTTTGGTAAATGCAGGGTTCCTTACAGTGGTCCAAGGGGTGGGGAATGGATATCAACCAGATCTAATGCAAATTCTGTGTTGTTGGCATCATTCAATTGAATGTATCAGAACAGGTACTGATTTGGTACTCCAACAGGTCTGTTATGGGCTACCTACCGAAAACAGCAGACTCCATCACCTTAGCAGAGTACAAAAACCACTCTTTCTTTGCTATGTAAAGTTCAAAGAGAAGAATATTCCTGATAGTCTGGGTGCAAGAAGAGCTCCTGACCGCCCAATAACAAACATTGCCATCAATACAATAATGAATCAGGAAATTGTCAATACTCTTGAGAAACCAGCAGCTGTTCTTCAGACCTGTAGATGTGGCTGTACTAACATAACATGAAATTGTGGCCTAAAAATCATCAGGGATGGAAACATTTCTTGAAAACGTTGAACTCAGGGCCTCACATTGACCAGAACTTGTTCTTGAGTCCTGTAGGTGTGGCTGGACTAAAATAATATCACATGTTGTCAAAAAAATCATCAGGTATGGTAAAATGCTTGAAAACCTCGAACCCAGGTCATTGAGCAGGTACAAGTAATGGTTCAGGACACCACCAAGCACATAATAAAGTTGAGAGAGCATGCATGGGCATAAGCAATTGATAAAATGACCAAAATCTAACAGCAAGGAGTGCAAAACTATTAACACAGATTTGAGTCTGAACCTAAATGGTATCAAGGAATCAGCAGGAAAAAATTTAAGAAAATAGATGACAAATGGATCTACAACTTTGTAAAGAAGATATTTGTAATAAAGTAACAGGTCTGGAAGAGTTAGGAAGTTATGGAAAATGTCAACAGCTGAAGAAGGGGGGGACCTAAAGGATCTAAGAGAACCTAAAACAGAGGCTCTCAAAGCTGTGCAGAGCAGAGACTTTAAAGAGTCATTTTATAACTTTCGTTCAACTGCTTCATCCCTCTAGATGTGACTTCCCTTTGGGATTATCTCACCAAAAATAAAATTTTTGTTGAAGGGGATGCTTAAAATCTGAATTGTATCTTAGTGCAGACTTCTGGAGAAATCAATGGGGACCTTCTGTACGCCTCCTGTGTATAGAAGGCCTCCAGGTAGCCATATTGCATTGCATTTTACAGAAAATTACAGTGTTGCAGATTGAAAAGGCAAGGTCATTTTTAATAACATTTAATTATAATATGACTCGTGTTGCAATTGTATACGCTATATAAATTTTTTTTGTAATTTTTTTTCCTCAAAAGTGGATTTACCCTTTAGGAAAATGTTAAAAAAAAAGTAAAGGCAATTTTCTACAAAGTTCCCTTTATAAAACACATTTTCACAAAGTAAAAACCTAAAAGTGTCAAAAGAAGGAGTTAAAAAACACCTCACAATCATTCACTCTGATGAGCAAAAAGAAAAACGGATATTATTTCCAACTGATATTTTGACAATTTCACCCCCAGAGCAGTAATTTAATATTAATCTTTCCATGCTGAGTTAGGTGAAAGGGGTAGTAAAAAAGATAAGATTGGCATCAGTGCCAGGCCCTAATGGTGTTCTGTATTGTGTATAAACAAACTGGACCACAATTGAACAGTTTTGCCAAATAAACTTTTTTGAATACAAAAGGTAAGGTTCCTTGTGCTTCTTCAACACTTTTGTAGTGTGTTGGTGCAAAGACCTAAAGGGTAACTCCACTTTTGTAGGAAAAAATTGCAAATTAAAAAAAATAATATAGCATTAACAAATGCGTCACAAGTCATATTGTAATTAAATGTTATTAAAAATTATGTTTCCTTTTCAATCTGCAGAGCTGTAATTGTCTGTAAAATGCAATGCAATATGGCTATATGGAGGTGTTCTGTACACATTCTGTGTAAAGAACACCCCCTAGAAACATAATTCTCTGTTTGTGTGACAGGCTTACTGATTTTCCCAGAAGTCTACACTAAGATAGATTTTTGGTATCCCCGGCAACAAAAATGTCATTTTTAGTGAGGTACTCCCAATAGGAAATCACGTCTAAAGGGATGCAGACCTAGCTATTTTTCTCATTAAAGCCCTGCAGGTGCAACAGCTGATTGATAATTATGAAACCACTCCCATACAGATTTACTCTGCACATTGATTCAGACAAACAAATAGCTCTTTATTTAGAATAACAAAAGTGAAGTTACTCTTTAACCCCTAGATGGCCGCATATTTGCATACCATTTAAAAATACATATGTGCTGAGAGCGTGCACCCCCAGCACATATGTTCATGACTCACGGAAAGGTCCTGATATCCCCTTGTGATTGGGACCATTTCTGATCTGATCGCGAATCACAGTGGTCACATGACCCTAATCCCCCGCCCCGTTTCTGAAACTCTTAAAGGGCTGGGAGGCATTTATAGCAAATCATTTAACTGACATGTCAATCCAAATGTCTGGCATAGCAGGCTCTTTGGGATGCCTTGAACAAATTAGCATTATATAACACTAAATCCAGACTGCTAAGAAAAAAGTAAAATAATTTACACATCTTGTTTCATTGACTTAGCCAATGCCTATGTATATTTCCTGAATCCCTATTGTGCACTGCTTTTCAGTTGTTTCAGGTCCCTGTAGGAATAACAATCTGGTAAAACTGAGGAGTTACAAGTTTGGCTTACAACATCAAACTTCACTACAGATTGGCAGCCACCAGAAGTGGCATTATGGTGAGCTGCACCATCTCCCCACTGGTCTTTACTATGACAATGTAACTTATTATAAGATCCTCTAAATGGGTGGTTGGTAGAGAATGACTACAATTTGGTGCTACCAATTCAAGCCTATAGTTCGACAATATGATGTTGATTACAACTGTCTCACACACCAAAAGACTTCTTGAAAACCTTCATGAAAACATCCCGTTGGCAAGATTAAAGAGGTAGTAAACTAATTTTTTTATACTTTTACCTACAGGTAAACTTATAATAAAGCTTACCTGTAGGCAGGGGCGGACTGACCATTTGGAAACTCGAGCACTGCCCAAGGGCCCGGGGTCAGTAGGGGGCCCCATGAGATGCCTCTGGTACCTTTTTCATAGGCTTTTTTGAGTTTGGGCAAGGACGCAGGGGGCCCCGTGAACCCCCATTGTCCACGGGCCCCATGGGTTGTCAGTCCGCCCCTGCCTGTAGGTAAAATGAATATCTCCTTAAGATGCACTGTTTAGGAGATATTCTAGTAAGCGGCAGCTGGTGACATCACCAACGCATGCGCTCTGAAGGAACGGCATACCGGTGTGCTCTAAGAAAGTGCTCAGAATAGCTGGCGCTGTAGCTCCTACAGCAAAGTGCATCTGCGACTTTCCTGGGTTGGCTGTGCTTTGCCAAAGACTTCTATTATATCCTGCAGGTTTGGTGCACTTTCTGAAAGCACACCAATACTCCTGCATCGAGGAGTTTTGGTGGTCTTTCAGAAAGTGCACCAAACCCGCAGGATATAATAGAAGTCTATGGCTAAGCACAGCAAACCCGCAGAAAACTGCAGGTACACTGCACTTCACCCGTAGTGTAGGTAAACCGCAGTGCATCAATGTAAAAGCAGCCCTATACTATTATGCCAAGTGTATTGCTTCACACTGACCAGAAGATCTCTTCTTTCCTGCTGCTGGCACAAGTCTGGAGACCGCTAGCCGGGATAAGAGGTGGAGTGTAGTTGGTATCACTCTGCATGGGACAGGAGCCAGCACTACAGAGGGGGCATTGGCTCATGTGGCTCTTACTCCCTACTACTGTACAGCTCCAACTTCACAAATAGTCCCTCTGCATTGCACTCAGTTTGATGGCGGGTCAGCAAGCCCAGACCATGATCTAGTAGTCACCTGGACGCGATCTACTGGTAGATTGTGACCTATAGGTTGCTGACCCATTGTAGGCTGATGGTCTTATAGGATGTGAGTAGTGTTAGCATGAATCAGTTGCAGCTTACTCAGAAAAAAGCATGCTGTATTTGAGGATTTTTGGTCTTTACCTCCTAATCTCTTTTGGATGTCTTTGAAAGATCTGTGATTGTATTTCTGAATACAAGTCTGGAAATAGCATAATGGATGCATCTTCAAACCTGAGTTGTAAACACTTACTTGCTTCATGCAGGATTGAGGTGTGGTCCCAAGTAGAGATGTACACAATGGAAAAATTTGTTTTGTTTTGGATTTGTTTGTTAAGTTAATCATTTTGTTTTGTCATATTTGTTTTGTTAGAGTGATTCAATTTCAGAATTTGTTTTGTATATTTAGAGTAGTTTCATATATTCATTATTTTCAAAACCATTCGAAATTTGAATTTTCAAAGACAGCTACATTCATTCTATTCTAATCTATTCTATTCTTTTATTTTATATTCTATTCTATTCTGATCTATTCTATTATATTCTGATCTATTTTATTTTATTCTAGTTTATTCCTTTATAATTCTATTATTTTTATTTCTATTCTATTCTTTTATGTTCTATTCTGCTTTGTTCTATTTGATTCTTATATTTTAGTCTATTCATTTATATTCTATTCTATTCTGTTTTATTCTATTCTACTTATTTTCTATTCTATTCTTTTATTTTTCTATTCTTTTATATTCTAATCTATTCTATCCTGGTATATTCTATTCCCTGCTGTTCTATTATTTTCATTTCTTTTCTATTCTTTTCTATTTTATTTTACTATATTCTTTTCTATTCTGTTCTTTTCCTTTATTGTCTATTCTTTTCTATGCTATTCTATTCATTTTCGAATTTGGATAATTCGTTTTGTCAAAATTTATTTTGGATTCCTTGAAATTCATTACTATTGTGATTCATAAATTTAGATACATCTGAATCTCAGAAAAACAAAAACATTTTGTCCAAATTTTGATCGTAACTAAACAGATTGCACATGTCTAATCCCAATAATTTAGGAAGTGGACCAGAAAGGGCCTTGGGGATGTTCTAAGAATTCTAGTGCCTGTTGAGACCCTATATGCTTGTTCCACCACATGAGTCAGTGGGAACACATCCAACAATAGAAGAGTCTTGGAATGGGGTTCTGCAAACACCACTGGGTTAGGCGCCACCATTCCCTCAAGTAGGTCAAGGACTTTAACGTTGTTCTTCCTTGATTTTCTGTGTTTTCTGCCCTATTGTGATTGTGGTGCTATGAGTGGAGTTGGCATCTACTGTAGTGGAGAGCCTGATTTTTTGCTTTGGACAGTCACCCACGGAACTTGCCCAGATTTTGATGAATACGATTACATTCGATCACGAGGTATTCTATTTTCAACATTTATGTACTATAGTTTTGGATGATGCAATGACTTCTAGGACTTCTGGTGAAAATGGGGAGTCAGGTGGCTGGTGCTCGAACATCTCCCTGTTTGCTTGTGTAGCATTTGAGCAAGTCTGGAGTCCAGGCAAAAAGGCGCCAGTGCACATAGAGACTGGGGTCTGTTTTCTGTTGCCAAGTGGCTAAGTGGATTTTCCCCTGTTACAAATAGGTTTGCTCCCAGAGACTCCCAGGGCCTAAGCAGAGCAATGAAAGTAGAGGGGAATAAATAACATTGGTTGAGGGATGGAATGTTGAATAACCGAATCAGAATTTGAAGAGCTCTTCTTTAGTGCTTCTGCTTGGTATCACATTCTGACCATGCCCCCACTCTCAGCACTTTTTTATAGTTCTAAACTAGAACAAAATGCAGAGCTTGCAGTTACTGGTACAACCATCTATTCTTGTCCTTAAGAGAGGCTAACTCCAACTCCAACCAAATAAAGAGTCTGTTGGTTTTCCTGTAGGTCTGCTGGGGCCAAGCAGACACACCCTAAATGCCAACTATCTTGAATACATCTTTATTACTATACGACATGGTTTTATAGTCTGGAAACCAGGAGAATGAAATTATGATTTGTTAGACAACAAATATCACAGGTCAGTGATGTGTGTTTCTCCTAGGAGGTCTAATGTGTCCATTAGCCCCCTGGACCTTGTAATATAGAAGTTTTTGGTGTCTAGTAATATCTTACACATTAGAGTAGCCTCTTTTTTTTTAAGGTAACATCACTAGTATTGGTGTTATTGAATATGAAATTATGTTTGAGATGTTGGAGTTAGTTATAGTTCACTACCCCAGTCTCACAGATGTATATTTCGTAAATTCGTAAACTGCATCATCTCTGACATGCTTATTTACAGCAGGCCATCATCAAAAGTCATTTGAAGACCCTGGCTAGCTGAGGTTTATGATATATCTGCATTCCTTCGAACTGGACTGTATTTTGTCACCTTCCATGAAGGCCTAGCACAGACAGGAATGCTAACCGATTTGTTCCTGAGTTATGAATTTTGGGGAAAATGAGGGTGACATTGTGTTCAGTACCATTCCACACATTTTGTGGTTGGCAGGCTTCACTCTTATCACAGTCAGAATTTAGGATGTCTCCTTAATTCCAAATTTGATTCTATCCAATTAGTATCAGAGATGTAGACATTGTCAATACATCATTTAGGAGCAATATTTACAATACATACAATTTAGAGTTTTTTTGTGAGCCGAGCTGGCCCCAGACCAATATGTCAGTTTCTAATTTTGGAAAAAGTTATTTAGACAAAGAAAGTTTGAAATGTGGAATAAAAAGGCAGGCTGGTCAAAATGCAGACTTTAGAAATTTTGTTTCATTTTTTGTTGAGTCTGAAACACATACCAAGATTTAATTACACGCTCTGAACCCTGCTGAACCTAGATTGTAAGCTCGAAAGAGTAGGGCCCTCTTACCCCTTGTGTGCTGTTTGATGTTACTGTACTGTTTCATGTATTGTCCCCCCTCTATTGTACAGCGCTGAGCAAACCCTTTGGCGCTATATAAACTCGATAAATAAATAAATAAATAAATAAATAACCAGCACAGTCAGGTGCTAAATTGCAGTGCCAGTGGGAACTAACTATTTCACTCATATTGTTAGATTTACACATGTTAAGAGCTAGGGTAATATCTAGCTGCTACTTCTGTTATATCGTAAGGGTTTCTGTGCACACAAACAGTGAGATAAGCATGTGTACAGTACAGTACTCAAGAGCAATCAGTGATATATCATTTTTTTTATTACCTGACTGCAGTAATTTGAGAATTAATTGGTAGTTGATGTTTGCTGCACTTTACACTTTGAATGATTTATTGTGTAAATGTGTTCTTGTATGCATATTATTATTATTATACAGGATTTATGTAGCTTCAACATGTGGCACATCACTTTACAAAATAAAGGGAGACAGTACAGTTACAATACAATTTAAGCCAAGCCAAGCTCGTCAGAGTTTACAGTTTAAAGTGATACAAAAAGATAATAACTGTAGGGGAATGAGTTGATGGAGAGAGTAAATTTTCATTTGATAGATAGAAGCAGGATAGGCTTCTCTGCAGTGCTGAGTTTTTAGACATCAACCATACAGGTTGGGGTAGGGCGTTCGAGAAGATGAGAAAGAGGCTAGAGAAGTTCTGGAAAAGAGCATGGGAGGAGGTGACAAGGGAGGTAGAGAGCAGGAAGTCTTGGGAGGAGCACCAATGACAAGTTTAGGTGATATATCAAGATGAGGTCGATGATGTAGCTCATAGCACAGTTGTGGAAGACATTGCATGTTGTCATTAGCATACTGAAGTATGCTCTCATATAACCAGTGAATTGACTGGCCTCAGATGATGCACTGAGATGAAACAAATCCTCCTACAAAAGATTTACTTGATTATCTGCAGTCTTCTCTTTTCTACATCCCTTCTATAGGGCTAATTTTAGGTAAAATAGTTCTGCATTTGTCAGCATCACAGAGGTGGGGGCAGGGAGCTGCAGTTAGAGCTCTGTGAGAGCTGATTGGAGAAAAGGGACACACCCACCTTCACACAGCACACAGGAGCTATATTCTGTATAGACAAGCTGTCTGCTGGCTCCCAAGAAATGACACTTAGGCTCCATGTAAACGGGACATTTGGAAAACACTTCTGAAGGATGGAAACTGACTGCTGGAAAATGTAGGTTAAAAACATCTGTTTAGCCATGTTTGTATACCACGTTTATGAGCGTTTGCGTTTAGAAGCGTTTTTTAAAGATAACCTCAGGAGACCTTCCAAAATGCCCAGAATACACTGAAAAACAGTAAAACATTTACTATTTCAGACATTTTGAGAGAAATAGAGAGAGCAGAAGCAGAGAGCACAGTATTATTTGAGATAAGCTGTCCTTTTTTTTTTTTGTGGTGTCTGGATGTGTTCCAGCTCATTTCTGTGCAGAAAGTGCAGCAGTGTCTAACATATTTTCTTTCATGCAAAACCTCAAAGTATGGTGTACCAGGTCCATTTGAGTACCAGGAAAACACTTTGCATGCATTTTTCATGATGAAAAAAGGCTCTGGACAGCATCTGGAAATGGAAGAGTTAAAAAAAACTTCCAAACACAAACACTTATAAACGCAGTTAGCCGCGTTTACAAGCGTTTGCGTTTCAAACGCTGATAAAATGTACTCCTGAAAACAACATTGTTGCATTCAAAAAGAAGACTGTAAACGCAATTGCCTGTAAACAACATAGTGTACATGGACACATAGGAAAACATTAGGGTGAGTTCAGGGGCTGCTGAAAAAAATGCAGAAAAGCTCCTAAACATGAGTTTATCAGCTGCAGTGTACATGGAGCCTTAGAGCTTTGCAGAGAGGTTTACAACCACTTTAATACAAATTTATGTACAAAATAGGCAATATATATAGCTTAATAATTTTAAAAGACTCTGTTACCAACTTTAGAAATTACAGATAAAAATGCAAAAAAGTATTTAAAATACTTACTTGCAGTGTATGTTTTTTTAATTTGCAATGTGCCTCTGAACTTGACTAGTCAATTCCCTAGCACAGCCCATCCCTCCTGCCATGTCATGGCCCTCTCTTCTTCTGGGAGTGCCTAATTAACTTTTGTGCTAGTATAGCTTTCTTCCTTCCCCCAAGCTCCGTATATAACCTTTAATGCTGCTTCTGGGGCAGACATAAATAGGATTACTATAGAGTGTCACTCGAACGATAGCTTTGAGTATCCTGAGGATGCTGACATCACATCACAGCCCTGAGGCGTCCCTGAGGCGGCAACCTCAGGGCTTTTGCAAGTTAATAACATTCATAAAATGGGATGAATAAACATGTAATTTTAACTGTTGTTAAAATGACCCTGGAAACAGGGTCTCTAAGAGTTGAAAAGCACAGAATGTTGATTAATAACTACTTGTCGACTGCCTTATAGTAGTTGTACTGCTACAAGGCGGCCTCTCAGTGCAGACCCATGTACAGTATAAACACGTGATTCTGCATCTCCGGGAAAGGGGTCGCGTGGGCCATCCTACTCGCGCTGTCATTGGCTTCTGTAGATGTCAATCACTGGATCTTGGACTGGACTCAGCGACTGGTGGAGCACAGCGACTGTGTAGACAACACAGATCTCTCCTGTCAGCAGGGGAGTGCTGGCATTTATCTCTATGGAAAGCAGGAAGATACAAAACAGCACATCCCCTAGTAAAATCCCACAAAGTACACACTAATAACACACACATAACCCTTTGATCACCACAGATATTACCCCTTCCTGACCAGTGTCATTAGTACAGTGTCAGTGCTTTTTATTAGCATTGATCACTGTGTTAGTGTCATTGGAAATATTAGTGACAGTTAGTCAGTTTCTACCCGGTGTCAGAATTCCTGCCGTACTATCGCAGTCCTGCTATAAGTTGCTGATGACCACCATTACTAGTGTAAAAAAAAAAAAAATACAAATTTCAGTGTGTGTATATATATATATATATATATATATATATATATACACACACCATTGTTTGTAGACACTATAATTTTCACGCAAACCAATTAATATACACTTATTGGGATTTTTTTTACCAAAGACATGTATCATAATACATTTTGGCCTAAATTTATGAATAAATGTATTTTTTAAATTTTTTTTATTAGATGTTTTATAGCAAAAAGTAAAAAATTTAGGTTTTTTCCATTTTCAGTTTTTTTTCATTTATAGCGCAAAAAAAAACAGTGATGATCAATTACCACCAAAAGAAAGCTCTATTTGTGTGAAAAAAAAATATGTAAATTTCATTTGTGTACAGTGCTGCATGACCGAACAATTGTCAGTTAAAGTAGTGCAGTGCTGAATAGCAAAAAAATGGCCTGGTCATGAGGGGGGTTAAATAAAAAAAATGTAGGCTACATGAGCCACATTCCTGGCCTTTAAAACCTTTATCCTGATCTGCTTAAATAATGCATTTAGCTATCATTTGCAAAAATCTGAGCTCATTTCAGTCTAATGAGTCGTTTTAATTAACCAGATTTTACCCCCTTCATGATCATGCCATTTTTTACTATTCGGCACTGTGCTACTTTCACTGGTAATTATGCAGTCATGCAACACTGTACCCAAATGTATATACATTTTTCAAATTTCTTTTGGTGGTATTTGATCACCACTGTTTTGTTTTTATTATAACAAAAGACTGATAATTTTGAGAAAAAATATTTTTTACTTTCTGCTATAAAACATATTCAGTAAACAAAATTTTAAAAATCGAATTTCTTTATATATTTAAGCCACAATGTATTCTGCTACATGTCTTTGGTAAAAAATAAATCCCAATATGTGTATATTGATTGTGGTCTGTGTGAGTTATAGCGTTTACAAATGATGGTATATATATATATATATATATATATATATATATTTATATATATATATATATATATATATATATATATACTGTAATTTGTATTTATTTATTTGTTCATTTATTTATTTTTTTACTAGTAATGGCAGTGATCAGTGATATGCAGCGGGCAATCTGACACTAACTGACACTGGGTGGGAATTGACTAACTGACACTGACATCTCCAGTGACATTAATACATTGATCAGTGATAAAACTATATATTGTCACTGACACTGGCTGGGAATAGGTTAATCTAGGGGCAATCAAAGGGTTAACTGTGCCTAATAAGTGTAATATGTGCTGCTTTTACTAAGAGATGTGACTGTTCTATCCTCTTGCTTTGCAGGGAGAAAAAAACAGCCACATTTCTGCTCTGCGTGTACAAAGCCTGTGTTGTTAGTAAACACAGGCTACGGTACTGTCATTCGCTAAGCATATCAGCAGGTCCCAGCTATAAATCATTGGCCGAGACCTGCTGATCGACTTGTGCTGTGCCAAATGAAAGCACAGATGGGGTGGCAGGCGCACATGCCCACTATCCAGAAATGCTGGCTCATGATCCAGGACAGAGCAGCTGCCCCGCCACAGTATATATTGTACACATGGGGCGATCTGCAAGCAGTTAAAATAAAACTTACATATTTGTACTCTGTTAGTGACTCTATTGAAGCATGAGGATCATCAGGACAGACAAGAAAACTAGCATTTTGAGATGGAGAGCTCAGTAATGCCAATCACCAGGTTATTCCGTGATACAGAGGCACTGCTTATATTTATAGAGTTGACTTCAGCTGAACATCTATGTATAGCAATAGAGGAGATGTACTAAATCTGGAGCACTCAGAATTCAGTGCAGCTGTGCATGGTAGCCAATCAGCATCTAACTGCAGCTTGTTCAATAAAACTTTGACCATGAGTCCTCATGCACACTGGACATTTTTACAACTGCTGTTTTTGGATTTTGGGGGGTTTTTTTGTACAGCCAATAAACCCCCCACCATGTTATCCTGTGTGTCCATGCACACATAGGCTGTAATCAGCATTTTTTGGCAGGAGCGTTCTTTGGCTGGAAGAAAACCCCAGGATTAGTAGGTTTCTAGAGGAGTTTTTTAGCTATAAAAATGCTCTAACGCTAAAAAATGCGGTAAAACGTGGCAAACCACAACAAAATGCATTAAACCGCGGCAAACCAGTGTTCTTGGACTTTTTTGAGCAAAAAAAAGGCTAAAAAATACAACCGTGGAAAAACACAGCTAAACACTAATGCAAAAACATTAAAAACAGCTGAGAAACTCCCTTTTTTAACATGACTTTACACTAACGTTACCAGTGTTATTAAAACGCTCAGTGTGCATGGAGCCCTAAACCTGGAAGCTGATCTGTTTCTATGCAGAGCTGCACCAGATTCTGCACTCTCCAGTTTTAGTAAATCTCCCCCAGTGTGTAATAGAACTTTGGTAAGCTAAGTGGTTAGTTTTTTGCTACTTCTGAGTTTCTGTTATAGAAGGTTGATGGTGATAGCAGAAGAATGCATTTTTACAGCTCAGGTAACATGCATTAGATTATTTTTTGTTTCACAGAAATATATTTATATTTACAGTATAAATGCGTATAAAAAAATTAAATCTTAATTCCTCATCAATGTTGGCTTTGTGTCTTAATTGTAATGAGACTCGGGGCTGACATTGTTGGAGCATTTTTATAATTGGCCTTCCAGAAGTTCCAAAAAAGAAGGATTAACTCTTAAAGTAAACCTGTCATGAAAGAAATATGTGGGCTGTCATTGCTGACCTTACATAAAAATGCTAGATACCTACCCAATGGCTTCTTACTGAAACCCCTCCTTGGAAAAAAGTAAGCAGAACATGAAAATCAGAAGCCCTTATATATATATATATATATATATATATATATATATATATATATATGTTCCAGGTCACTGAATGAATGCATTAAAGCTGAACTCTAAAAAGATCTTAAAATGATTGTAAAGGTTCAGATTTAAAAAAAACAAACAAACTTGTTGTACATACCTGGTTTTGCACAGAGCAGCCCAATCCTCCTCTTCTCGGGTTTCCCACTGGCACACCTGGCTCATCCCCCTGTTGAGTGCCCCCAGAGCAAGCAGCTTGCTCCCAAGCCACAAGCCACAAGCACACAGGGTGTGGCTCAACCATGTCCCCTGCACCCTCCTCCCTGGCTGTGATTGACAGCAGCAGGAGCCAGTGGCTCCCGTTGCTGTGTCTCAGCCAATGAGAAGGGTGAGACCTGGAAGAGCCGCTGCTCTTGAGCACAGCACTGGATTGAGATTGGGCTCGGGTGAGTATTAGGGGGGCTGAAGGGGGAGCTGCACTCTGTAGGTTTTTTACTTTCATGCATACAATGCATGAAGGTAAAAGAAACCATTCAGTTTTTAGAACCACTTTAAAGTACAATAAAGGCAAAAACATTATCCGTTTGGGACAGAGTGGAGAGAGATTAGACCACATTTCAGTTTTTATTGCTGTCTGTGCCCCTGTTAGGGAGATTCATTCTCTCAAATTTGGGGTTGTCCCCTAAAAATGATAAAGTGGAAATCTTTCAATGAGGACACTAGTTTTGGTGTCCTGGGGGTCCCTTATGGATTAGCTTAATTTGCAGGGATTTCCTATCACATCCGGGTTGGCTATGGGACAGGAAGTGAAAGGAATTATCCCCAATGGGACACAGATGGCAAAAATAAACTGACAGGGGTTATGACCTTTCCTTACTTTACCCAAAATAAAAAAAAAGGTTTTGCCTATAGTTCTACTTTAAACACACAAATGCAAATTTGTAATCATGAAAAGCCCATCATTAACCACCTCCCGTCCAGCCGTTGTATATAAACGCTCAGAAGGTGGCAGTGCAGGGTCGGGTGGCCGTTTATAAACAGCCTCCCCGCACCCTGCTTGTGCGCGCTCCCTGGGAGCGCGCAGCACCGCAATCCGGTGCCCGCTGTGTCCTCCGGACACAGTGGAACACCATTCATCGGACGGGACAAGGTCCCGATCATGTGATCACTGATCAGTGATCACATGCAGAGTAGTAAGCAAGATGTCACTTGTGACATCATTGCTTACTATGTGTGAAATCTGTGAATGATCTCAGAGGTCACATGGTACAAGGCTATTCACAACAGCCTTGTACCATGTGACAAGCTGTGACCAATCACAGCTCACTCAGTAGTTCTCAATGGCTGCAAGAATGCAGCTAGAGAGAAGGAGAAATGATTGCTTTTATATCCTTTATGGGTGTAAAAGCAATCAGTGTAAAAAAAAAAAAATCTTCATCACCCCCCACAAGTAGTACAGTGTCACCATGGTGACACTGTATTGCTAGGGTGACAGTATGTAAAAAAAATAATAATAAATAAAAAATAATATAAAAAAAATAAAAAAAAGTAACAAAATGTTTAAAAATTATAATTTTTGGTTATAAACTAATTTGGGTTAGTTATTTTTACTAAAAATATAACGGAATAAAATTTGTCCAAGATTTATGATGAAATACTATTTATTTGCAAAATTTTATAAGAAAAACACTTTTTTTTCTAAATTTTTGGACTTTTAATTTACATAGCAAAAAAAATTAAAATCCCAGTGGTGAATAAATACCACCAAAATAAAGCTTTATCTGTCTCAAAAAAATGCTAAAAAATTCATATGGGTACAGTGTTGCATGACCACGCAATTGTCATTCAAAGTGTGTTAGCACTGAAAGCTGAAAATTGGCCTGGACAGGAAGGGGGTAAAAGTGTCAGGACTGGAAGTGGTTAAATAATTAAAGGAGAAGAGAGCAGAGCAACAGAGATGAGTTCATCCCTCTGATGCTTCTCCATTCACTGCGGTTGATTTACTAACACTGGATAGTGCAAAATCTGGTGCAGCTCTGCATAGTAACCAATCAGCTTCCAGGTTTTTTTTTTGTCAAAAGCTTTATTGAACAAGTTGAAGTTAAAAGCTGATTGGCTACCATGCACAGCTGCTTCAGATCATCTACCTCAATCGGTGAGGAAGGTCAAGGACATTCAGAGCTCAGAGAAATTGGGTTGAATGATGTTGGTAATCAGACTGGGGACATCAAAACAGTACTATATGGGAAATCTCTGGATTGAAGGTGAATATTGCAGTAAAAGCTGTTTATCAATGATATCTGTTATTGAGCTATTCAATTGTAACTTTTTTCTTTTTGCTAGAGTCCTGCTTTTAGGAAAGGTCATTGTAACAGTCGGACAGCCAGCATTTCCAAAAGCAGCAGTCAGCAATAACAGTTGCTATGTTTCTCTAATGATAGGGTCAGATGATCCATAGGCACCTCTACAAAATGTTGTCCCTAAACTACCTCCAGTGAAGCCATTTCTGCTATGATAGGGTCAGATGATCCATAGGCACCTCTACAAAATGTTGTCCCTACTCCCTAAACTACCTCCAGTTAAGCCATTTCTGCTATGATAGGGTCAGATGATCCATAGGCACCTCTACAAAATGTTGTCCCTACTCCCTAAACTACCTCCAGTTAGGCCATTTCTGCTATGATAAGGTCAGATGATCCATAGGCACCTCTACAAAATGTTGTCTCTTAACTACCTCCAGTTAAGCCATTTCTGCTATATCAGCATTTATCCAAAATTGTGTTGGACTGCACTTTGCAGAGATGAGTTGACAGGGCAGTGTGGCTGTACCTGTGATATACAAATATATGCAACAAAAACTCCTTTTTGTAACCTATAATTTTATGAAACCTTTGTGCTGTTTTGTAAAGAAACACAACATTTAAAATGATGGTCTCTGTACTATTTCACTATTTCAGTCTAAAATATCAAGACACAAATATTTCTTGAGGAGTCAAAGGATTACATGGAAACATATTTCTCCATCTAGCAGAATCATAGGAACAAGTATCAGAGATGCATTTGTGGTCATACCTCAAAGTAATATGTGATCCTTGCTGTGACCTCCTTATGCTGTTGTGCCCTTCCAGCAATAATAGTTCACTCAAAGCTGGTACTATTGTTATTACTGGTATCTTTTGCATCTCTGCTGGGTGCCGAACCATACAGATGCAAAGCTGGCATCAAAGATAGGCATTACGGTACAATTCCTCTCCAAAATGAGTTATGTGCCCCCCCCCCTTATGGAGATATAATTATTCACCAGCCCACATCCAACCAATATACAGTAACATCATCAACAGTGACAGGGCAGCCAATAGATGGCTAGAACCAAGCCTGGTATTTCATCATGCTTTCCCCATCAGTGGCTTGGTCTTCCTTCACAGTTCACTCCTGTTCCATATGTCTAGCTCCACTGACAAAAAATAGAATGAAAGTATTTGTTTTTCCCCAGAAAATGGACCCTACCTCATGCTAAAGGACTTTAGTAATGAGACAGTCCTGTCTGTATTTAGACCAAATTAGGTACACCCTATTATCTACATTGGCAATGGAAGCAAAGTGATATAGATAATTAATTTAGAAGAAGCAATAAAGCATTGTTTTCAAGCTCCAAGAAACAAGTGGAGTTTACAAATACCATCTTGCTTATGCTTGCTGGAGCTTGTAATCATTGCTTTATTTCTTTTGGCTCACGCAAATTCATTATATACATGTTACTTTGGTTATATCACCTATGTGGATAATAGGACAAAAGATGACTTACTCACCTGCTTAAGCTTGCAAATATTATTTTTTCCCACTTCTAAGTTTGTATTCCTTTCCTCATCCTGGGCACACCAATATGTTGTAGGAATCTGCTACCCTCTACTCTCTGAATTTGAAAATGCATGTAACTATATTATGTATGCACTTCCTGTCCCTGGGTTGTTAGCTTTGAAACCCCTGGAAGGAGGAAGTGGAGAGAAAGAGAGAAGGTCTCAGCCACATGTCTTGTCCATGCTGCTAAACCTCTAGACAGAAGGGACTATTATGCAAATATTTTTATGATCTAATAGTTTAACTGCAGCTGTTGAGTGTATATCTAAATCTTTCTTACAGACAGGATAGCTTTGTCCTATCCTTGTTATTATGTCACATGCACAGTGTCAGATAGCTTGGCCTGTGCTACTGTATGTGTGTAGTGGTAACCTTCCAGTATATTGTTAGGTGAACCTGTTTACTGCAATATAGTTTATAGGCAGCTCTTGGTATCTAGAATATGAAGAGCTGCAAATAAACTACAATATATTCTAGTTAAACCTGTCCCTTTGTGGACTGGAATTCTATAGCTAGTTTTAGCTTAGGACTCAATAACCAGCATAGGCTAGAGCCAGGTTAGGCATTCGGTGGCCACTTCGAGATCTTTAGCTTAAAAGTCCGGTTGCATGTGAGATTATAAACTGTTAGGGAGGGACTAAAGTGCAGAGTAGATAGGCTGACTCTGAGTTTCAATGCCACAGTTCGAGTACCACACCACAGTTCCTGTCAGTGAGAAGCTACATTCCAGGCTAGTTGGATAGCAGTTGGAGGATCTCCCCATGACTGCAGATCTTGTCTTCAGGTCTATGACACAAAGACAGATGCCACGTCATGCTCAGGGGCCCCTGCAACTGGACTTTGCTGTAACATTCATGCGGAGATATCTATTAATAACTATTTATAGCAGGATATATGTGCATAATTCCACCAGAACTCCTTTAAGGTTGTTTGTGGATAACACCTGTTTGTACTCTCAATGTAATTAGGATTATTAATCTCTTCTTATATAAAGCTTGTATTATTTCTATACTAGTGTGCATCTATATACTTATGGTTAGTGTTATATGCTGGTTGCAGTAGTTTTTCTGCTCCCAATTGCTTTGTTTTGATTACTGATTAAATTCAGAGGAAGGGATTCCCCTCTGTCCACAGAGACCCTTTCCTGGGAGGAGGCACTGCCAACTTTATTAACAATCCCACTCTTCCACTTAGTGAAGGCTCTGGTCTTCTTCTATACCTACAGGTTTAGTGCAATATCCTGGTTATGGAGGGCCATTTCTCATAACCCCCAAAAAGAGGGCTACAAAGTACCGCAGCCATTATGCTTACTATAGCTGATATCCTCATTGGTTTTTATATAGAATTCACTTGCATCAATGAATGTGTTAGCATGTTTGTACAATATAATACATAAGGACTGCTAAATAATCCAATTTCTCTTCTTATATAAAAAATAAGTTTCCTGATATGATGATTACCACCAGAAATGGTGCTTAAAATTCCACTAATCAGTGGATTTGGGTTTTTTAAAAGGGATTTTTAACTTTTCCCAGTGGACAAACAATTTTGGTCTGAAGACAAAAGAGTATTACATCCTGAATAAGCATACTAAGTGTAGTATAGTTTATTTTTTATATTGTGCATACACTTAGTAGCAATGACTTTTTATCAGTTTTGGTTTTGTGTGGATGGGAGGCAATGCATGGATACTGGCTGCCTGGTTTTCACATATGATGCAATGATGCATGATAGTTGTTTATGGCACTGGAAAATAAGAATATTTTATATGTGTGTGTGTGTGTGTGTGTGTGTGTGTGTGTGTGTGTGTGTGTGTGTGAAGAAATGCTGTAAAGTAAGAATACTTTCAAAAATATATACAGTATTTAAAATTTTATTTTTGTCACAAAATCCACAGTGAGTGAAACATTTGGCTTCAAACCAGCATCAGTTCTTACACTTGCATACTTTGTACACTTGCACAAGTCAGGGATTTTGTAGGGTTAGAGTCGAGTGTATGATTAACCAATTATGGCAAGCAGGTGCTAATGATTATAATTTCATATGTAGGCTGAAACACAGTAATTAATTTAAACAGAAACAGCTGTTTAGGAAGATTAAAACTTGATGAGGAACACCCAAACTCTGCTACTAAGGTGAGGTTGTGGAAGACAGTTTCATGTCACAGGTGATACACCATTGCAAGACGTAGCACAGTAACAAGACACAAAGTAGTTATACTACATCAGCAAGGGCTCTCCCATGCAAAGATTTCAAACCAGACTGGGGTTTCAAGATGTGCTGTTCAAGCTCTTTTGAAGAAGTACAAAGAAATGGCAATGTTGAGGACTGTAGATGCAGTATTCTGCCAAGGAAACTTAAAGGAGAACTCGTTTTGTCCAGTGGCACACAGAAAGGCTACACTCACTCGATCTTTTGATCTTCCAGAAAACAGCACTTCTCCACGTCCATTGGTCAACTGTTCCTGCTTTCCTCACATCCAGAGCCAGTCTGTGGGCGTGATGATGTGAGGAACAGTCCACCGCACAAGACTGATAGACTGCGGAGGTGCAGGAGTAGCAGGGACCAGTCTTGTTCTTGGAGGATTAGCAGATTAGGCAAGAATTTCTCCACTATCCTCACCCCTAGACAAAAACGAGCAGTTAACCCATGCAGTACAGGCACAGCCCCACAGCATGGGGAAAATATTTTTCCTGCAATTCTTCTTTAATGCAGACATATCATGCTTATTTCCTTCAATATAAGAAGATGTCCAGCAGTGCCATCATCACAAAACTGGTGGAAACCAATGGGACCCAGATACAACCATCTACTGTCCGTAGAATACCTCTGACTTGTAAACAAGGCTAAGTGACTCAACTAAACATGAAAACATAGGATCTGGGGTGCAGGAAAATGGCAGCAGGTGCCTCAGGTGGGCTGATGAGTTAAAATCTGAAATATTTGGCTGTAGCAGTTTGTTCACCAAAGAACTGGAGAAAGATACAATGATGAGTGTCTGCAGGCTACACAGGTTCAGGTTCCTTGCACGTTTAGGGCTGCATTTTTGCAAATGGAGTTGGAGATTTGTTCAGGATCAATGGTGTACTTAATGCTGAAAAATATAGGCAGATACTTATCAATCATGCCATACCATCAATGAACTGTGTGATTGGCCTCAAATTTATTCTGCATCAAGATAACGGCCCCAAACATAAAGCCAATGTCATTAAAAACTATCTTCAATGTAAAGAAGAATGAGGAATCCTGTAAGCTATGGTTTGGTCCCTACAGAGCCCTGATCTCAACATTATCAAGTTTGTCTAAGATTACATGAAGAGACAGAAGAATTTGAGGCAGCCTACATTCACAGAAGATCTGGGGTTAGTTCTCCATGAGGTCTGGAACAACCCTCCTACCTGCTGCATCCTACAACTAAGTGCCCCTGTCTATGAATGCCTATATGTGTATGGACACATAGGCTAACATGAAGGGGCATTTAGTAAAAAAGTCAGATGCTCCTAGGAGCAGCATTAAAAACGTCCAGTGTTCCTACTTACATACCAGCTATATAGAAATATGACTGTATCGCTGTTCATGCAGAGCGGATTTTCTTCTAGCTCACAGAACAAGGAAAGGAAACCTATACAATGCACTGGGCAAGGAACCATCAGTCCAAAGGGTATCTGTCTTATGTCTGTCAGCCTTTCCTCCAAGAACAACCCACTTTAACTATAGCTCAATAAAGGTGATAATTTT
The DNA here is from genome assembly GCF_062004578.1 of Staurois parvus. Classification (NCBI taxonomy): domain Eukaryota; kingdom Metazoa; phylum Chordata; class Amphibia; order Anura; family Ranidae; genus Staurois; species Staurois parvus. Next base: position 3,385,199 of record NW_028318515.1, on the reverse strand, counting down.
TTTATAAACCAGTCAAAGGATTTAAAACTTTTTTTGATAAAGTTCATAATAAATTTAATTGAATTGCTGACATGCAGACTATGTTTCAGTTGCAGCATTATTTAGCAGATGACTATCACTACCACTGCTGCATTCTGTTCATGAGAATCATAAATATGCCTTTTATTTTCAAACATAGTGACAGCTATACATTTTTATTTGCTCCCATATCACATAATGAATGCAGTACCCACCTTATTAGCTAGGAGGAGCTAGGGTCCTGATGGTTAGAGAGGAGGGCTGAGTAGTAGCCTGGATGCAATAGTCAGGAGGTCAATGGGTGGATCTGAGGAGTGGCTGGCTTGTACTTTTAGGGGATCCTGGCCGTCAGCAGTTTTGCCTAAAGCATTATTTTAGATCATGACATAATCCAAAAAAGACTGTGATATACTCCCAAAATGATACACAGCACAGAGCTGAAGCCCTGCTCACTGGGTGAACTGCTACTGATTACTGACAGAACATGTTATCCAAGAAAAATCTACAACCAGGAGGATTAGCAAGGCAATATTACTTAATATTACCTTATTACTCATGAATCACCTCTCTGGTTTACTAAATCCTCCAAATCATTGCAAATTCCTATTCCTGCTTTTTAACTGCTGAATTATCCATGCCATTTTAATCACTTAAAAGAGAACTGAAGTTGAAATTGAAAAGAGTGCGAACAGGCAGGCTCTTCTGCAATAAATACATTTACCTGTCTGTTCACAATCCTGTGTAGTAAGATAAGTCCTGTGTAGAACATATAGCTGTGTAACCTTGTCAGACAACGATTCTTCGCATTCACCAGAAAAGTCAAAACTTTCAACTGTGAATCCATCAGGTGATAGTATAACACTGAAATAACCTTAGTATTGGAATTTTTGTCCATGAGCCTTTAGATGGGATTGTTTGGGACCTCATCCCTTGTAAGCACCCCTTAGCTATCAGAGGTAGATGTGGCAGTAAGTTAGGCCAGGGTCTTAGATTACTAATGATACCTGAGCCAGCCTGCAAAGCTAGATTTCAACTTCTGCATAGCTGGATTTCAGCTCCTGCATGTCAGGAGAGGAAGTGCAGAGCCCAAGCTTTCCTATCAACTCTTCAATACATAGTACCAGGGCCAAGTACAGTAGCCTGGCCACCCAGGGGCTGCATCATGGACCTTTCAGATTACCCCACCATTAGGACCTACCAGCACCTGGGCACCACTGTTCCTGTCCTAAGCTGGTGGCTTGCTACACCCCCAGAGAGACACTCCTACACTTATCTCATTTTGCAGTCCAAGGCAAAATCCATAATAGTGGTTTTCCTGCAATTAAGAAGAAGAGCCCAAACAGGGATAAAAGTCTAGACGACACATTTTTTCCCCATGTCTCCAATAACCCTTTTACCAGCTTCATCACCATTAATATACTTCCAGAAACAAGGGATAAAGAGTACCCTACCAATCCAGGAGAGGAGAATAGGCACACAGCATATGGGAAAAATACCTGTTCAGTTAACTCCTCATACACACTTTCTCTTTAACTATGGCACATCCTCATGCCATGCAATACAAATACTTAACAACTGCATTAACACTTTTTAGTACACATTAACTCAATATACTGTACATATCAACAAGAATAGACCACTTTAGATATACTGTAGTAACGGGTCTGGTAAACTGATCCAGACTCCCATGATAGAGTGCTTCTGCCTAATTTGCACGATGGCAGCTTACCTGTAGGTAAAACTTTAAGGTGTCCTAAGGAATTGAAGAAGTGACTAGGTAAACTACAAAACTTCTAACTTCTGACTAACTACTATTAGATATACAGTACCATGACCTGGATAAATAAGAACCTTCACATATTAAATATGTACTGTATGTGTTTAGATCAATGTAGAGCTAAATTTGGCACAGACTTTTTGGCATAGTTTGACATGTACAGTTTTTCTAACCTACAGATACATTTCAGGGGAATTGTCCCTGGATTTGAATGTTAGTTCACTGCTTTTCTTTTAATCTTTTCTTCTGCTTCTGTCTTTATTTATTCCTTCATCTTCTTTGTTTCTTCTTTCCTTCAATAATATCTGTTTTAATTGACTTTGAGTGTATAGCATATATAATTGAAAGAGCAACAGAATCTGCTTGTATTACTGTTACAACTCTCTTTGAATTTTGTTGCTGTGAAACACCTATTTATAGCATTTTTAACGTATAAACCTGTTTTGTGAAATAATCTTCTAAATTTGATCTGTGATTAAGAAAGAATATATGTACAGTATAGCAAAAGATGATCAAATGAAATGTATTTTTCTCCCTATGAATTGTATTATTCCCCATTGCCTTGTGATTTGTGTCATTCTTTGCAAGAGGCACATATTTCTTAGCTTGAAAGCTGCAATGTAACCACTTGCCTACCGGGCACTTTCACCCCCTTCCTGCCCAGGCCAATTTCCAGTTTTCAGCGCTGTCACACTTTGAATGACAATTGCGCGGTCATGCAACACTGTACCCATATTAAATTTTTATAATTTTTTGTGACAGATAGAGATTTATTTTGGTGGTATTTAATCACCTCTGGGTTTTTTATTTTTTCCTAAACAAACCAAAAACCACAGAAAATTTTGAAAAAAAAAAGTTTTTTCTTAGTTTTTGTTATAAAATTTTGTAAATAAGTGATTTTTCTCCTTCACTGATGTGCACTAATGAGGCTGCAGTGATGGGCACTGATAGGCTGCACTGATGGACACTGATAGGTGGCACTGATGCGCACTGATGAGGAGGCACTGGTAGGTGGCCCTGATGGGCATTGACAGGCATCACTGATGGGCACTGAAAGGCAGCACTCATATATGACACTGTGCTCTTACACATGCCAAGCAGCAACACAACCATGCCTTTCTATCGCTCCCTTGAACGGTGACATGTGTACCAGCTATGCCTTATGTTCTGCCACAGTTAGCTTCACAGTTATTGCCAGGGAAGAGGCCACAACCTGAGAGCATCAAACAACCAAGACCACTTCTATTTGAGAGGAGCCAAGTTAAATTAAAGGTGTTCCTGACTGAGATCCAGTCTATGGCAATGAATGTAGAATGTGGTGGAAGAAAGTAAAATACAAAAATGTTTGTCTTAGGTCTTAAAAGGATTTTTTTTTATTCTATGCATTAGTGGGAATATTTTTTACAAATATGATCAAAAATATCTTTATATGTCTTGATAAAGTGACACTAAACTTCAATTAAAAAAAAGCTTCAAGCATTCTTAACTCACACAAAAACTCACCCTCTCCTTCTGACTCCGGAGATGGACTAAAGATTATGGACTAAGGGATTTATAGTGTGCCAAGAAAGTGCACTGCTTGTTCCAAACAAACGGTTTGGTCGTTCACTGAGAACATTACAAGGAGGCAGGAAAACACAGGTAAGAAACAGTTTTATGAAAAAAAGATTACAGGGTCATTAGGTATTAGACATGCATGGATTATTTAATTTTATTTTAATCAATGGCTAAAGCTTGATGGCAGGTTTAACATGTTTTCTCACTTTGAGAACACAGTGTTAATTTGAAACCTTTCAATATCTCGATATTTTTCTCATGTTCTGTAGGATTTAGAACCTTTTTACAGTCAGAGTAGAAAAAAAAAATCTTGCATTCAGATGGCTCAGCGAATTTGATAGCGTAACTTGATGATTAATTACATAATGCAGGTGTAAAGTGTGTTCTAGCTCCATCTGCAAGCTTAATGTTCCCTACAACACTGAATGCAAAACTTCAATTATAACTTGCTAAGGAAGGATCATTGTAATCCAATTTCATGAGCAGTAATACGATTTTCCACATTAGATTATAATGTTACATTTAGAAAGCACATTAACAGTTTAATATCTGCTATACTATCAGCTAATAACACCCTAAAAAATCCAAATGGTTTTGAAAGAAATAATTGCAAAGAAAATACATTTTTGACAGCTGAAGCATATTCTTTACCTTTAAACTATTTTATTGCATTCAAAAATGTAACAGACCCAGCTAATAGAGGGAATTTCCCCTTTAACTGGCTGTAACCACTATTGAGCAGTACCTTGAACCCATCTTTCTACAGTTTACTCATTTTATCTGAGCACTGCATTAGTGATTTACCAATGGCACTATCTGATGGTTTAAACAGGCTTTATGGTACAAAACTTCAACCACAGTGGTGGCATGTGATTATTATTTTACCTGGATTCTTGGAACTGAGACCATGCCATGGAATAAATCTTAATCTTAAGTAAATTTGTTGAATTATCAAAAGACATTTAGTATAATATCTTTAACCTCCCTAGCGGTATACCCGAGTGTAGCTCAGGGTAAAATGTCAGTACCAAAAGCGGTAACCACGAGCTACACTCGGGCTTACCATGCGGCGCTGCATAGGGATTCCCTGCAGAGTTTACCTTGTCCTTTGCTCCCGCGATGTGTCCCCTGCAGCGTCCCCGGCCATCTCCTCCGGCCGATGATGGCATCCGGCTTCTGTGTTCCGGTCCCTGTGACGTCGGGATGTATGGGCGCCGGAACCGATGGGAAATTTGAAAATTTTAAAAAATGTCATTTTTTTCTAAACAAATTTTACATAGTAAAACATTGCTGTTTCAAAGTATTTCACATACATTTTGTCCCTAGCACTTTTTCCTGTCCCCTTTCTGCATTTTGACTGTTCTTTCTGCCTGGAAACTTAGAAAAGTCCATGGCGTCCAAAAAGCGTCCCTTTAGGTCAAAAGCGGTTTTAGACCGGCTAGAGAACAGCGATAGTTAATCAGAACCACTTGCAGAATTGAGTGATAATGATTTGTGGGGAAATTCGCCATCAGACACTGAAAACGATTTTGCGACTTTGCTCAGTGATGTGAGAACTTGGCGCTATATTTCAAATTTCGGTGTTTTTTGGTTTGACTATATTATTGAATTAAATGTATTATTATTACATTATTATTCTTTATGATTATTTAGTAAATTATAATTTATGATTTCGTGTTTCAAATTTTATCATACCCGGGATGTTTAATAGACTCTTGTTCGGACAGATTTCAGTGAGTTATTCCTAAAAATTACAGCCTACAATAAATAAACTACATATTTCGATGCAAAATAATGGTACCGCTTTCAGCACCAAAAATCTGAAATAATCATACCGCTAGGGAGGTTAATGGTGAAGAACAGTGGAAATCTAGGGTCGTTGGTTCGAATCCCAACCACGACACCACCTGACTGGAGTTTGCATATTCTCCCTGTGCCTGCGTGGGTTTTCTCCGGGTACTCTGGTTTCCTCCCACACTCCAAAGACATGCTGGTAGGAAAATTGGATCCTCTCTAAATTGGCCCTAGTATGTATATGTATGAATGTAAGTTAGGGACCTTAGATTGTATGACACTTGAGGGTTAGGGACTCATGTGAATGTACAATATATATGTAAAGCGCTGCGTAAAATGACGGCTCTATACAAATACCTGTAATAAATAATGAATAAATAAATAATAAACCTTATTAGGTTTTCATTGTGCAAGGCCCCATATTGTTATGAGGTAGAAAAAGGGGTATTGTGCTCTGAAAGCTTGCTATGATTGTCATAGTCATAAAAGGCCATTAAAGGCCACACACACATATACAGTGATCAGCATAAATGAATACACCCATTTTGAAAAGTAAGATTTTAATCAACATCTCAATGAACACAAGAACAATTTCCAAAATTTTGCCAAAACTGAGTTTTATAGAATATTTGTTTAGCTCACTACATGAAAGTACTCATTTATGTTGATATATATATATATATATATATATATATATATATATATATACACACACATGCTATATTGCCAAAGGTATTGGGCCAGCCCTCAAAATCATTGGATTCAGGTGTTCCAATCACCTCCATGGCCACAGGTGTATAAAATCAAGCACCTAGGCATGCAGTCTGCTTCTACAAACATTTGGGAAAGAATGGGTCGCTCGCTCTCAGGAGCTCAGTGAATTCAAGTGCGGTACAGTGATAGGTTTCCACCTGTGCAATAAGTCCATCTGTGAAATTTCTTTGCTACTAAATATTCCACAGTCAACTGTTAGTGGTATTATGAAAAAGCAACTGGGAACAACAGCAACTCAGCCACAAAGTGGTAGGCCAGACAGAGCAGGGTCAGAGCAGTAAAATGACAGAGTGGGGTCAGTGCATGTTGAAGCCCACAGTGCGCAGAAGTCGCCAACTGTCTGCAGAGTCAATAGCTAAAGACCTCCAAACTTCGTGTGACCTTCAGATTAGCACAACAGTGTATAGAGAGCTTCATGGAATGAATTTCCATGGCTGAGCAGCTGCATCCAAGCCTTGCATAACCAAGTGCAATGCAATGGGTCGGATGCCGTGGCGTAAAGCATGGTGCCACTGGACTCTAGAGCAGTGGAGACGTGTTTTCTGGAGTGACGAATCATGCTTACTCTGTCTGGCAATCCAATGGACGTGTCTGGATCTGGCAGTTGCCAGGAGAATGGTACTTGCCTGACTGCATTGTACCAAGTATAAAGTTTGGTCAAAGGGGAATTATGGTGTGGGGTTGTTTTTTCAGGGGTTGGGCTTGGCCCCTTAGTTCTAGTGCACGGAACTCTTAAGGTGTCAGCATACCAGGACATTTTGGACACTTTCATGCTCTCGACTTTGAGGGAATAGTTTGGGGATGGCCCCTTCCTGTTCCAACATGACTGCGCACCAGTGCACAAAGCAGGGTCCATAAAAACATGGATGAGTGAGTTTGGGGTGGTGGAACTTGACTGGCCTGCACAGAGTCCTGACCTCAACCCGATAGAACACCTTTGGTATGAATTAGAGCGGAGACTGCGAGCCAGGCCTTCTTGTCTGACATCAGTGCCTGACCTCACAAATGCGCTTCTAGAAGAATGGTCAAACATTCCCATAGACACACACTGAAGCTGTTATAGCTGCAAAGGGTGGGCCAACTCAATATTGAACCCTATGGACTAAGACTGGAATGCCTGTAAAGTTCATATGCGATCAAGCAATAGCAGCCCAATCAGAAGCCAAATGGTACATTACCAAATGACAATTAGTAGTGTTAACAATCAGGGGTCTGTACACAGTATATAACACAGCTAGCTGTCATTTTAAATTGCACATTAAAGGTTCATTTACACCCTAGCAGGCAATGCAAACTAGTGGTTTATAGGCCATTTGCAGCCCTTTCACTCATTCACTTTGGTTTAAGGATAAATGCACATTCAGCTGTTCTCCAGTAGATAGGTTACACTGTAGGGTACACTTCCTTGCATAATTTTGCAACTAAATACTTCAGGCAGTTTATTGATGGTTGATTAAATATTATAAGTTGCCATTTTTACTCCAAAAAAGTAAGACCAAGGAAAAAAAGATTTACCCTTGCAGTTGGTTCTCCTTCCCACTACAAGGAATAACTGCTCATTTTGCTTGGGCATGGTGAATGGTAATATGCTGTATATACCCTATTCCTCTCTCTTGGTAGCCAGCGCACTCTTGATTGTCTGATACACTAGAATGTGGTCGGAACCTTGGCATCCTCCTCAATTGTCTGAAATCATTCAATACAATGCAAAACTAGCAGTCCTGTATTGTACAAGATGAGGTCAGAAAACTGGGACTGGTCGCTGAACGTAAATTATGCAATTTTTGCTTTTTAGTGCTGACTCAGCTTTCAGAATAGTATTGAAGGAAATCTGCTATACTTTCCTGCAAATTTATATTTTTTAGCCCCTATGAGCAAATCTCTGCATTACGTCTCCAAGCTGTTAATGTTTCTAATTAAAACAACCAATATAAGGCACTACTCCTGAAAGTATGTCATTCCTTAGATTGTCGAACAGACTTGGCCCTATGCAAAGATCCAAATTGCTAACAGGTATCTCTGAATGTCCCCATGAGTAATTCTTGTCTATGTGTCTGCATCAGTATCATCTACAGGCAGCTGATTATATGTTTGTGATAGATCTGTTTTAACAAAAACATTTCCTTTGGCTATGTTGTCAGTATTTAATTAATACTAGAATGCTGGTATTGGTACTGCTGTAAATTTTTTTCAATGGTTCATTTAAATTCAGCACAGATTCTGATATCTCTCTTTGGTTTAATGGCAGATATCATAGGTTCACTCTGGGTTCAATGCAACTACTTTTGTAGTTTACTATACTAGGTAATTGATTTCTGAATCTCTTTTTGTACTTAGAACATAGGACACATTGCTTGGCTTCTGGTTTCATCAAGGTCATCTCCAAGTGCACTGCTAAAGTCTTTAATACCTTTCTGCAGGGTACCAGTTGCAACAACTTGAACCCCTATCAGCTAGATCCCAAATTTGGGTGACCAGTAAGCTTATCCCTCTCTCCCTTTCATAATTTAGAACAGCCCCCTAAAATGTCCAAAGCTTGTAAGCCTGTTTATTATATGTATTGCATTCATTATGGTTGATTAAGGGGAGGATTTGAAGGGCATAGTATATTAAAAGAAATCTCTGCTTTAACCATGCAGCACAAAGCAACAGGTTCACTTAACTGCCATTGTTTCCTACTTCCTTCCTTTCTCGCCCGTACTATGCCATTAAACTGCCAGGAATGAGAGCCTATGTAGCCTATGTAGCTTCCATGTTACAACTAGGAGCTTGCAGAGGGCCAAGGACTCTCGCCCTACCCCAATGTCACCAAACACCAACTGCCAATGCTGTCATATAGAGACAAAAATAAAACAGTCAAATAAAGCATGAGGCGCAGCCAGCAATCATGGTAGAGTCTACACCAAAGCCATGGCCATACAATATACTAAATGGAACACAGCTATTTACTATGAATAAGACGCAGGAGATTCAAATCTAAAGCCAATAACATTTCCAAATAATGTGAAGAGTCTTCAGTTCCCGAATTAGCCTACTTTCACACTGATCCATAGCAAAAATGTGTACGTGTTTTTGATACATTTTTACCACATTTGTGGTGTGTTATTTACAGGACATGTGACTCAAAAACTGCACCCTCATTGCGTTTCTGATGTGCTTTTGATACATATGCAAAATTTCTATAGTTTTCCAGCCTTCAGAAGTGAAGGAGGGGACCTGTCTATTGACCTGTGGTCCCTGCCTCCCAAGGTGGTCGATAGGCAAGAAGGGGAAAAGCAGCAATCAGGAAGAGAAGAGAAGAATAATAATGGAAAAAAAAGATAGAAGAGGGTAGAGTAGATAATAGGAGGCTGAGAGAAAAGAATTCAGGAAGATTTCCCTGTGTCCCTGAATGATTATCCGTGGCCCCTGCTATGCAGGGCCTTGTTTTCCATTGATTTCCATTGCGGTTTTTTTACCATACCAAACCTGCACCAAAAATGCAGCAAGTGGAATTTTTAAAAACACACCATACCCGCAATGGATCAGTATGAAGAGTTCCATAAGAATACATGGTAACACCTTTTTCTTCTGCTTTTTTTAATGCAAAAGCCTAAGAAAAATGGATCAGTGTGAAAGCAGTCTAACTCAAAATCGAACTGATTTTGATGAATTTTCTTGCAATATAAGAACTCTGAAAAGACCTTGAAAAAGACAGAAAAATGTTTTGGCTTGTTAATGCTGGAGTCTGCTAAGAGAGAGTTTCCTTTTGTGCATATTTTTCTTCTGTTGCTGTATGTCTTTACAAGGTAACAATCCTGACACTACTTTTCTCTTTACATAATGTTGATTCCAATATCAGTGTCTGTGTTTATTCAGCAAATTATCCACTATATTTAGATAATTCAAAATTGTGACACTGCATGTTTAAAGCAAGTCTGAAGTAATTTTAAAGTAAAAGTGCCCTCTGTAAAAAAGAAATTTAATACTCACCCCTCCTGATGACCACACAAATAAAATATTTTTTTTGATGAGAAAATGTCCCTTGAAAATTCTTCAGAAACAGAAACCTCCTGGAGCGTCTCCTGGTCCTCCTTTGATGCTGTGGTTTCTGCCACCAACTCCTGTATCACAGCCATTGGCACCCACTTCTGTCAATCACAGCCAGTGAGCCAATCAGGAGAGGAAGGGGGCGGGGCCAGCCTGAGGCTCTGTGTAGGAATGGACATGTAGAGCCATGGCTTAGGAGTATGCCTGCTTGGGTGTATCCAGAGCAAGCTGCTTGCTCTGGGGGCATTCAGCAGGAGGGTCCAGAAGTGCCAGCGGGGGACCCGAAAAGAGGGGGATCCGGGCTGCTCTGTGCAAAACCAATGCACAGAGCAGGTAAGTATGACATGTTTGTTTTAAAAAAAAAGAAAAGAAAGACTTTAACATCACTTCAACCGCTTAAGCAGAGCCATACAAAGCAGTGTGCTTGCAGTTGAAAGCACTAACACAGCACACAGTAAATGTCAGGGCTCCGGCTATGACCAGAGGTGTGTGGACCGACACAGGGAAACACAGACTTCAGGTATAGAGTGTAAAACAATATAATTTATTAAGGGCAACACAAACATAAAAGCAGTGCAACAAACCAAACCCAAAACTAACACAAATACGTACAACAAGGTGCAACAAACCCAAACCTTAACTGATATATATATATATATATAAATATGGAGAACAACGTAGTCAGGCGGGCCGGGTCGGTAGCTAACGGGCAGACAAGGTACAAGGAGTAGGCAGAAGATTGGTCAGGAGTAGCTGAGGTTGGTGCAGGCAGAGATCAAGCAGAGTCAGGATCAGGCAGGAAGCAGACAGGATGCAGGTACAGGGGCTCATGAGAACAATACACGAAGGCCCTGACTGCAGGCCTGGCCATTCCTTAAATACACCTCCTGCAATCAGCCTCAGGTGATGGCTTGATTGCAGAGTGAGCTTCTGGCTGCTGAGAGCACCCGCTGGCCAGCCCTGGTACTGCAGCCCACAAGGCAGGTGAGTCCCACCACCATTGGCGAGTCCATTCCTGACAGTAAAACAGCACGCAGTTAACCCTTTGATTGCCCCAGATGTGGCAATTACTCAGACATGCAGCACTGTACCCAAATGAAATCTTAATAATTTTTTAAAACAGATAGCACCTTCTTTTGGTGGTATTTAATCACCACTATTTTATTTTTTTGCAATTCAAGCACAAAAAAATTCAAAAAATGTTTAAAAATATACGTTTTTCTTAGTTTCTGTTATAAAATTATGCAAATAAATAATCATTCTTCATAAATTTAGGTCAAAATGTATGTATTCTGCTACATTTCCTTGATCACAAATAATCCAAATCAGTGTATATCATTTAATCTGTGTGAAAGATATAGAGACTACAAACTATGTATGTATTTGAAAATTGATTAGTCCTGATTTACTGACTGCCTATCTCATTTCATGAGACTCTAAAATGCCAGGACAGTACAAATATCCCCCAAATGACCCCTTTTTGTAAAGTAAACAGTCCAAGGTATTTAGTAAGAGGCATGTTGAGTTTTTTTGAAGTTGTAATTTTTTCATCGCAATTTTTTGGAAAATGAAGAAATTAAATACATTTTGTTTTGCAAAGTTGTCACACACATCATAGGCATACTTATAATTACAATCCAAAACACATTCTGCTATGTCTCTCTATGTGGTATACGGATATCACATGTGTGGGACTTTTTCACAGCCTAGATGCATAAAGGGGCTCAAAATCCAAGGAGCACCTTTGAGCTTTCAAGGAGCATAAATTACACATCTAACTGACTGCCTAACATATTTTTGGAGGCCCTGGAGCACCAGGGTAGTCAAAACACCTACAAAATTACCCCATTAAGAAAGAAAACACTTCAAGGTATTTTCTGAAAGGCATAATGAGTCTTTTGAAAATGTCATTTTGTGCCTGGTCTTTCCAGCTGTAGCAGGGCTTATGTTTGAAAAGTAAGCCTAAACTCAGAATTGCCTTCCAAATGCCATTTCTGCAGTCCACAGTTGAAAATTAAATGATTATGTTTAGTTACTTAGTGCAACAAGATATTTTCTTGTTAGCACACCATGCATACAGTCCAGTGATAAGCATTTACTCTGTCAGCCTTTCAGACAGTTTATAACTGTATATAAATCTAATACTGTGCAATGTTCAGTAGTCTTATATTCGGTAACTGTCCTTGAATCAAAACTAAGGCTTTTTGCAATACTTAAAATATACTATGCCTGTTAATAATGGTTTGGCAATTACCGAATAAGCTCTCTAATGAATTGTAGAAGTGAGTCATTCGTACGGAGTGCTTCAATTACATAAATGTTGTGCAATCTTTTTGACCAAGTCATTTATTAACCTTTGAGGCAATTTAGATTAAGTGTCAGCAGCATCACAATCAATGTATCATCTCCTGAACAGAAGAATATTTAATAACTCTCATTTTATGCAGCCATAAACATCTTTACTAGAGATGAGCGAATTTCTCAAAAATTCGATTCGGCTGATTCGGCGAATTCTAGTGTGAAATTCGATTCGATGCGAATTTCTTCGCTACGAAGATGACTTATAAAAAGGGTTTCTAGGCTTCAGAGAGCCTTTAAATTAGTGCAGAACACTGTACCTTTAATTTAAATGCCCTTGGAGATGAGGAAAGAGAAGGAGAAGGAGAAGGAGAAGGATGAGAAGAAGGAGAAGGATGAGAAGAAGGAGAAGGAGAAGGATGAGAAGAAGGAGAAGGAGAAGGATGAGAAGAAGGAGAAGGAGAAGGATGAGAAGAAGGAGAAGGAGAAGGATGAGAAGAAGGAGAAGGATGAGGAGAAGAAGGATGAGACGAAGGAGAAGGAGAAGGATGAGAAGAAGGAGAAGGATGAGAAGAAAGAGAAGGATGAGAAGGAGAAGGAGAAGGATGAGAAGAAGGAGAAGGATGAGAAGAAGGAGAAGGATGAGAAGAAGGATGAGAAGAAGGAGAAGGATGAGAAGAAGGAGAAGGATGAGAAGAAGGAGAAGGAGAAGGATGAGAAGAAGGAGAAGGAGAAGGATGAGAAGAAGGAGAAGGATGAGAAGAAGGATGAGAAGAAGGAGAAGGATGAGAAGAAGGAGAAGGATGAGAAGAAGGAGAAGGATGAGAAGAAGGAGAAGGATGAGAAGAAGGAGAAGGAGAAGGATGAGAAGAAGGAGAAGGATGAGAAGAAGGAGAAGGATGAGAAGAAGGAGAAGGAGAAGGATGAGAAGAAGGAGAAGGAGAAGGATGAGAAGAAGGAGAAGGAGAAGGATGAGGAGAAGGAGAAGGATGAGAAGAAGGAGAAGGATGAGAAGAAGGAGAAGGAGAAGGATGAGAAGAAGGAGAAGGAGAAGGATGAGGAGAAGGAGAAGGATGAGAAGAAGGAGAAGGATGAGAAGAAGGAGAAGGATGAGAAGAAGGAGAAGGAGAAGGATGAGAAGAAGGAGAAGGATGAGAAGAAGGAGAAGGAGAAGGATGAGAAGATGGAGAAGGAGAAGGATGAGAAGAAGGAGAAGGAGAAGGATGAGAAGAAGGAGAAGGAGAAGGATGAGAAGAAGGAGTAGGATGAGGAGAAGGAGAAGGATGAGAAGAAGGAGAAGGATGAGAAGAAGGAGAAGGATGAGAAGAAGGAGAAGGATGAGAAGAAGGAGAAGGAGAAGGATGAGAAGAAGGAGAAGGATGAGAAGAAGGAGAAGGATGAGAAGAAGGAGAAGGAGAAGGAGAAGCAGAAGGAGAAGGATGAGAAGAAGGAAAAGGAGAAGGATGAGAAGATGGAGAAGGAGAAGGATGAGAAGAAGGAGAAGGATAAGGATGAGAAGAAGGAGAAGGAGAAGGATGAGAAGAAGGAGAAGGATGAGAAGAAGGAGAAGAATGAGAAGAAGGATGAGAAGAAGGATGAGAAGAAGGATGAGAAGAAGGAGAAGGATGAGAAGAAGGACAGTTCTGTGACAGTTTCTGTCTATTTCTGACAGTTCTGGGACATTCACTCCATACAGCTGTTTCAACCGCTGTATGGAGGGAATGTCATGGAACTGTCAGAAATAGACTATTAATGACAGTTCTGGGACTGTTCTTCCATGCAGCGGTTGAAACATTGTATGTATTTGTTTCCATAAATGGATCCATTTATGGAAACAAATACATACAATGTTTCAACCGCTGTATGGAAGGACAGTCCCAGAACTGTCATTAATAGTCTATTTCTGACAGTTCTATGACATTCCCTCCATACAGCGGTTGAAACAGCTGTATAGAGTGAATGTCCCAGAACTGTCAGAAATAGACTATTTATGACAGTTCTGGGACTGTCCTTCCATACAGCGGTTGAAACATTGTATCTATTTTTTTCCATAAATGACATTCTGCAAATACACTTAGAGGAGCGCTGCAGATACACTTTTTGCCGGCTTGGAATTAATCTTATTTTCATCCTACTTCTTCTTCTTCATCCTCATCCTCATAAGAAGAAAAAGAAGAAGTAGGATGAAAATAAGAATAATTCCAAGCCGGCAAAAAGTGTATCTGCAGCGCTCCTCTAAGTGTATCTGCAGAATGTCATTTATGGAAAAAAATAGATACAATGTTTCAACCGCTGTATGGAGTGAATGTCCCAGAACTGTCATAAATAGTCTATTTCTGACAGTTCTGGGACATTCACTCCATACAGCTGTTTCAACCGCTGTATGGAGGGAATGTCATAGAACTGTCAGAAATAGACTATTAATGACAGTTCTGGGACTGTCCTTCCATACAGCGGTTGAAACATTGTATCTATTTGTTTCCATAAATGGATCCATTTATGGAAACAAATAGATACAATGTTTCAACCGCTGTATGGAAGGACAGTCCCAGAACTGTCATTAATAGTCTATTTCTGACAGTTCTATGACATTCCCTCCATACAGCGGTTGAAACAGCTGTATGGAGTGAATGTCCCAGAACTGTCAGAAATAGACTATTTATGACAGTTCTGGGACTGTCCTTCCATACAGCGGTTGAAACATTGTATCTATTTTTTTCCATAAATGACATTCTGCAAATACACTTAGAGGAGCGCTGCAGATACACTTTTTGCCAGCTTGGAATTAATCTTATTTTCATCCTACTTCTTCTTCTTCATCCTCATCCTCATAAGAAGAAAAAGAAGAAGTAGGATGAAAATAAGAATAATTCCAAGCCGGCAAAAAGTGTATCTGCAGCGCTCCTCTAAGTGTATCTGCAGAATGTCATTTATGGAAAAAAATAGATACAATGTTTCAACCGCTGTATGGAGTGAATGTCCCAGAACTGTCATAAATAGTCTATTTCTGACAGTTCTGGGACATTCACTCCATACAGCTGTTTCAACCGCTGTATGGAGGGAATGTCATAGAACTGTCAGAAATAGACTATTAATGACAGTTCTGGGACTGTCCTTCCATACAGCGGTTGAAACATTGTATCTATTTGTTTCCATAAATGGATCCATTTATGGAAACAAATAGATACAATGTTTCAACCGCTGTATGGAAGGACAGTCCCAGAACTGTCATTAATAGTCTATTTCTGACAGTTCTATGACATTCCCTCCATACAGCGGTTGAAACAGCTGTATGGAGTGAATGTCCCAGAACTGTCAGAAATAGACTATTTATGACAGTTCTGGGACATTCCCTCCATACAGCGGTTTCCGGCAAAAAGTGTATGTGCAGAGTTCCTCTATTCTGCAGATACACTTAGAGGAGCTCTGCAGATACACTTAGAGGAGCTCTGCACATACACTTTTTGCCGGCTTGGAATTATTCTTATTTTCATCCTACTTCTTCTTCTTCTTCTTCTTCATCCTCATCCTCATCCTCTTCTTCTTCTTCTGAGGATGAGGATGAAGAAGAAGAAGAAGAAGAAGAAGAAGTAGGATGAAAATAAGATTAATTCCAAGCCGGCAAAAAGTGTATGTGCAGAGCTCCTCTAAGTGTATCTGCAGAGCTCCTCTAAGTGTATCTGCAGAATAGAGGAACTCTGCACATACACTTTTTGCCGGCTTGCAATTATTCTTATTTTCATCCTACTTCTTCTTCTTCTTCTTCATCCTCTTCTTCTTCTTCTGAGGATGAGGATAAAGAAGAAGAAGAAGAAGAAGAAGTAGGATGAAAATAAGGTTAATTCCAAACAGGCAAAAAGTGTATGTGCAGAGCTCCTCTAAGTGTATCTGCAGAATAGAGGAACTCTGCACATACACTTTTTGCCGGCTTGGAATTATTCTTATTTTCATCCTACTGCTTCTTTTTCTTCTTCATCCTCATCCTCATCCTCAGAAGAAGAGGATGAGGATGAGGATGAAGAAGAAGAAGAAGAAGAAGAAGTAGGATGAAAAGAAGAATAATTCCAAGCCGGCAAAAAGTGTATGTGCAGAGTTCCTCTATTTCTGACAGTTCTCTCACAGCTTCTTCACATGTACAGCGGTCGAAACATCTGTATCCTAAATGGAAACTAATAGATACAAATTGTATCTATTAGTTTCCATTTAGGATACAGATGTTTCAACCGCTGTACATGTGAAGAAGCTGTGAGAGAACTGTCAGAAATAGAGGAACTCTGCACATACACTTTTTGCCGGCTTGGAATTATTCTTCTTTTCATCCTACTTCTTCTTCTTCTTCTTCTTCTTCATCCTCATCCTCATCCTCTTCTTCTGAGGATGAAGATGAAGAAGAAGAAGAAGTAGGATGAAAAGAAGAATAATTCCAAGCCGGCAAAAAGTGTATGTGCAGAGTTCCTCTATTTCTGACAGTTCTCTCACAGCTTCTTCACATGAACAGTGGTTGAAACATCTGTATCCTAAATGTAAACTAATAGATACAATGTTTCAACCGCTAAACATGTGTTCCTTCTGTCAGAGAACTGTCAGAAATAGCGGAGCTCACTGCAGGGACACTTTTGCCGGCTGATCGGGAAATGTTCGATTCGCGCACCCGAAGTAGGCAAAATTTCGGTTTCGCCGCGAATCGAATATTTCCTGAAATTCGACTCGAATTCCGGTTCGCCTGGTTCGATTCGCTCATCTCTAATCTTTACCTTCAGAGACACACGAGGAAAGCTTATTTATAGAAAAAATGTATTCATTTTTCTTATTTATTTATTATGTCTTGATTAATTGCTATCAATCACTAAACTTTACATATCATCATTGTTCTCATATTGAATAAGAATAATTTTATTTTGACCTGGGTATTGTGGAAATTTGCTAACTGTGATAATTTTTAGGGATGCTCTTTTATCTATGGAAAAGAAGAGAAAAATGTTGCCTTTTTCTCGCATACATAAACACTTTTCTAATCTGAACACATATCAAGAATGACAACTAGATGATAAAATAAAATAAAAATGCCTTTTCCGCTTCCGCACCACCCTATATCACAAACAGGGCGGCATGGGTGCGCAAAATCATGTATATATACCCTTGCCGCCATTCGCGGCCTCGGCTATCAACCACCGTGTCTCGGACGGTGATTCCCTGCCGGCACCCGGCAATCTTTGAGGATTTCTGACAGAAGAGAGACCTGTATGTAAACAATACAGATCTCTCCCCTGTCAGCTCCTGCACGCTGCTTTGTATGGCTCTGCGTAGCAGAGCCATACAAAGTAATGTGCTTACAGTGAAGCACACACACAGCCAACATAGTAAAACAGCACACAGTTAACCCTTTGATCACCCCAGATGTTAACCCCTTCCTGCCCAGTGCCATTAGTACAGTGGCAGTGCTTTTTTATTAGCACTGATCACTGTATTGGTGTCACTGGGGATGTCAGTGACACCAAGTCAGTTCCCTCCAGTATCAGAATGCCCACCG
Organism: Staurois parvus; assembly: GCF_062004578.1. NCBI lineage: Eukaryota > Metazoa > Chordata > Amphibia > Anura > Ranidae > Staurois > Staurois parvus. Next base: position 3,367,422 of record NW_028318515.1, on the reverse strand, counting down.
CAGTCCCTCTATAAGTCGCTGATCGCCTCCATTACTAGGAAAAACAAAATTCCAGTATATATATATATCGCTATTTGTAAACGCTAACTTTAATTTAAACCAATTAATTTACACATACTGTATTGGGATTTTTTTTAAATAAAGACATTAAGCAGAATACATTTTGACCTAAAGTTTTGATGAAATTTGATTTTTAAATTTTTTTTACTGGACATGCAAAAAGTCCAAAATATTGTTTTTTTTTTTCCTCAGAATTGTCGGTCTTTTTTTTTTTATAATGCAAAAAAAAAAATGCACAGGCGATCAAATACCACCAAAAGAAAGCTCTATTCGTGAGAAAAAAAGGACGTACATATCATTTGGGTGCAGGGTTGCATGACCACACAATTATCAGTTAAAGTAACACATCACCGTATCACAAAAAATGGCCTGGTCAGGAAGGGGGGTAAATCCACTGGAGGGCATGTGGTTAAAATAAAGGTCATATCTAGATTACTACTTTTGTCTAATTTCCTTTTGGATAGAGGCATGGTTATACATGAGGAGGAGCATGTAAGAGACTGATAATAAAAATAAACAATTATATTTTTATTATGCACCCAGACCTGCTGGCTCCTACCTGGCAGATGAAGATGGCAAAAAGGATTTCTGGAAGTCTAGATCTGGTACAGTTGAGAATTTTGTTGATTTTCTGAGCGCTGTGTGTTCCTCCAAAATGTTCCTTGCCAGGCCTGTAGGTCCTGACCTCTTTACCTTTGCCTTGGACTGGGTGCTTAAACTGTATCTACAGTCTGGGAAGACATCTGTCTTGTGGAGTGAATCCCAATTACCCCCTGTCCCTCTGGCAATTACAATGTCCAACTTGTTCCCACAGAGGGGCTGTCCTTCACATGGGGTCTTACACCATACTTGCTTCAAGGCTAGATCAGCCACCCATGACTCAAGCCAATATGCCTGTTTGGTTATTGCTATCCAAAACATTGGACAATTTGCTGAACAAATAGTATTTATAGAAGCCTCTGCCATAAACAATGAAGTTAGCTTGAATTCCCGTAATGTTGTTATGATCTCAGTTTTACTGAGGTCATTGAGTGCAGCTAACTCCACCTTGTCAGGCCACAACTCCGTGGGGGAGAAAAAGCAGTGTTTGACCACAAAATGTTGTGATTGACCTGCTTTGTCTTCAGTTCAAACACACCTCATAAGGTTGTGCTCGAAGAAAAGCACTGCACTGCAAAGCAGGTCAAATGCAACATGTCAGCTGTCATTTAAAGTATTCCGTTGAGGTTAAAGAATATGTTACCCAAACTTTTCATATTTGTGATATGTGGCTGTTGTACCATGTACTTGTGTTAAAATTATCCTGTTATCTTTGTATTGCCTCCTTTGTGTGAAATAATTGATGATCCTGCCAGTTTCCCTACTTACCTATTTCAAACTGACCAAGCTAGGCATCGAAGTAAATTCATCAAAGTGTGGTCAGTTTTCTTGCTGTGCTAGGTGAACAGTGTGCCTGTCCTCCAATGATCAAACTTCTGCAGATTATGCTCCCCTGCACAGCCATTCTCTAAGAAGATCAGCTTCTCCACCCTCAGCTCTCTAAATCCCTCAGGCAGCTGAAAACAGACATGTGATCACTTATAAAAAAGGAATCAACAAGGTATTTATAATTTTATTATAACTATACACAAATGTTTTGCCTTTCATTTCTATTTTAATCTGAACGGGTTGTTTTGCAAGGTAAGGGTTCACATATACTTTAATAGGAACAAGCTGACTTATGTTTTGCATGCTTGTCAAATCTACATCTAATAGGAAACAATGCCTGTCTTCATGAGCTCTTAGCGCCATTCATAGTTCCTGGAAGCCTTCAGTGGGTTTGTCCAATCTGCCTCCATTAAATGCCTTCTTATACACTCTTTTCCCTTAAAAGCCTTGTTATTTCCTAATAGAGTGAAGTTATTTTACGGATATCTGTCCATCAACAGTATGCTTTAATGTCTGTGTCCTTCATCTCAGCCTGTGTCTGGGATGAGTTTAGTTATAGCGTAGGTTTTATCAAATACAGAATCCACATTTTTTACCTGGGCAAATAAGGCCATGGGTACTAAAATCAAGTGTAAATCTGCAGTATTACTTAATATAGTCTATCAGACATTTGCTTTTATTTTTCCACATTTTCTAGAAAATCTCAGATGATGCTATGGGCGATATATACAGAACACTTTAATTTGTGTGAACTTTTACGTTTTTAATTTTTCTCTATTTTTGTAACAAAGGGTTAAGTCATCCCTAACAAAAATATAGGCAAGGTGAGCTCAGAATCTGCGTCAGGAAAATTAGCCATGCACAGTACAATTGTGTGTATAAATCAATGTGGGGGAACAAAAGTGTCTTTGCTATTCGACAGATTTATGGTACCAAGCCTGCTATTATAACCTTTCCATTTAATCTGTCATCTGCTGCTTTCTGCTAGTGATATGCATTATAACAAATGGCTATGTGCAGAATATGAATGTAATTCATCGTGAAGGCTGTGCAGAAAGCATAACTTGAAGTACAATGTTTGCATGTCATGCAGCAGCTATGAAGCATGGAGCCCTGGTGGTCTCATGGACATCCAAGAATCTTTTTTGGATGTATTACATTCATTTGTAACAACACAACAGCATATAATGCTAATACATTTTAATTTTTATCACATTAATTACTATTTTTGATACTGATCACAAATATTGCTAGGTTATAAAAATAAAGTTAAAATGTACCTTCAAAATTAATGTAAAACCTTATAAACTTTGGGCCTTTGTGTCTTTCACTTGTGACATTGTGTAGGTAGACAATATTGGGGGGTGGTATATTACTCCAGATTGTGTCACTTACCTTTAGCTTCGGTCCAAGTCAGGTTTGGTGTCTACTTCATATTATGTTACTTATCTTTGGTTCTGATCCAGCCCAGGTTTTGTTTCTAGTAGCCTCTAATTACAGCTACAGCTGAGATATAAGGTAAGGCTTGTATCAGAGCTCACTCTCCCACTGTGCTTCTCTGTGCTGCGGCACAGAAAGCTTGCCAGGGAGAGATGCAAAAGACTGTGTAAGTAAGGTTGCTGTAAACTTATGTGGTCTTGCATATGTTTAGTAATAATTCAATGAAGATAAAGGCTCACACAGCATCCAATATTCTTTACTGTAACAAAGTTAGCAAAGGCAAAACATATTTTAAATTCATATGGCCAATGACAGTTTTACATGTAGACACACATTCTTTCTCAAGGATCTTTGAGAGTGGTTGTTGGCCATGTAGACCTTACATTTTTTTAGCCTTTGGAACTCTGTTACAATGAAGAGTATTAGATGCTGTGAGTACCCTTGATATTATCTTGTTTGGATTATGATGGATTTGGACTATGACACGTGAGCACCAGTACCCTCGACCATGAAGAAGATGATATGAATTAGTGAGATCCATTATGGCTATCTGTGTGTTGACAATATTGTACAAGTCTGCTTCTCCCTCCAGAACATCAACTGTGAGTGCCATGTACCATTGTGTTCATTAAAGAGGATCTTCAGTCTCCTCTCCCGCTCCCTCCCTTGCCCCTTTTGTAGGGTGGTTCAGGTGGCACATTTCTGATACTTACCCATCCAGAGTTGTCCTGCTGAGATCCTCTTGTATTCCGCTACTCCTCAAGCCCATGCCGCCATGTTGACTGTGACATCATCAAGAGGCCCGGCGCTTCGTGGTTCCTGATGTGTCTCCTGATTATGCGGCAGTATTACTACCCCCTCCTCCTTTCTGAATGAAGCAATTTGCCTCCTGGGATATGTGAAATGCAGGGCTCTACAATACATACTATATGGTGGGCCTAGTCATTACTTCATGAAACTATCTTGTGAAGGGATGTTTCGCAATTCTGGAAGATGTGGGAAATATAATGAATCAGGAATACTGTATAGTAAATGCTGTCTCTTAAGAATGAACCTCATGAAATTAGTCCTGACTGGATCAGTATTGACTAGGGGTCGGGAGCAGGCAGAATCCAGCCATGAAGGTTATGAATAATGTACAAAATGTTATGCCTGGCTCTCATCTAAAAATAAGAAAAGATAATTTTGGTACATAACAACTGATAGATCCCACACTGGCTAGAAACCCATTGATCCTGACTTTAGGTTCTCATTTCCATACATCTTTCTTAAAAATGAGCTGTTGCATCAAGTAGTGAATCACAGGGAGGATTTTGAAGAGCAATTAGTTCTTTATAAACCTTACAAGAGGATGGTATTAGATCACAATTGCGGTTATATAATGTGTTAACATTTGGGGATTGAGAAAACTAGAGTTGATAACTCAGAGGTTCTTTTGGCCTAGATTGCATGTTGAAGTAAAGGATTATTGTCAATAAAGTCAAGCCCAGAATGTCAGTATTATGCACCCCTGTGTGCCTTAGTTAATCATAGAAGTACCACTTGAAAGAATTGGCATCGATCTGGTAGACCCAGTTGTAAAATCTGACTGGGGAAACCAAATATATTGGTAATACTGGGCTATGCCACCTGATATCCTGAAGATATTCCCTGCCACAATATATCACCCAGAACTATAGCTAAATAACTTTTCAAGTTATTCAGTCATGAAGGCATCCTGAGGTATTAATTGACTAGGGCATACCATTATTGTCTAAAGGAACATTTCAAATCTTTTAAAAAATTTTACCTCTGCACCTCTGTCTATCACCCCCAAATTGATGGTCTGGTGTAATGATTCAATAACCCATAAGAGCATGTTAATAAAGTGGTGGACAAAGATGGGTAAAACTGGTATTTGCTTTGCCCTACTTCAGTGGTCTTTAAACCACGGCTCGGGGGCAGATGCAACCTTTTGCTTGCTTTTACACAGTCTTCGAGGCATTATTCCTCCC